>NC_079189.1:498862809-499213309 GCF_029499605.1 Hyla sarda | reverse complement strand
GAATAAGAACAAAAGAAAAAAAAATCCAAATGTTGCTGAAGGCTAAAATTATGAAAATGAAAAATGTCTAATAACGAATACATTTGAATATTTATTTACATTTCTGCTGAGCATAATGAAAATGCATTCGGATTCAACTGATTCGTCTTTCGGATGAGCAGCATTATGGTCATGTGTAACTTCTTTGACCAATGAACTTTTTTGTATCTGTGGAGTCACACTACAAACAGGGAGGGGGTTTTATGTTTTAGTAGGAGACACAGCAGATCATGTGACTGAGAAAAAAGTTGGTGAGATTTATCGAAACCTCTGCAGGGGAAAAGTGGAGCAGTTTCCTAAAGCAACCAATCAGCTTCTTTATTTTTTAACAATTAAAGAAGCAATCTGATTGGTTGCTATGGACAACTGCTCCACTTTTCCCCTGCAGAGGTTTCTCCCCATTGTAACTTTACTGAAAGAATGCAGTTACGAATGCTGTAACTGTACAACATTTTAAGGTATAATTCTAATTAAAAAAGGAAAACTATGGAACTAGAAATGCACTTAAAAGGATACTCCGGTAGAAAACTATTTTATTTAAATCAACTGGTGCCAAAAAGTTAAACAGATTTGTAAATGACTTGCATTAAAAATCTTAATCCTTCCAGTACTTATCAGCTGCTGTATACTACAGAGGAAGTTAAGTTGTTCTTTTCAGTCTGACCACAGTGCTCTCTGCTGACGCCTCAGGGTCAATGATTTTTTAATAGAAGTAATTTATGAATCTGTTTAACTTTCTGGAACCAGTTAATATGGAAAAAAAATCAACTAAATTTTAAACCCCTATATTTTAGGGGAGCCTAGCAAAAAAGTAAGAGCAACTTTAAAATCAGGGTACCAGAGGCTTCTTTCAAATATAAAAGGATATTTTAAAGATTAAATTTTTGAGGGGTGTCCACTAGGGATCGACCGATATATCAATTTTTTAGGGCCGATACCGATAATCGGTGGAGGTTAGGGGCGATAGCCGATAACTTCTACCGATATTCCGGTATAAGCTATCGGCTATTTATCCCCTTCCCATACCCCCCCCTCCCGCCCCACTCAACACCGCTGCAGATCATTGATTTAAAGTGGGCGCTTTAAATCAATGAACTGCAGCGGCTTTTGCAGGGCCAGAGACCGCCGCCGCCCGCTTCTCTCCCCCTGCCTGTCCAGGGGTCCTCCTGAGTCCTACCACCGCCAACGCCCCCCCCCCCACCACCGCCACCACCGCACCGCACCCCTTCAACACCGCACCCCCCACCATCATTGTGCAGCGCACAGCGTAACACAGGACGCAGCAGGAGCCAGAAGTAGCGCAGACCCCGGGCCCCGGGAACAGGTAATTATAAAGCTACCTGTAATTATAAAAGGCAATGGAGCAGTGGCAGCGGCGGTCTCTGGCCGGGGCAGTGCGGTGGGGGGGGTGAGGTGCGGTGGTGGTGCGCTGCGGTGGTGGGGGGTGCACTGCGGTGTGGTGGGGGCGGTGCGGTGCGGGGTGTGGGGCATTATCGGATTATCGGCAAGGTAATTGCCGATACCGATAACGTCCACAATCGTGAATATCGGCCGATAATATCGGCCAAACAGATAATCGGTCGATCCCTAGTGTCCATATCCTTTTAATAAATGTTGTATAAATGAATAGCTTAAGTGCAGAAAGATTGTGATATATTTTATAGGAGATCAGGTTACGTGCTGCCCGTGGAATCTTTTTATAGATGGCAGGCGAAGAAGGAATTTTATAATTTTCTGGAGCTATATTTTCCGTGATAAGCGCACTTGCTTCTTGACTGGCGGACCAGACATTTGGATCCTAAGTGACCACTGAGTGAATGCATGAGAGATGGGTGAGGTTTGGCACCTTTTAGAGAGAACATTTTTAATATCTAACTTCTTGAGCTGACATTAAAGGGGTATTCTGAGTTAAGATAGGTAATAAGTGTCAGATTGCAAGGGGGGGGGGGGGTCTGACCGCTGGGACCCCCTGCAATTTTCAGAACGTGACCCTGCAATTTTTGTTATGAGTGGCGAGTCATGATTGCGTGCCGCTGCTCCATTCGTTTTCTGTGGGAACTGCAGAAGGTAACTGAGCATTGTACTCCGCTACCTTCTGGAGCTCCATAGACAATAAATGGAGCGGCGGCGTAGCTATGGGATAAATAACTTTAGCTCGGAATACCCCTGTAGCAAAATAATTTCTTAAATTTGACAATTTGGAACCCATTGTGAAGATATGCCTGACTCATTCCATACTGCATATAATGAGCTTCCATGTTTTGTTACTGTACATGATCTACATAAGTGGTGTGACTAATGTTACCTTGCTTTTCATTGTGCAGCACTTCTTGTTACCTAGTAGTTTGATTAGATGTCTCTTTCCCGCTGGCTTACAAAGTGCTCAATGTGTGTAGGCGACAAGCGCTATATAGGCAAATTTAAATATAGTGAAACTTCAGTGATTCATCCATTTGAAGATGACATCTAATCGGTCAGATTTATCAGAAGAATATAAGATGGCTCATTTATTAAGTAGCCGTATGAATGTAAGGTCTTCTATTCTATGCAGAAACGGGTCACTTAGTACAAGAAATGCTAGAACTGTAGTGGTCTCCCTGAATGTCTTCACTCTGATCCGTTACTAAATGTACAATGCTAATTGCTCCCATATCTAATGTTTCCTCAGTCTCCCACTATGTCTTTGATCTTAATTTGTTTTTAATCACTTATCCCCTTAGTGTTTGAAGAAAGCTTTAAAATCTTCCTAGGGAACAAGGACTATATTGATTTCTTCCTTTTCTGCCAGAGTATATTTAATTTGCAACAACTTTTTAAAAAGGGTCATTGGAAATGATCACTTTATCTGATTTAGAGACACATTAAAATGACAATTTCTCAGATATTCATATTTTCAAGGGTTAGTTGGACGCACATTTTAATGGAGAACTTTCCTTCTGCTGAGATTTGCCGTAGCCACTGTACATTATTCCAGACAGTTTTTAGTAACTTTTCTGTACCTGACGACAAGGTAGTAATTTGTTGACTGTTGCAAAGGAGAAAATAAAAGGAAGATACTACTAATAGGCCTGATATGGGGAATTTGGTTAGGCTCACATTATGTTTTTCCATCACTTGGAAATGCATTGATTTGTTGTTGGGCAAATTTACCATTAAAATGGGATTCATCAGGACACAACAGGTATGTCTAATGTTTAAGATCAGGTTCCAGATGGATTCTGTGTTTGTAACATATAAGTCAGTTTTGAAGTGCATCTGTTAAGTACAAAACACTTAGTAGGACTTCACAAGTATGATCCAGTCATATCTCTGCTCTGTTCTGACTTTAGGGTGCTTTTTTTTATCCTTGAGAGTCTTAAAGGGGCACTCTGCCCTGGCATCTTTTCCCCTATCCAAAGGATAGGGGATTAGACGTCTGATTTCGGGGGTCCTGTTGCTGGGGACCCCGCGATCTCCCTGCTGCATCCAACGTTTGTTTGGAGCGTCTGGTGCAGGGCGTGCCCCGCCCATGACGTCACGGCCTAGCCCCCTCAGTGCAACGCTATGAGAGGGGGCATGACGGCCTTCACTCCCCCTCTCATAGCCTTGCATTGAGGGGGCATGGCCGTGACGTTACGAGCGGGGCGTGGCCGTGACGTCACAAGCCTCTGCCCCACATGGCCAGTCATCAGGTTCCGTGCACTGGATGTCTTGGGTGCTGCAGACGAGATCACAAGGGTCCCCAGCAGCGGGATCCCCGCGATCAAACATCTTATCCCCAATGCTTTGGATAGGGGATAAGATGTCTAGGGGCGGAATACCCCTTTAAGCTCGGGGGCTGCAACACGTTTCTTTACTTACATCTTGCCCACTCCTCCCCATGATTGACACATAGGGTTCATGTGTGCACGGCGGCCCTGTGCAGTTGTTCTGCAAATGTGCCGTCAAGGTGTAGTATGCCGCCACCGCAGCAGGTCTGCAAGTGATTCAGTACCTGACTTACCATGTATGCGCTGTAATGCACTTTGACGGTGCATGTACAGGCCCCCTGAGGGCAGGCAAGGACTATGTGTCAATTAAGAGGAGGAGCGGGCATGAGGCAAGTGAAGAGGTGTTGCGGCCACGAAGCTTAGAGGACCCCGGGCCCACTCCTCTCAGACTCTCCTGGATTCCTTACATACATTTTTTTTTAATGGATATAAAGAACCCTTAAGTCAGAGCAAAGGTATACCTGTATTATAGTTGTGAAGACCTAGTGCAAGGTTTGGGCAACAAGTGTTTTGTACCTTGAAAAATGCACTTTAAAAGTTCCTTTTTCTGCTCTTGAAAAAAATTTACAGAACCTTTCAACATGATGCCAATCATGGCATGAATAGGGCCATTACCCATCAACAACAAAACTACATTTTAAAAGGATGCAGAAGAGCGGTGTGAACATAAGCCTAATACAGTGCTCACAAACTTCAATGGACCCATACTGTAGACTGTTCTTAACAGATTCGTATGGAATATGTGAGTAGAAGGATCATGGCATGGACCATTTTATACTGCATTACAATGTTATTCTACCTTAGAAGCACTGCAGTGACACCATATGGAGGCACTCCGAATGCCTACAGGAACATAATGTGGAGCCATAGGAGCCAGGTGTCAAACCAGGTCCCTGCTTAAAGGGGTACTCCGCCCCTAGACATCTTATCCCCTATCCAAAAGATAGGGGATAAGAAGTCAGATCGCCGGGGTCCTGCTGCTGGGGACCCCGGGATTTTGGGTGCAGCGCCCCGCTATAATTAATGCACAGAGCAGACTCGCTCCGTGTGGAATGACGGGCAATACAGGGGCCGGAGCATCCTTATGTCACGGCTCCGCCCCTCAATACAAGTCTATGGGAGGGGGTGTGGTGGCCATCATGTCCCCTCCCATAGACTTGCATTAAGGGGGCCAGCCATGACATTATGGGGGGGGGGGTGGAGCCGTGACGTCACGATGCTCCGGCCCTTGTATCGCTGGTCATTACGCACGGAGCGAGTCTGCTCTGTGCTCTAATGATAGCGGGGCGCTGCAGCCGAAATCCCGGTGGTCCCCAGCAGCAGGACCCCAGCGATCTGACATCTTATCCCCTATCCTTTGGATAGGGGATAAGATGTCTAGGGGCGGAGTACCCCTTTAAGCTTTTTGCTTTTAGACCAATCGAGGTCACAAACTCCTGGCATCATTCTTATCTTCTTAACCATTACCTCTTTTTGCACCTACATTCTATTATTCTGCTCCTCCACAAGTTTCTACACTCATGGGCCCAGAATTATAACTCTGCCAGAAACTCAAACTGTCTGTTTTGGCCAAAACAACCAATCACAGTTCAGCTTTCATTTCTTAACAAGCTCTGGTAATATGAAAGCTGAGCTGTGATTGGTTGCTGTGGGCAAAGACCAGACAGCTTTGATTTCAGGCAGACTGATAAATCGGGTCCTTAGTTATAATCAGTTCAGTGATAGGAGGCAGAGTTTTGATGACAGTGCAATATATTACATTACTCGTGTATTAAATCAGTGACTTATTTTATAGTAAAGATTTTGTATGCCAATACTATGTAATGTAATTTTTGTTACAGTGATCAGGTAAAGATAACTATTTAAAAAAATAGCTGATAAAGTATTTCATTTATTTATTCCAGCTCCAGAAATTCTCAGGGGTTGTGCCTATGGGCCTGAAGTGGACATGTGGTCAGTGGGTATTATCACCTATATATTGTAAGTATTTACAACTTAAATAGACTCTTAATGTCCACTGATCAATTTCTCTGACTTTATGAATGATTAAAAGTGGGATTGTGACTACCTTTTAATTAGGGATGCACCGAAATTTCGTCTGCCGAAAATTTTCGGTTGAAAATGCCCCTTTCGACCTTTTCAGCTAAGGGAATTTCCTGTAGAAAATTTTTTGGGGGATGTGGCCTAAAACAGAAGGTGTGGCTTTCAACTACTCTCTCCGGTGTGAGGTGCACAACTGCACACTGGTGTAATTCCTTCAATGTGCCCCTGTGCTGGGGGAACTCTGGCAGTCGGTAGTACATTCCCGTGCGGCAGTGCATCTCTCGCAGCATCTTGTTTTCAGCATCGCGGCTGTCTCGGCATGCTGGGAGTTGAAGTTGCGTGCCTCCAGCTGATGCATAACTACAACTCCCAGCATGCCCTTTGGCGATCAGTACATGCTGGGAGTTGTAGTTTTGCAACAGCTGGAGGCACACTGGTTGGAAAATACAGAGTTAGGTAACAGAACCTCAGTATCTTATATAGAAACGGGGGCTCAACCACAGTAATAAAGCCGGGGTGCAACTCTCAGTGAATCCATATACAACTACATCCAAGAAAAGCAACCACTGTACATAGAGTGCACACCACTATGATAACAATCACATGATTTTTATTATATCAAAATACAAAAAAACATAGGTCACATTACAATTAAAAACATTTAAAATGCTCCCTTGAGAGCCACAACACACTCTCAGGGCAGGGCCATGAACCGCCAATCCCGAGAAACGGACCCTGTCCTGTAATGTTTAATAAAGGGTCATATCTCGGCTCCAAGTAGCTATGCTATACAAATGAGAGAATTACACTATATGCATAAGAATAATGGTGTCTGGTTCTATGCTAAATGTGCACAATCCATGGAATAAATGCAATGTATACTATAATAATGCAAACCAGGCTACCACATACAAAAAATGTGCAATAGAAAATTAATATGCAAGCAGAGCAAACCACACAGGAGCCAGTGACACAGATACCAGGGCCACAGAACCCCGCACGTTCCGTTGCAATACCGTACACAATACCCACAACACCCCTGTGTTTTTAATTGTAATGTGACCTATGTTTTTTTGTATTTTGATATAATAAAAATCATGTGATTAATTGTTATCATAGTGGTGTGCACTCTATGTACAGTGGTTGCTTTTCTTGAATGTAGGTAACAGAACCTAACTCAAGGTTTTCCAACTAGTTTGCCTTCAGCTGTTGCAAATATACCACCTTCCCAGCATGCGCGGTCTGTCAGTGCAACAGCGGGAGGTTTGCCCCCCATGTGAATGTACAGGGTACATTTACACGGGCAGGGGGTTTACAGTGAGTTTCCTGCTTCAAGTTTGAGCTGCGGCAAATTTTCCGCCGCAGCTCAAACTCCTAGCGGGAAACTCACCGTAAACCCCCACCAATGTGAATGTATCCTAAAAACACTACACTAAATAAATAGTAAAACACTACATATACACACCCTTACGCTGTCCCCATCTTTCCCCCAATAAAAATTAAAAACGTCTCGTATAGCAGTGTTTCCAAAATGGAGCCTCCAGCTGTTGCAAAACAACTCCCAGCATTGTCAGATAGCCACTGACTGTCCAGGGAGTTTAGCAAAAGCTGGAGGCACCCTGTTTGGGAATCCCTGGCATTGAATATTTTTTTGTGGCGGAGGCAATTGTAAGGCCCTATTCACACGGCAGAATTTCCGCTCATCCGCCCCAATTTTGCTTCTGCTTTTGAGGATTTTGTGCTGAATTGGTGGGGAATCCAAGTGGAAATTCTGCAGAAGTGTGAATGGTAGTGTGGACTCCCATAGAAGTGTATTAAGCTTTCATCTGAGGAGAAATTCTGCCATGTGAATAGGGCCTAACGCTTGCATCTGGGTCCGCCCCTATGCAAATCCCTAATTTAGGCCTCCAATGCACATGGCGCTCTTTCACTTCGTAGCCCTGTTGTATTTTAAGGAAACAGTTAAATATGGGGTATTTCCGTACTCGGGAGCAATTGTGTTACAAATTATGGGGGGCTTTTTCTCCTTTTACCCCGTTTGAAAAGGAAAAGTTGGGGTCTACACCAGCCTGTTAGTGTGAAAAAAGAAACTGGTGTTGCCCCATACTTTTCATTTTCACCAGAGGTAAAAGGGAAAAAAAAAAGACCCCCAAAATTTGTAAAAGAGGAAGAAACTAACAAGCAGGAGGGTTTTGAATACACTGAATAATCAGAAAAATTGTATTAGTGTAGGTTGAAGTGGCATGTATTTTTACATATTATATGTTAATAATGTAAAACCATACTTTTCATTTTCACAAGAGGTAAAAGGAAAAAAAAGACCCCCAAAATTTGTAACGCAATTTCTCATGAGTAAGGAAATCCCTCATATGTGGACGTAAAATGCTGGGCGCACAAAAAGGCTCAGGAGTGAGAGCGCACTATGTACATTTGAGGTCTAAATTGGTGATTTGCACAGAGGTGGCTGATTTTACAGCGATTCTGACGCCTCCCAAAATTTGTAACCCAATTTCTTCTGAGTGAGAACATACCCCATATGTGGATGTAAAGTGCTCTGATGGCGCACTACAATGCTCAGAAAAGAGGGAGCGCCATTGGGCTTTTGGAGAGAAAATTTGTCCGGAATTGAAGGCAATGTGTGTTTACAAAGCCCTCATGGTGCCAGAACAATGAACCCCCCCCCCTCCTACATGTGACCCCATTTTGAAAACTACACCCCTCACATAATGTAGTAAGGGGTACAGTGAGCATTTACGCCCCACAGATGTCTGACAGATTTTTGGAACAGTGGTCTGTGAAAATGAAAAATTTTATTTTTCATTTGCACAGCCCACTGTTCCAGAGATCTGTCAAATGCCAGTGGGGTGTAAATGCACACTGCACCCCTTATTAAATTCTGTGAGGGGTGTAGTTTCCAAAATGGGGTCACATGTGGGGGGTCCACTGTTCTAGCACTATGGGGCTTTGTAAACACACATGATCCCCGACTTCCATTCCAAACAAATTCTCTCTCCAAAAGCAAAATGACACTCCTTCTCTTCTGAGCATTGTAGTGCGCCCGCAGAGCACTTTACATCCACATATGGGGTATTTTCATACTCTGAAGAAATGGTGTTAAAAATTTGGGGGGGGCATTTTCTCCTATTACCCCTTGTAAAAAAATGTATTTGGGGAAAGACCAGCATTTTAGGGAAACATTTTTTTTTTCATTTACACATCAAACTTTTGGATTGTTAATGCTCACTTGACCCCTTGTTACGTATTTTTTTTTTTTGCTGTTCTGGCACCATAGGGGCTTTCTAAATGTGAAATGCCCCCCAAAAACCATTTGTCGCTCCTTCCCTTCTGAGCCCTCGAGTGGCCCACAAAACACTTTACATTCACATATGAGGTATTTTCTTACCCGAGAGAAATTGGGTTACAAATTTTGGGAGAATTTCTCTTCTTTTACCTCATCTAAAAATTCAAAAACTGGGTCTACATTCAATAGATTTTGAATTTTCTCCTTCACTTTGCTGTTATTCCTGTGAAACACAAAAGGGTTAACAAACTTTCTGAATGTCATTTTGAATACTTTGATATGAATATGAAACCCTTCAAATCCACTTTAAAACTGAACTGGTCCCAGAAAAATTCAGATTTTGAAAATTTTGTGAAATATTGGAAAATTGCTGCTGAACTTTGAAGCCCTCTGATGTCTTCCAAAAGTAAAAATATGTCACTTTTATGATGCAAACATAAAGTAGACATATTGCATATGCAAATCAATATATCATTTATTTGGTATGTCTATTTTCCTTACAAGCATAGAGTTTCAAAGTTAGAAAAATGCAAAACATGCTATAGTTAAGCTACCATGCTGGATCCTTCCTTTACTGAGCATCGTTCTTTCCCTTCACAATGCCGTTCCTGTTCCGCTTCTAACCCACAGGAGCTGTAACTTTTTGCAACGTTCAGGAACAACTTGGGGGACTGGAAGTCATTTTCTCTATACATCTCTGTGAC
The DNA here is from genome assembly GCF_029499605.1 of Hyla sarda. Taxonomy (NCBI): domain Eukaryota; kingdom Metazoa; phylum Chordata; class Amphibia; order Anura; family Hylidae; genus Hyla; species Hyla sarda. The sequence continues at coordinate 499,203,473 of NC_079189.1, read as the reverse complement.
ATAATGTATGTCTTATAGATCTCCATAGAGGAAGGGACTTCCATTCCACATGGGAATAACTGTGGGATTTTTAAAATAAGGCCCTATTAAAAGGGGCCTTATTGGCTAAGCAAGCCCATATCACCCTGTGTAATAGGGCCAGCGATCAGCCGACAAACAAGCAAAGGTTTGTTCACTGGCTGCTCAGCTCATTTTGACCCATCAAAAAATTATTGTACCTCTCCCAGTGTAATAAGGATGTGCAGCTAACAGGTACAAAGGGCAATGAAAATGATCATTTGTGCAGCCCACTCGGCCCGCCAGTTGAGCAACGTGATAAGCGTGTAAATGAGCAATGATCAATGATCAAATGAGCAATGATCCGTTAACTGTGCAGGGTGGCCATCTAATGGGGCCCTTACAGTGCCAATCACATGGGCAAGCAGAGGGAGCAGAACAGCATTGTATTGGAGATCAGAAATGTTGTTTAACTATAGAATGTTACTGGAGGCCAGAAAAAAAACTATCATGGGCAAAATCACGTCTATTGTTAGATATATATTATAAGGAGATATTAATTACTGGAGAAGACTTTATGCTTAATGAATACAAAAGAAGAATAAACCAACAAGCAGGAGGGTTTTGAATACACTGAATAATCAGAAAAATTGTATTAGTGTAGATTGGAGTGGCATGTATTTTTACATATTATATGTTAATAATGTAAAACATGTAGTAGTGGAACCAAGTTACTGCAGTGCACCTCCTATTCACTTCAGTGGGGGCTGCGATGCACTAACCGGGAACAGCCACTTCACAATAAACGAAGGTGATGGAGCCAGCCCTATTCATTGTGTGTATATATATATATATATATATATATATATATCAGCTGCGGCTCTGCCGAACAGCTGAACAGCAGGGCTGGGGCAACTGGCACCCAAATCATCAGACACTGATGCCCTTGATCTTGAGAATAGGCAATAATATAGAGGTCCCAAAAAAACCTTTAGGCTTGATCATGTAGGAAGCTAGGATAGCTTAGTAAGGCTAGGTTTCCTCAGGGGGGGGGTGTACCAAGGGGGGGGGGCGGGGGTTGGCGTACCAAGGGGGAGGGCGAGGGGGTGGTGTACCAAGGGGGGGGGGCAGGGGGGGCTGCCCGCCCCGGGTGCCGCTCACAAGGGGTGTGCCAGGGGCGGACTGACCCGCCGCCACCACTACTGAGGATCTGGGACTCTCGTCCCAGATCCCCAGCAGACACCGGTGCCTTCTCCTGTATGCGCGATACACGCACATACAGGAGAAGGCGTCCCCTCTGTGTGAGCCGCATCTGCAGCTACACAGAAGAGACGTGACCTCCGCTCCCGCGCAGCACGCAGTACAGGCGCCGGTGACGTCACTCATCCGGCGCCTGTACTGTGGAGGGGAGAAGACGTGGGCCCTGCAGCTGAGGAGATCGCTGCGTGGGATATCAGGTGAGCATCCTTTTTTATTTTATTTTTAACCCTGCATATACCTAAGGAGGGGGGGGGGTGTAGGTCTGCATATACCTATGGGGAGGGGGTGTAGGTCTGCATATACCTATGGGAAGGGGAGGGGGTGTAGGTCTGCATATACCTATGGGGAAGGGAGGGGGGTGTAGATCTGCATATACCTATGGGGAGGGGAGGGAGGGGTGTAGGTCTGCATATACCTATGGGGAAGGGGGGGTGTAGGTCTGCATATACCTATGGGGAGGGGAGGGGGAGTGTAGGTCTCCAATATACCTATGGGGAAGGAGGGAGGGGAGGGGGGTGTAGGTCTGCATATACCTATGGGGAAGGGAGGGAGGGGGGGTGTAGGTCTGCATATACCTATGGGGAGGGGAGGGGGGTGTAGGTCTGCATATACCTATGGGGAGGGGGGGGGGGTGTAGGTCTGCATATACCTATGGGGAGGGGAGGGGGGGTGTAGGTCTGCATATACCTATGGGGAAGGGAGGGGGGTGTAGATCTGCATATACCTATGGGGAGGGGAGGAGGGGTGTAGATCTGCATATACCTATGGGGAAGGTAGGGGGGTAGGTCTGCATATACCTATGGGGAAGGGAGGGGGGGGGGTGTAGGTCTGCATATACCTATGGGGAAGGGAGGGAGGGGGGGTGTAGGTCTGCATATACCTATGGGGAAGGGAGGGAGGGGGTGTAGCTCTGCATATACCTATGGGAAAGAGGGGGGGTGTAACTGCCTATTCCTATGGGAAAGAGGGGGGGTGTAACTCTGCATATTCTATTCCTATGGGAAAGGGGGGGTGTAACTGCATATTCCTATGGGAAAGAGGGGGGTGTAACTCTTCATATGCCTATGCGAAAGAGGGGGGTATAACTCTGCATATGCCTATGGGAAAGAGGGGGGTGTAACTCTGCATATTCCTATGGGAAAGAGGGGGGGGTGTAACTTTGCATATGCCTATGGGAAAGAGGGGGGTGTAGCTCTGCATATACCTATGGGAAAGAGGGTGGTGTAACTGCATATACCTATGGGAAAGAGGGGGGTATAACTCTGCATATACCTATGGGAAAGAGGGGGGGGTGTAGCTCTGCATATACCTGTGGGAAAGAGGGGGGGTGTAACTCTGCATATACCTATGGGAAAGAGGGGGTGGTGTAACTCTGCATATACCTATGGGAAAGAGGGGGTTACCTGGCTACCTACCTACCTGCCCTTTTACTGTGCAGGACACAAAGAAGGGCAATATTACAGTTTGTGGGCCTATAGATGGAAAGATTGTGTAGAGGAGGGGAGGGCTCTGAAAAAATGCAGAGTCTGACATGTTTTTCCTGCAGATTTTAAGAGATCTACATGGCGGTCTTATCCGGACGGAGAAGAAAAGTAAAGAGGACACCGCTGATCAGAAAATACGTGAGTCCAAAAATGTAACTGTAATCACTTATATGGTGTACACATCCTGTGTGCAGCTGATATCTACCGCGATAGGGTCCTGTATATAATCACTTATATTGTGTATAGATCCTGTATAGTATAATGGTCTGTGTATAGTGGTTTTATTCATTACAATATGGTGGTATTATCCAGTTATTGTGTGGTGGTATATATTTACTCCTTTTATACCAGTATTATTGGTCATGGAAATTTACCTACTTTAAAGTGTTTCTTACATATATAAATTTTAATTTATTGTGTGTGGGATTTGGATGGAATAGGAGCGTGGCAGAAGATTGACGAGCTGCAGAGACTAGCAGGGGCCCCGATCGTTGTCAGCCCCTGGGGGGTGGGAGGGAGGGGGGTGTAATTAAGGGGGGTTGCGTGTGTGTGGGGGGGTGCCAAACAAATGATCCGCCCCGGGTGCCAAATGCTCTAGGTACGCCCCTGGGATCCAGTAGGAAAGAGAAGTGTAAGTCCTTCCTTTTTATTTCTTATTCTTTTTTAATACACTTCTGGCCTTGGCTTAAAAACTACAGTGGCAGATTTCCAAAAAATGTCAGAAAAAAACCTGTGGAAACCAAGCCCAGCTGAAATGGCTGGAATATTGGTTGTCACTAAGCCTTCTCATAATCTTGCCAAAGGAGGAAAATTGAATTGTAGCATCATATGTGGTGTCGTACGTAAATACCAGTCAACATTGACAGTCCTTACTTAAAATCCATTTAAAAACAGCAATCCACAAGAATACCCCTCATAGAGTACAGCTCTCTTCTAATCGGGATTGTCCTTGGTAAGGTGATAATATTATAAATAGGCATGCTGGTATTAGGCTAGCACCATATCATATACAGTGAGGAAGAAGAGAAGTGTATTAGAAATGAAGATAAGGGATAATGTACGTGAGCTGGCTTCATGCTCCACTCATGTGGTCTCTTTTAATATAGAAGCACTCAGGTCAGGGAAGGAAGCTGCTATACTCTGATAACCCTGCCAGGCTAAAAGAGAGCAGATATAGACAAAATGATCATGCATTTATTTTCAGCGTAGCACTCATCACAGATTCCTTATATCACCTCTCACGCTAGCTCTTCACACATTACACACTTGTGCGCCCCTGACACTGAGACAGCTGAAGATGTTCATTGGCATTACATAAAAGACCGCATTATGCCTGCCTGCCCACCACGTGCAACCACTTTGAAGAACCTTACCCCTATGCATATGAGCTTTACATGTATTCATGAGCATTTTAAAGCCATATTGATAGATTGTCCTCCTATCTTTCCTCCTATGCAAAACCATCTTTTGTATTCTGGAATGAACCATATACATATGTCTTGCAGCACTGCATGACACTATCCTGTCCATTTGCAGGTTATCGGTGTGGTGCACAATATTGGAACAATCCCCTATAATGCGTACTGCACTGATCTCAGCACCATCACTGTAAGGACATAGACAGCACTGGCGGGTATAGGTGCATGAATGGACGGAATATCTGCTCTTATCTCCATGCAGAGAACCCTGGTTGGACAAAACTTATTAAGGAGAATGATGGAAAGACATATAGGGGGACATTTATCAAAGCATTTAGTAGGTTTTTTTTGCTTAAAATTGTCGCAAAAAAGTCGCACGTGCGCCTACCCTCTTTTTCCTGCGACTTTTTGCATGTTCAGTGTCCTAAGCAAAAAATAAAAATCTTGCTTACCAAAGCAAAAAGTGATTTTTGACTTGCAGTGGTCAGAGATTTATCAAGTGTGAAAGTCGCAAAAAAGTCGCATTGCATGAAAAAAACAACTACATTTACTCCAGCTCAGACATGGAGCAGAAAAAGCCACTACCAAAGCACATAAGCAAAAAAATTGTAAGAAATAAATAATTAAAAAAAGGAATACATAAGCAAACATTGATAAATGTACCCCATAGAGAGTTAAAAGAGGTACTTCAGAGACAGAAAGTTATACAGATGTGTAAATGACTTAAATTTATAAATCTTAGGACCTTCAGTACTTATCAGCTGCTGTATGCCCTGGAGGAAGTCTTTAGTCTTTACAGTTAGACATGATGCTCTCTGCTGCCACCTCGGTCCATGTCAGGACCTGTCCAGAGCAGGAGAATTTCTTTTTGCTATGGGGAATTGCTTATGCTCTGGCAGCGGAAAGACTACATGACTGTAAAGAATACAAGACTTCCCTCAGATCATACAGCAGCTGATAAGTACTGGAAGGCTTGACATTGTTAAATAGAAGTACCTCATCTGTATACCTTTCTGGCACCAGTTAATTTGAAAATAACAAAACAATAATATATCCACAAAGCTAGTGAGCTCAAATTTAAAAGGGAGATATAAAATGTTTTACAATTTTTTTCTGCAATTTCTCTTCACTTGTGGGGGGGGGGGGGGGGGGTATGCAGTTGCAGTTGGCATGGCATTCTCTAGATAGCTATTGGCATTTTCCTACCTCAGACCTCAATTGTCTTCTTTTCCCTACTTAAAAAAGGTCCATTTGTAAGTGTAGTTTAAAAAAACGCCATGCATGACACCAGCCTATAATAGTCTATGTTTTTTTTCCAGAAAATTCCTTTAAAAAGGGTCTGTCAGCACTTTACCTTGTTTTTTTTATTTTTAGAAAGTCATTTTATTTGCCATAGTATAACAATGTATGTGTGTGTTTTTATCTTCTTCATAAACAGGACCTGTGGCCAACCCCCCCCCCCCCCCAAAAAAAAAAAAAAAGATTATATTATCATTGAAGGGGTTATCCACCATAAGGTGATTTTAGTACTTACCACTTACCTGCCAGAACTGGTATTTCCTGTTTGATTTTGTTCTATAACCTACACATCCCACATGCACATCCTACACATTCCATGTTTGATATTTTGAGGTCACTTTCCTTCCTCCCACACATCAGCCACCCCACCCATTGAAACACAGTGTTTTCTAACCAGGGGGCCTACAGCTGTTGCAATTTTGAAGCAGGACAGGTTCCCTCTGATCACCTGACTAGTGATGTCAGGTCTCGATGCACTGCAGCCTGGGAAATCCCGAGACATGAGTAATTTTGTATGCTGTTAAAAATAAATATTGAGGCAATAATCACAGAAGAATTTTGAGACCACCGTCACACACAGGTACAGACACTATATTATGAATTACACTTTACAGCCCCTGTAGCATAGTCAATTCCTAGAATACCCCTTTAACTATCTTTGGTGAGAATGGTGGCTCAGTAGGGCTGAGGTTTTAGGTTCAAATCCCACTCAGGACAACGTTTGCTAAGGTCTCTGAAGTCATTGGTCGACTCCGTGGGCCTGGCTGAACTGATTTTTCCACCTGTCTAACCTCAGTAAAGCTACCGTTTTCCGTAACTTGGCGTCGGAGTAATTATTGCCCCCGTGCCTAGCCCAGGATCCATACCTTCGGGGGTTTTGAAAATAAACCACGCCCTGGTGTCACAAATACAAGGGGTTAATGCCATCTGCCCCTAGGGTAATTCCATCTTTCCTTTTGTATCACACCCTCTACCACAACTTGATCTATAAAATTACCATTTTTACTCATCTCTTACAGACTTTGTGGCTTTGAACCATTTTATGATGAACGTGGAGACCAGTACATGTTCAAGAGGATTCTCAACTGTGATTATGACTTTGTCTCCCCCTGGTGGGATGATGTATCACTAAATGCCAAGGACTTGGTGAGTAATGTGCACCACTTTCTGTTTATCTCCTAGTCAAGAGAGTATTTTCATAGGTGTACTACATAGATTTACTGTATAAAATGTGACATTATATGTTGCATGAATTTTACATCTGTAATCTACCATCAGCAGACTGCTTCATCATGTAAACCTAAAATATACAACCCCGCACTTTCCCAAATTCAAAATCTGGCAAACATAAGAAATATTTGTTGCAAAACCCACAAACAAAAATGTTGACTCATGTGGAACAATGCATAGGCACTGATATATATAGATGGAGTAACACTATAAAAGGCCTTGTGATCGTATGTTTGCCTCTAATATTAGATTCATGGTAATTAGAAGAAGTCAATACATAAAAATGCTTTCTTTATAGGGTGCTATATTGTTACCTCGACACCTTTCTTATTTCTCTAATGCCATAGTGAGGGGGAAATTTATCAAGGCCTGCACGCCAGTTTTCTGGTGTACAAAAGTGGCAAATTTTTGTGCAAGCCTTATTTTGCCATGAAGAAAGAACTTTTTTTGGTTACAAAAATTTGTCACTATTTGTACATCGGTTTCCTTATGAATCCACAAATTCCCCTCATTATCTTCCACAGGCCTTTTTTTCTAGGGGTGGACATAGACAGCAGAGGGCCCCCTATGGACCATTTTCTCTTGAATAGCTCAGCATACAGCATACCTTTTTCAAACATACACTTGGATGTATATAAAACTCTTTAGAGATTGATCACCAATGCTATTGGCCCAGACGCATCTATCTATTCAGATCTCTGACATAAGACACACATGAGGAGCATTGTAAGAAGGTTGTGCCGACTGATGTATCTACCACTGTGAACATACCTTTTATGTCTGTCACTAGGGATGAGCGAATTGAATCTGATTAATCCGAATTCGTTATGAATTTAAGGAAAATTTTGTTTCACAATGAATGCGAATATCGCCACGATTCGCTTCATGAAACTCCATTTAGTGCTGTCCAGGCTCCAGGGCATCTAAAATGGCGTATCCACATGTGAGGACAAGGGGCAAGGAATCCTGGGAAGGTGGGAACAAGGGTCAGCAGGATGACCCTGAATCACATGCAGCCTATCAGCAGCCAGCCACCCCTGTGATGTCACAGCCCTATATAATCGGCAGCCATCTTGCGGCCAGTCACATCAGCGTTCTATTACAGAGAGAGAGAGAGAGGGACAGACAACAGTGTGTGTTGCACAGAAAAGCATTTTTACAACTTTTTGGGGGCTGTTAAAATCTTAAGGGCCAAAATACTGTGAAAGGCCAGCCAAAAGTACACACCTGCTGGTGTTGTAGACAAATACTATTTAAAGCATACTGGAGCGCATTGTCCTCCCCTCATAAGTGCATACCACATACGTACATCTAAGTGGTGTACCATTTTGTTCCTGTTAAAGTCTTAAGGGCCTAGATACTGTGAAAGGCCAGCCAAAAGTACACACCTGCTGGTGTTGTAGACAAATACTGTTTTAGGGTACATTCCCACATGGCGTATTTGCTGCGTATTTGCTGCTGTGTATTTTATTTTCTCTGTTGAAGTCAATGGGTAGGAAAATACACAGCACCAAATACGCAGCAAATACGCAGCAAAATACGCCGTGTGGGAACGTACCCTTAAGCATAGTGGAGCGTATTGTACAGGGTGGGCCATTTATATGGATACACCTTAATAAAATGGAAATGGTTGGTGATATTAACTTCCTGTTTGTGGCACATTAGTATATGTGAAGGGGGAAACTTTCAAGATGGGTGGTGACCATGTCAGCCATTTTGAAGTCGGCCATTTTGAATCCAACTTTAGTTTTTTCAATAGGAAGAGGGTCATGTGACACATAAAACTTAGTGGGAATTTCACAAGAAAAACAATGATGTGCTTGGTTTTAACGTAACTTTATTCTTTCAGGAGTTATTTACAAGTCTCTGACCACTAATGAAATGTGTTCAATGTGCTTCCCATTGTGTTGGATTGTCAATGCAACCCTCTTCTCCCACTCTTCACACACTGATAGCAACACCGCAGGAGAAATGCTAGCACAGGCTTCCAGTATCCGTAGTTTCAGGTGCTGCACAACTCGTATCTTCACAGCATAGACAATTGCCTTCAGATGACCCCAAAGATAAAAGTCTAAGGGGGTCAGATCAGGAAACCTTGGGGGCCATTCAACTGGCCCACGAAGACCAATCCACTTTCCAGGAAACTGTTCATCTAGGAATGCTCGGACCTGACACCCATAATGTAGTGGTGCACCATCTTGCTGGAAAAACTCAGGGAATGTGCTAGCTTCAGTGCATAAAGAGGGAAACACATCATCATGTAGCAGTTTAGCATATCCAGTTGAATGGCCCCCAAGGTCTCCCGATCTGACCCCCTTAGACTTTTATCTTTGGGGTCATCTGAAAGCAATTGTCTATGCTGTGAAGATATGAGTTGTGCAGCACCTGAAACTATGGATACTGAAGGCCTGTGCTAGCATTTCTCCTGCGGTGTTGCTATCAGTGTGTGAAGAGTGGGAGAAGAGGGTTGCATTGACAATCCAACACACTGGGCAGCACATTGAACACATTTTATAAGTGGTCAGAAACTTGTAAATAACTCATGAAATAATAAAGTTACGTTAAAACCAAGCACATCATTGTTTTTCTTGTGAAATTCCCAATAAGTTTTATGTGTCACATGACCCTCTTCCTATTGAAAAAACAAAAGTTGGATTCAAAATGGCCGACTTCAAAATGGCTGCCATGGTCACCACCCATCTTGAAAAGTTTCCCCCCTCACATATACTAATGTGCCACAAACAGGAAGTTAATATCACCAACCATTTCCATTTTATTAAGGTGCATCCATATAAATGGCACACCCTGTACTCCCCTCATATACGCACTAAGTATGTCAGGCAGAGAAGTGCCAGGACGTGCACAGAGGAGTGGCAGAGGCCTAAATTCATTAGGCAAAGGTCACAGAAGACTAGGGGCGAGTGGCAGCAGGAGTCGCAGCAAGAGGCCCGAGCTCCCGGTATCAGCTAGCGGTCGTGTCTCGACCAGCAACCCATCTGCCGTCATCGACTGGTTAACACGGTAATCCACTTCATCCCAAGTGACATCTGACATCCCCAGTCAACAGTCGGTGGGTTCCTCAGACACAACCCTCAGTTGACATGACCCCGGAGCAGTCCCTGTCCTCCCATTGCCTCTGTCATACGCTGTTCCCTCCCGCACAGAAGTATCTTAAGCTGTGAGTTCAGCTCCACTATATATTGAAGACGATCTACTAGAATACAGTCAGCAGCTACTGCCCAGTGAAGAAGTGGAGGAGAGTGGCGTGGGAGGTGGTGTTGCGAGCGTTCAGGCTCCTGAAGCAGACACTGTTGAGGAACCTGAGGAGGACATCAGTGATGTGCAGACACAACTCGATGATGATGAAGCCGTTTGCACTTGGGAGCTGGGTGCAGAAGGGGCTTCATCATCATCAGGAAAAGACAGTTGCAGGTTGCCCGTGAGGCAGCAGCTGAGCCAGCAAGGTGGTAGCATGGTTGGCAGTCAGCATGGTGGCAGAAGCTGAAAGTCTGGAGCCAAACGTGCCCAGGGAAGACCACCTGCATCGTGGCAGCCTAATGGAACAGGGGTTCCTGGAGTTGGCGGCAGTAGCAGTCAATCAGTGCGGACTGTTGGTGGGAAAATGAGCTACTTGGCGGTGTGGCATTTTTTTTTTATCAAGCATCCGGAGGATATTAACCTGGCAACATGCAAGAGTGTCGGCAGAGGGTGAAGCGTGGCCAGGGTCCCAATGTTGGCACCACGGCCCTGCATCAACATATGCAGCATCACCATAAAGCGGCCTGGGAGAACCATGGCTCCGATGTGGTGGTCCAGCCTGCTGCATCACCCAGTGGCATGCCACTCCCTGTTTCAGTCAGCCAATGCTCCATCACCTAAGCCGAAGGGAGCTATGTGTCATACCAATCTTCTGTCGCTCCAGATGCTCCTCCTCCCCCTACTTCGAGTCAGTCATTCCGCCAGCAGTACCAAAGTGCACGGCAGCGCTGACGTGTGGAGCTGTAACTACGTTCAAGGACAATACATGTCCTTTACGGCTCACTGGATGAATGTGGTTCCTGCACAGCCACAACAGCAACTTGGACAGGTCCCACTGCTTCCACCTCCATGCTCTCAGGCCATTGGTCCTGTGACAGTGTGCAACTCCGCCTCCTCATCCTCCACCATGTCCTCACCCTCCACTGCACAGACAAGTCTCAGTGCCCTTCCAGCATACCTTGTGTGCAGGGCATGGCGGTGTCATGCTGATCTTCACATGGTTTGCCTTGGCGAACGGAGTCACACAGGGGAGGAACTGCTAAAAGTCATTCATCCAGAAATCGAATAATGGCTTACTCCACGAAAACTGGCAATGGGAACCATGGTAACCGACAACGGACAGAACATATTGTCTGCACTGCGACAAGAAAGCCTGAGGCATGCGCACTGCATGGCACACGTGTTTAATCTGGTTACCAAGCGGTTCCAGAAGTGTTCCCCCCATCTGCAAGACATCCTAACAATGGGAAGAAAACTTTGCAGCACTTTAGCCACACTGCAAAGCACACCCTCCTTGAGCTGCAGTGTCAGAACGGTATCCCCCAACATAGTCTGATTTGCAACATTCCTGCACGTTGGAATTCCACCCTCCATATGTTGGACCGACTATACGAACAGAGAAAAGCCATCACCAATTTCTTGATGAGCCAAGCAGATAGGGGGACTCCCCTGTGTAACTTCAATGTCAACCAGTGGCAGCTCATAGGTGACACCTGCCGTTTGCTCAGGCCCTTTGAGGAAGCCACCTTATTAGTCAGTCGCCAGGATTACGGGATGAACAACGTCATTCCACTGCTTCATTTACTACAACACTGGTTGGAAACGACGGCTGGTCAGGGCACTGGTGAAGTGGCGCCTATATCTCATGGCCACATGAGCCCTGTGGGGGCTGAACTGGAGGAGGAGGGGGAGGGGCACAGTGGAGCACAGTTTAGGTTTCGCGAGATGTGTGGTTTTTCTAGTCATCTGACAGGAGAGGAGGAGCAGGAGCAGCCAGAGGAGCTAGAGGGTTATGAGGAAGGCGAGACAGAGGACCCAGACACACCGTGGCAGTGTGCAGTAGAGATGGAGGCAGGGAGTCCCTCCGAGTCACGTGCACTAATAGCACGATACATGCTCACTTGCTTGCATAGTGACCACCAAATTGTCACCATTCGGCAGCGGGATGACTTCTCCACCTTATTAGACCCTTGCTACTGGCACAAAATGAGGGCCTTTTTTACAACCACTGAGAGGGAGGACAAACTGACCTACTACAGAGACATCCTAGGTAGTCCATCCTCTCGCAGGTCTGACTAGTGCGGCCCTCTGTGCTCACCTTCCACTGTCATGGCTGCTGGGGAGGAGTGGGGTGGCAGGAGCAGTACCAGCTCCATCAGTAGCAGCCTGAATCTACAGTCGGTGATGAGTAGCTTTCTTCACCCGCATAGGGAAGCAACTCATCAGCAGCAGGTAGACCTGGAACAGGACCTGAACCAGCAGGTGGTGGCATACCTTGACATGACCCTGCCAACACACCTTTAAGAATCACTGGACTTCTGGGCAGCCAAACTTGATTTGTGGCCGAAACTAGAGTTTGCCCTGGAAAAGCTGTCCCGCTCAGCCAGTGTTGTGCCATTAGTGCGGGTGTTTAGTGCGGCGGGGGCCGTAGTGACCCCAAGGAGAACTCGTCTGTCCATGAAAAACATGGAGAGACTGACCTTTGTGAAGATGAATCAGGCATGGATCAGCCAGGATTTCCACCCACCAATGCCTGATGCATCAGAGTAGATTGACCATGTTGCCACACCAACACTTCACAAATATGGATAGTACTAAGCATATTTAAGGTGCTGCTCCCCAGTTACAGACATTCCTCCGCATCAGAGCAGAAGTAAGTATTGATGATATGCATTAGCTAAAACTTAACTTTTCTTAGGATAAAATACATGTAACCACATTTTTTTAAAATCAAACAAAAGGAAAGGTGTGCAAAAAACACCATGTGCCACCTACACCACCAAGTATTGATGTGATGCAAAGACCTCTAAAAGGTGAAAGGGAACAAAGTATGGTCCATTGTAACCGGTGGGGGTAAAAACATCTCCTGTTAGGCCCTACTCTCGCATTATTAATTCCCTTCTTGGCAAGTGTTACTCACCCTAAAAAAGGCGGCCCCACACTGGAACCTCTCCCTATTTCCACCTACAAACACTGCCATTTCAATGGGTTTTTGGGTGGAGAGTTTCCAGTGTGGGGCCACCCTTTTTAGGTCGAGTAACACTTGCCAAGAAGGGAATTAATAATGCAAGAGTAGGGCCTTACAGGGGAAGTTTTTACCACCACCAGTTACAATGAACCATACGTTGTTCCCTAAAAGTTAAGTTTTACTTAATACATATCCTCAATACTTACTTGTGCACACTAACACATTTACAAAAGAGACCGTTTTCTTCTGCCTACCTGCCTCAGCTACTATTCTGATCCACATCTGCTAAATTCTTCTTTTTTCACCCACTGCGCCACTATGTCACCGGCTCACTTTCAGAACTCCTGATGCCACCTCCAGACTGTCTCATTTTGCCACCATATGTTCTCCTCATGATGCTGCCACCTCCAGGCTATCTCATTCTGCAACTAATATGGTCTCCTCATGCTCCCGCCACCTCCAGGCTGTGTCATTCAGCCACTATATGGTCTGTTCTTGCTGCCGCCAACTCCAGCCTGTGTCATTCAGCCACTATAAGGTCTCCTCATGCTGCCACCAACTACAGGCTGTGTCATTTAGCCACTATATGGTCTACTCATGCTTCTGCTACCTCCAGGCTGTGTTACTGTACCGCCATGTGGTCTCCTCATGCTGCTGGCACATTAAATAAAACTTTTTAGGTTCATCTATTTGAAATCTTCAATTTAAAAGTAAAAAAAAATATTTTTAATCTTTTCAATTGTGTGGCTCTATGGTCTCGTCAGGCTGTTGCCACCTCCAGGCTGGGTCATTTAGCTACTATATGGTCTGCTCATGCTGCCGCCACCTCCACGCTGTGTCATTCAGGCACTATATGGTCTCCTCATGCTGTAACCACCTCCATGCTGTGGCATTCAGCCACTATATGGTCTCCTCATGCTCCCGCCACCTCCACGCTGTGTCATTCAGGCACTATATGGCCTCCTCATGCTGCCGCCAACTCAAGGCTGTGTCATCAGTCACTATATGGTCTGCTCATGCTGCTGCCAACTACAGGCTGTGTCATTCAGCCACTATATAGTCTTCTCATTCTTCCGCCACCTCCAGGCAGTGTCACTGTACCACCATGTGGTCTCCTCATTCTGCTTGCACATTAAATAAAACTTTTTAGGTTCATCTATTTGAAATCTTCAATTTAAATGTTAAAAAATATCTTCAATCTTTTCAATTGGGAGGCACTATGGTCTCGTCAGGCTGTTGCCACCTCCAGGCTGTGTCATTCAGCCACTATATGGTCTCCTCATGCTGCCGCCACCTCCACGCTGTGGCACTCAGCCACTATATGGTCTCCTCATGCTCCTGCGACCTCCTCGCTGTGTTATTCAGGCACTATATGGTCTCCTCATGCTGTCGCCAACTCCAGGCTGTGTCATTCAGCCACTATATGTCTGCTCTTGCTGCCGCCAACTCCAGGCTGTGTCATTTAGCTACTATATGGTCTGCTCAGGCTGCCGCCACCTCCACGCTGTGTCATTTAGCCATTATATGGTCTCCTCATGCTGCCGACACCTCCACGCTGTGTCATTCAGGCACTATATGGTCTCTTCATGCTGCCGCCACCTCCATGCTGTGGCATTCAGCCACTATATGGTCTCCTCATGCTCCCGCCACCTCCACGCTGTGTCATTCAGGCACTATATGGTCACCTCATGCTGCCGCCAACTCCAGGCTGTGTCATTCAGTCACTATATGGTCTCCTCATGCTGCCAGCTAGAGGCTGTGTCATTCAGCCACTATATGGTCTCCTCATTCTTCTGCCACCTCCAGGCAGTGTCACTGTACCACCATGTGGTCTCCTCATTCTGCTGGCACATTAAGTAAAACTTTTTATGTTCATCTATTTGAAATCTTCAATTTAATGTTAAAAAATATCTTTAATCTTTTCAATTGGGAGGAACTATGGTCTCGTCAGGCTGTTGCCACCTCCAGGCTGTGTCATTCAGCCACTATATGGTCTTCTCATGCTGCTGCCAACTCCAGCCTGTGTCATTCAGCCACTATACGGTCTCCTCATGCTGCCACCAACTACAGGCTGTGTCATTTAGCCACGCCACTATATGGTCTACTCATGCTTCCGCTACCTCCAGGCTGTGTCACTGTTCCGCCATGTGGTCTCCTCATGCTGCTGGCACATTAAATAAAACTTTTTAGGTTCATCTATTTGAAATCTTCAATTTAAATGTTAAAAAATATCTTTAATCTTTTCAATTGTGAGGCACTAATGGTCTGGTCAGGCTGTTGACACCTCCAGGCTGGGTCATTCAGCCACTATATGGTCTCCTCATGCTGCCGCCACCTCCATGCTGTGCCATTCAGCCATTATATGGTCTCCTCATACTGATGCCACCTCCAGGCTCTGTCATTGTGCCGTTCTGCGACAATGCTTCTAATAGCAACGCCTCTAATCTGTGTGTCATACAGAATAACAGTATTATTTCACTAACTCAGCACACACCGTATGCGTTATACACCAAGGCATAGTGTTCTTCACACCTTATTGAGGCTCTCTGTAAGCCAGAAATAGGCATTTGTAATACAGATTCGCTGCGAATAGATTCGGACTGAATCAAATTTTTTGGGAAAATTCGGCGAATCGGACTAATCAAATTTTTCAAAAATTCGCTCATCTCTATCTTTCACCTCTTAACAATCATCCTTTATTGTAAACCATAAAGTTCATTACCACACTGTCCCTTACATGCAATGTAATACAATATGTCTGTATTCACGCAGCGGAATTTCCAAGTGGAATCCAATGTCCCATTATTTTCAATGGGATTCTGCTGCACCGTGCACATGGCGGAATTCTTACAGTGGAAACATTTGCTATGGAAATTTCAACGTCAGCCTCTGCAGAATTTGCAAAGAAATGCATTGCAGTCTATAGACACTGCGCTTTTTCGAGCTTGTTCTGCCTGCGGAATGTCAGCTTGGGGATTTTCCAGGTGGACATTACGCTGTGTGAACGTATCCTAAGCTGATAGTTTAACCTTTAAAGGAGTGTAAAAGGCGGCATCATGATTGGTGAAGGAAACAGTGCATAACCCCATACTGGACACAAATAAAGTGAGACTTTCTGGTGACAATACATTTAATAGGTTATGCACCTTTGAAGCCTCTAGCATCAACACAAACTACTGTATTATCAACTCTCTCAATTGTTGCACATAACACTGAACAAGATGCTAATTTTTCCACAATGATCATAAATGTTGCTCAAACCACAGAAAAGTTGATTTTTTTTTTTTTTTTCTGCAAACAAACAATTACTGAACAATTTGGCAACAGAAAGGGCACCCACAGGTTCTAGATAACAACCAAAACTGGTCGGATGGCTTGTTTGCTCAATGGCTGTAGGAACTCACAGTGGGGCTCTCTATGTCTATATTCACGTTAGATATATAGTATTGCAAGTTGGTTCTGCTTTATTTTTCATAATATACAGATGATATTTGGAAACTGTAACATGCCCTATGGGGGTTCTTCTAGTCTAACCTCTCTTTTGTTATATCAATTTAAAAAACACTTACACATTGATGTCTGAGATATGGAGTGTTTTTTTTTACCACATACTGTCCCTCACAGTTCTGCATTGGAATATGAGTAAATGTGTTATACATGCCCCTTTGTTTTATATGGTAGTACACTCCATAGTTCACATCTCATGGATAAGTTACAGATTAACTATACACATGTATTCCACACAGAAAACACATTGCTATAACACTATAGAATAGGGCGAAGTTAGAGTCAAATCCATGGCAAAAGTTAGGTAAATGTGTGGCAGAAACGGTAGGCCTCAGATCATTTCCTGTACATATTTTGCAGCACATTTTTCCAGTGGTACAATACACCCTCTGAGCCCACTCTAACAGAAGCAAGAAGGGTGTCAGACCTCAACTTGACTGACAATATCTGGAGGGCTCTAAATGAGATGACATATGAGGTTTCTGTCATTCCGAAGCAGAAAGATTGCTCCGTTCCACACAGGTTCATTTATGCACTGTATTTGACTAAAATAATTCCCTGGTAACCAATATAAGGGCCTATGGGAGTTACATCACTAACACAAAGAGAGGGTGAATGACATAAAAAATGATGAATGATACCTATAAATAGTCACCCAACGACAAAAAATTATGCATAATAGAAAAAACTTTATTGAGTATACACCTTTAAAAACAGGGCAATAAAATGAATCAGCAGCACATAGAGCAAACGTGGCACAGAGTATGTAAAATCACAGTATCACAAAAATCCCAAAATCAATTAAATGTGCAAAAATGTTTTGCTACAGAGTCAAAACATGGGAGTATGTAACATGATAGCATACAAAGGGGTATAGCAACAAGGTAAATACTGTCCGTAACTGATTGTGAAACAGGATGATAAAGGAGAAGGACAGACATGGAGAGAGAGGGAGCTGCTAACATAGAATAATAGGCCCACAATCTTCCAAACTGTCTCACAAAGCAGAGAAAAACATGAATCACTGTTACATAATGAACGACGGAGACGTTGCTATACACACCTAACCAGATGGAGTGCCAACCCCTACGCCGTTTCGCTTTCGCTTCCTCAGGGAGTCAAAATTATAAAAATAATTCGCCATAAAGATACATTACATTTAATGTTATCCACTGTCTTTGTCAGTTTGTTACCATTTGAAGGAGAATGACAGAATTACACATTACGATTAATGTATTTGCTTGTTTCTGTTGTCAAAATAAAAATAAAAATCTGTAAAAATGAGATGATAAAAAAGTGAATGACAGTGGTCAGTTATGGCACATGACTTCAATGGAGAAACAGACTTTATGCAACATATATGTTATAGGATACTTGCTATTATGTATGGAGCACTGGCCCCTAACTACAGGGTAGTGGTATATAGTAAGGCTGGATTTACACATATGGTTTTTAATATAGTTCTTTAAGCTTTACACAGCAGTGTATTTAAAAGAAAAGTATCAGTCTTTCCTATATACATCTGTAATTTGCTCCAAAAACAAAAAGTACACATGTGTGTCCATCCTAGGACTAAATTATCAACTACCAGCATAGCTTTACTCAGAACAATGAGACAGAATTGAGTAATTTTTTCATGTGGATGAAAATGCTGGAATTACTTATTGTTTCTAGGGAGTATAGTAGTGGCTGCCCAGTCAACTCCAACCTGTTTGTGCTCGACAAAAAGGTTGGTGACTGAAAACAACTGAATGGGTGGTGTAGCGCAATTTGTGTAACTCCCATTGACATTGTTGGGAAGTGCATAAATTGTGTAGCACCGGAATCTACACTATTTGCGTAACATTTGAAGTTTTGTAAGCAACATAGCTCATAGGTCTAACTATGCCTATTGCACAAGTCCTATTAACATTAATAGGAGTTACGCATATTGCAGAACACCTCCGACTTCGGCCCAGGAGTTATTGGTCTGGTATTGTACTTGGCCCCTTATCCACCCAGCAAGGGTAATTTGTTTTCTGTGTTGCTGATATGCACAGGGTAATACCTGGTGACAAGATAATGGGTTCTAAAGGATCACTGATGCCTGTGAGGAGTGAAAGCTAACTCATATTGTTTATCCCATAGAAGAGCTACTGTACAAAATGCTAAAACTCTGGTTATGATAGATAGATGTCAAAACACATAGGGCATTGCAGAAGCAGCAGACTGTTTAGATTGCCAGGATCTGCTGCTAACTGTTTAGTGGGCTGTTTTGACGGCACTATAGAAACCCACATAACATTAGGAAGGTGGTTGTTATGTTATGGCTCATCAGTGGATTCCAATGTAAAGGTCCAGATTTACTAAAAATCTGTGTTTTATACCACAATCTGTGGGGTAGTTCTGTGATCCTTATTTATTAAGGCCTTGTTCACATTGCCTTGGGACTCCGCTATTCGGAAAAAATAGTGCAATTACTGTAAAATTACTTGCCCCATGCAAGTGAATAGGGTCCGTCGGGACTGGGGAGTAGCCGTTTGCATCCAACCCGTTTCAGGGTCCGATTGGCTCAAAAAAAGAGAGATAATTGGACCTTGAATTGGTTGAATGTGAATGGCAATGTGAACCTAGTCTAAGAGTTGGAGCTTTAAGCTCAATGAATAGGCTCTTATTTTAGCTGAATACCTTCTCATTTGGCACTTTAGTATGATGATGTTTTAAAATATTGTACTTTGTCGATATGTTCCTATTGTAGGTAAAGAAGTTAATTGTGTTCGATCCAAAGAAACGCCTGACTACTCACCAAGCTCTTCAACACCCCTGGGTCACAGGCAAAGCTGCAAATTTTGCTCATATGGACAATGCTCAAAAGAAACTGCAAGAGTTCAATGCAAGACGCAAGCTCAAGGTATATATTCTCTGTTTATTTTACTACGAATGGGTTTTGTGTTTTACTACAGTTATTGTTTTAGAAATATTCAGCTCAGGGTGGAACACAAGGGTGTACCTACCATAGTTGAAGACCATGGGAGGCGGCCCAGTCACAGTTGGTCCTGTTTCTTTATTGGTTAAACAAAACTCTGCAGTTATCTGCATTGTCAACGAATGAATGAATTGGGGAATAGAATAATGGGTCATAAAAAGCAAACCAGGCCTTTCTGTTCTGGGAGGCAAAATCAGAAACCATAATATGGGTCCTGTTTCGACCTATGATATGGGGCATCCTCTCTTCTATGTTTGCCACTGTGGAACATACAGTGGGGCATAAAAGTATTTAGTCATCCACCAATTGTGCAAGTTCTCTCACTTAAAAAGATGACAGGCGCCTGTAATTTTCATCATATGAATACTTCAACTATGAAGACATGAGAAAAAGAAATCCATAAAATCACAAATCAGTCTGATTTTTAAAGAATTTATTTGCAAATTATGGTGGGAATAAGTATTTGGTCACCTACAAACAAGCAAGATTTCTGGCTGTCACAGACCTGTAACTTCTTCTTTAAGAGTTTCCTCTGTCCTCCACTCATTACCTGTATTAATGGCACCTGTTTGAGGTTGTGGACAAGTGTCTCTTATACTGATAACAAGTTCAAACACTCACACTCCACACTCCACTATGGCCAAAACCAAAGAGCTGTCGAGGACACCAGAAACTAAATTGTAGACCTGCACCAGGCTGGGAAGACTAAATTTGCAATAGGCAAGCAGCTTGGTGTGAAGAAATCAAATGTGGGAGCAATTATTAGAAAATAAAAAGGCACATAAGACCACTGATAATCTACCTCGATCTGGAGCTCCACGCAAGATCTCATACCATGGTGTCAAAAATGATCACAAGAATGGTGAGCAAAAATCCCAGAACCACATGGGGAACCTAGTGAATGACCTGCAGAGAGCAAGGACCAAAATAAAGGCTACCATCAGTAACACACTACGCCGCCAGGGACTCAAATCATACAGTGCCAGACGTGTCCCTCTGCTTAAGCCAGTACATGTCCCGGCCCGTCTGAAGTTTGCTAGAGAGCATTTGGATGATCCAGAAGAATATTGGGAGAATGTCATATGGTCAGATGAAACCAAAGTATAACTTTTTGGTACAAACTCAACTCGTGTTTGGAGGATAAAGAATGCTGAGTTGCATCCAAAGAACACCATACCTACTGTGAAGCATGGGGGTCGAAACACCAAGGAAGACTGATCTGTGTAAAGGAAAGAATGAATGGGGCCATGTATCGTAAGATTTTGAGTGAAAATCTCCTTCCATTAGCAAGGGCATTGAAGATGAACTGTGGCTGTCTCTTCTAGTATGACAATGATACCAAACACACCACCCAGGCAATGAAGGAATGGCTTCGTAAGAAGCATTTCAAGGTCCTGGAGTGGCCTAGCCAGTCTCCAGATCTCAACCCCATAGAAAAACTTTGGAGGGAGTTGAAAGTCTGTGTTGTCCAGCGGCAACCCTAAAACATCACTGGTCTAGAGGAGATCTGCATGGAGGAATGGGCCAAAATACCAGCAAGTGTGTGTGAAAACCTTGAAGAGTTATAGAAAACAACTGACCTCTGTCATTGCCAACAAAGGGTATATAACAAAGTATTGAGATGACCTCTGTCATTGCCAACAAAGGGTATATAACAAAGTATTGAGATGAACTTTTTTTATTAACCAAATACTTATTCCACCATAATTTACAAATAAATTCTTTATAAATCAGACAATGTGATTTTATGGATTTTTTTTCTCATTATTTCTCTCATAGTTGAGGTATACCTATAATGAAAATTACAGGCCTCTAATCTTTTTAAGTGGGAGAACTTAAAATTGGTGGCTGACTAAATACTTTTTTGCCCCACTGTACATGCATTATTTTTTAAGGAAAGAATGTTATGCATGGTAAAGAACAAACATTGAGCCAAAAAGCATAACATGGTATAGTATACAAAATAGCCCTGCGTACAATCTGTAACTCTAATGTCATGTCCTTCCAGCCACAACCTAAATGTATAACTATTAGGAGTCTTGTTTAACCATGTGTTCAACCAGTGCAAATTTCTAGTGATGCAGAGCAATATTTTTCAATGTTCCTAAGCCATGTTGACCTTGCTCAGCTATGTTACATCAAGGTACCCCCCAAAGCTATGATCATACACTGTGCAGCATGTATCAGAGTAGTATAGGACAGTGCCAGTACCACCTAAAGACACGGCATGCACGCCCTGGGGTACAGGTTCTAAAAGTTGATAACATAGAGAGGTCCCCAACTTTTGTGAGACATTCAACTTAACTAAGAAATGGAAAAGATGTATATTAAATGTGCAGAAACAAAGCCAAACAGTATGTGGTCATAAGCCACTTTTGGCTCCTGAGCCACTGGTTAGTGACAGATGACCTTAACTATAAAAGATATACCGACTTCTGCTGTCAGAGCCCTTTTTCTTTCATGAGACCATTGTAAATATACTTTAAATGCAGAGATGTGGCTTAAAGGGGTTCTCCGCCCCTAGACATCTTATCCCCTATCCAAAGGATAGGGGAAAAGATGTCTGATCGCGGGGGTCCAGCCGCTGGGACCACCACGATCTCCCTGCTGCACCCAGCATTCATTTAGAGCATCGGGTGCGACGCCAGATGCTAGTGACGTCACTGTCACACCGACTCGTGATGTCACGCCCATGCCCCCTCAATGCAATTCTATAAGAGGGGGCGTGACTGACATCACGCCCCCTCCCATACACCTGCATTGAGGGAGCGTGGCCATGACATCATGAGCTGAATGTGACCGCAACGTCACAAGCCTCCATCCCGCATCACCAGCCATCCGGCACAGAGCGAAGTTCGTTCCATGCACCGGATGTCTGGTGTTCCGCAGCCAAGATTACAGGGGACTTGCCACTGTGATCAGGCATTTTATTCCCTATCTCTTGGGATAAGACGTCTGATCGCGGGAGGCCCGCCGCTGGGGACCCCTGCGATCCCCCCTGCAGCAGCCCGGTACCTCAGCAGCCTGGAGCTAAGTTTTTTTCTTCGAGGCTGATGATGGGCGGTGCAGGAGATGGGGCATCGTGACGTCATGCCCCGCCCTCTCAATATAAGTCTATAGGAGGAAGAATGATGCCCCTTCCATATACTTGCATTGAGGGGGCGGACGTGACGTCACGAGGGAACAGGGCCATGACGTCACAATGCCCTGTCCCCTGCACCGCCCATCATCAGCCTGGGAGAAAACTTAGCTCCTGTCTGCTGAGGTATCAGGCTGCTGCAGGGGGGATTACGGGGGTCCCCAGCGGCGTTCCCCGCGTGATCAGACATCTTATCCTTTGGATAGGGGATAAGATGTCTGACAGCGGAGTATCCCTTTAAATATGTACAATCAGGTTCTTCCATGTACAGCACCATGTGCCATTTATAATACTTTTAGGCCCTTCAGGCACCATTACTTTAGTGCACCTTCTGCACCTTCCAATACCTTTTTTCACTGTGCCAAACCAGTATTTCATGAAAATTGAGTCACGAATCTAATGTGAATTAAAAAAAAACACATTCCTGAAGTGTCATTGGATGTGTCATTGGATAATTATCATGTTATTCATGTGGTGTATTGGTTCTAAAAAACAGAGCTGCCGCTACTAAATAAGATGATGTAAACCATGCATGTCATTTTTAGTGGAATTAAATGTCTTGATGTTACTACAAATATCATGAAATTTACTGTGTTTTCCTCCCATAGGCAGCTGTTAAAGCTGTGGTTGCCTCCACTCGCCTAGGGAGTGCTGGGAGCCACAGTAGCCATGACAGCAATAAAACAAGCAGAAACCCATCTCCAGTTCAAGAGAGTGGACGGGAAGAGACGTCCACTCAGGAGTCTAAAGAGACAGAGAAAGGAGCATCTTGAGTCTACATTATTCATATTCGGGTCCGGGTCTCTGCCATTTCATGCACCAGCTACATCAATCTTTATCTTCGCAGGAAAGATTCCCTAGCATGGCACTGAGATAGGTCTTATTACGGGGTGCTATGAAATGCACGAGTTGGTGGTACTTTGTTCAATGCATGTGACTGCTTATCAAAATAGTAAAATGGCTGACCTGAGACATGGAAGGTGTAGTGCTGTATCTACACGTGAACTATGACTTGGGCAAATATTATTTCAAATATAACCTTGATATGCATAGTATCTACACTGTAGATGATGTTTGAAGTGCGTAGTGTTTCATTTTACAATTTTATAAAGGTAATGGACTTTATAGAGGATATTCTACTAGTATAGATTCTCATTTCATAATCTTGCCATGTTGCTGGGATTGATATTAATAATCTACAAGAAACATGTCCATCACTTGCGTCACATCACTTCTGTTTACAAGAATATGCATTGATACAAAAGAAATAGAAACATTCCATTGGTATACCGTCAATGCATAGTCCAAGGGGCTGGAACATGATATGTTAACATAGCTTGCATTAAGAATGCCTTATGATTACACTTTATATACAGTATTTTATTAACCAAAAAGCAATTTCATAGATCTGTCATTGTATTGTCTAGAAATGGAATGCTTAAGAATTTAATGATAAGCAACAATAATAATAAAAGTGCAGTAACGTATCAGAATAGAATTGATCTATAAATTTAGATGGATTTTTAAAGGCGCTAGATAATGGAAGCAGAAAGTCATATAGAGTTAAAATATACTACTTGTAAATTTTTTTGATATATCAGGGTTTATTTAAGAGACTATTGTAACTTCTTTCTGTTTAAAGCTCACATTTATCGTTGGAATGCTCATCTCTACTATTAAGATTTTTCCTTTTTTAATTAAACTATAAAGCAATTGTGCCTGACATGTTTATTTCTAAAGCTCTTAAGTCAAAGTAAATGGTGACATAATACTACGAGTGACCTATAGTAACAACATGCTCCTGACTACACTATTGTAATGGCTGCTGTTCATGAAGAAGCCATGACAGCTCAGACTTCTGCCAACAAATCTTGATGGGTTCCACTGACTTATAAAGGGGTCTGGTTGCTATCATGGTTCCGGTATTTTTGACTACAGTAGATTAAAGTGGTTATCCTAAGATAAAAATGTATCACCTATTCACAGAAGGGGCATATTTAGCCGATCAGTGGGGATCAGACCACAGGGTTTTCCGCCGATCACAAGAAGGGAGAGTCCTTGTCTTGTCAAGTACATGGAGCAGTAGTGTCTATGCATGAACTATGGGACCTTTAAAAATAAAGGAGGAATGTGTTTGGCTACCTTTAAAAGTAGGCAGTCTGAGCATGCGTGTTGACACTCTATTCACTCTGGGGACAAGGAACCTTCATGCTTCATGATTGACGGGGGTCCTAGCAGTTAGACCCCAACCAATTCATGGTCTGGTCACGTGAGCGCTCAGTAGGCACAAGCACTCACATGACCTGCAACCATGAATATTCAAATCCAGCCGGTGGGACTCCCTACAGTGCAATTCAGGGCGGAAAGAAGAGGATCTTCAGAGGGACTGGGCGCCGCACTGCTGGTGCGTATATTAGTCAGAGACCCCGCATCAGTCTCCTGTTCACCCACACTATAACCTGGTGTATTGGGTTTAGCGTGGGTGAATGGGTGACCGTTTTCCTTTAAACTTTGAATGATCCCTTAAATCTACTGATGTCAAAATATCGGGATCTTAAAAAAAGGTTGGATAATAATATCCGCACATCCCAGCATGGTAGAGGGCTGGACACAGGTTTGGCCAAAGGGAGTAATATTGATGCTCTTGTGACAAATGTATTAGTATTCAATACAATGTATAGAACTGAAGGAAGAGTTTACATACCAATCAAACTTTTTTGCTAAATCATCTCAATATGACTTATAAAAATAGCATTTTGAATGGAAATAACCTAGACTCCTACCCATAAAGCCTCCTGAATGCTGTATACTAGCAGAACAATTACACAAATACATTATTCTGTTTGCCTGGTGGATAAATGGATATTAAAGGGGTTTCTCTGGATTTTCAGAAAATTGACTACTGTTTGGAACCTACCTAAAACAGAAAAAACACCCTACTCACTGGTAATGCTGCTCAGGTGTCCCACGCTGGGCCTGCTGGAATGACATCACATACATTGTTCATGTGGCACTGCAGCCAGATACTGGTAGGACATGCAGGATAAGACCAGTAGGGCCAGTGATTGGCTGTAGCATCCCATGAATGGTGTATACATGATGTTAGTGATGGGAAAGTAGATGCTTATCAAAATGATGTGGCGCTATGCATCTGTTAGTAGCATGGGCAATAGTTTTGTGTGGAAAAGCAATACAGTATATGAAAAAACATACATATCTAAATAACTACATTTTATTCCAAAAAGCAAACACAATGAAACAGTTAATAAAAAAAGCATATTAAATGACTGGGATCCACAGTCCATCATACAAAGAAGCGGTCCCATTTCTATACATGTCCCTTAGGCTATATTCACATATCACATAAATATCACAGAATGAAATAGGACTTAAAATGCCCTAAAAATCTGCAATGAAATTGAAAGAGATAATTGTACCTTGCTGCCTGCACCAGGATGCTGCAGCACACAGTGTGGGGAATGTTCAATACTGAAATTTACCGTATTTTTCGCCGTATGGGAAACTGGGGGGGAAAAGTCGGTGCGTCTTATACGGCGAATACACCCCTATCGCGGCGGTCCCTGCGGCCATCAATGGCCGGGACCCGCGGTTAATACAGGACATCACCGATCGCGGTGATGCACTGTATTAACCCTTCAGGCGCGGCGATCAAAGCTGACCGCCGCGTCTGAAGGGAAAGTGACACTAACCCGGCTGCTCAGTGAACAGCCCGACTGAATAGCCGGGTTAGTGCTTACAGGACACCGGGGGGGACCTTACCTGCCTCATCGGTGTCTTCGCCGTTCAGGGATCCCCTGTATGGCCGGCGCTCTCCTTCCTCGTCATCACGTCGTCACGTACGTGCGTCGGCGTGCGTAACGACGTGATGGAGGCGACGGAGAGCGAGGATACCCGGCGGCAGCAGAGACGTTCCGGAGCGACGGGGACACGGCGACAGCGATGGAGCGACATCCAGGGCAGCGGTGACGGGTCCGGAGCAGCGGGGACACGTAAGTATTACCTCCTATGCAGTGGTCTTCAATCTGCGGACCTCCAGATGTTGCAAAACTACAACTCCCAGCATGCCCGGACAGCCACCGGCACCTATAAATTGGGTGTGTCTTATACGCCGGTGCATCCTATAGGGCGAAAAATACGGAATTTTTTAAAAAAGCAGTACAGCTGTTTGCACCATGTTTGATGATTTTTTCTTTTTTTTAAAGGGGCATATCTGGAAAAAATTTAGGGTATGGCCACATTTTCAAAAGTCTGTGACCAAAAAAAAAAAAAGGTGGCGAACACTGAGCACTGTGTAAACTGTGCCATATTTTCAAACAACCTGAGTCACTTTTACAAATCTGTCGCAATCCTAGAGTGTCAATTCTTAGGAAAACTAAGCATGTTTTTGAATTTGACCCCCAGTGTGTTTTTTTTTATCAGTCTAATTCCTATGTTGGGGGCCTAACTGTTACATGGGGCACAGAAGGGGGACCTAACTTTTATATAGGAGCACAGGGAGGCATAACTATTATGCTTTCTGTGCTGCTGTATGTAAAGATGACAGCCTCTCAAAAATACCCACCGCACAGACAGATGACATTTTTATTCATATTTTAATAATAATAACATAGTAGTCAATAGCTGTTACCTGTTTACATAGTTACTTATAACTGCATACCGTATAAATCACCTTAAATTCAGGGTTATAAAATATCATATGTGCACAGTTACAGTTTTGACAATATATATATATATATATATATATATATATATATATATATATGACATTTTTGGACATTGTTGACATTGTTGTCATAAAAATTGTGGTGTAGTAAAATATTTCTTACCTTTCTCATTGGCTTGTACCTCAATCACTGTGTCAAGTCATGTTGACAGCTCCATATTTGATGCTGACGAAGAGTGAGTTCAGGCCATTTGTCATGCAGAACATGTGATGCAATGTGGGAATAATAAGGGTTACTGCGTGCTCCTATGGTGATGATCCAAAGTTAAAACCATCATTATTTTATAGCCATGTTTAAAATGTTCATATAATAGATGTTCCTGCTGCTTTATGAGCTGCCATGATTGTGTTCTAATAATCCATCAATAATATGTTTGCAAGTATGAACCAGCTTACAGCCAATGTAAACAATGAAAAAGGCTGCTTTGCTGGCATGGGCATCATGGGCTCAGCTGATCTTGAGGACAGGGCATCAATTTATTAAGGCTAGGTTACCCCATTAAGGTAAAACATCAAGTGGTCACAGGGTCTGTCTCCTCTCCACCCCTCCAATGTTCTTATCTACGTTAACTGACATAAATGTGTATATATATAATGTAAGATCTAGAACAGTCAGTGCGTGTTTCCAATAAAAACTTTGGAATGTAACCAATTTTAAAGAAAATAAGGCTCAAAAAATGGTGTGTGAACATAGCCTTTTCATGTAGTTCAATTGCAACAAAAATCTGCTTGACAAAAATGGCGGTTCCATGTTAACGGAGAGGTTCAATGCATAACATGTCAGTTTTTGTGTCTACTTATTGCTGTTTTAAATGGGTTACCTTGCCACCCTATTGATTGATCCTCAAAGAATGACCCAATATGGCGGAAAAACAAACCAATAGCCATTTGTTTTATAGTTAATATTCCAACCATAAAACTGCCATTTTTATGGCTCACAAACCAGCCCAAAATACTGTGTATGAACATAACCTTAGCTTACGTGCTTTATGCTACCAGCAGTCATTTCTCTGGTATACCAACACACTTTAGCTAAAAATAAAAGTGGGTCCAAAATATGGAAAACTGTGCAACTCCTTCTATTATTGTTTTTTTTTTTTTTTTTTTTTTACTGACCAAAATACTATGTGTTAACCTTGCATAACCAATATTGTACACTGTGAAAGATTTCCAGGATGGTAATAGAAGGGCCATGATCACCTGAAGCCATATAGGTATATGTAATGCAACAGCTACAGTAGGTACAGGGTTTACCTCTTTGAGTCAATATACCCTATAACTCTACTGGCACACTGTGCAGGGCTACACATGGAAGAAACCTGCCCAAGTTATACTATTTTAAAGCTGTCCTTACTTTTATGAGCTTAATAGACAATTCAGATATAGGATGTAAATGAACAGTATTTTTGTAATATATTTCATATTTTAGAGATGAATGTTAAAATGAAGCCCTTATTTATTCATCAACCTATGAGTAATAAATGATTTACTCTGCCCTACATTACACCTGCAGGACAGGCTCCGTACAGTCATAGCTGGAGTTTAACCTGTTATATCGTCCTAGAGCACATTACTGTATTCATATACTGTAAACTTCATCTATGAATACAATTACATTCATAGTAAGCAAACTGTCTTTTAATTCATCTGTGGTGCCCACGGGGTGGATAGGGTTTGTAGTACAGGGTAGCTGGAAGTAGTTGCCCCTTAGTAGTAACAGATAGGGATGTCACATGGCAGGGTGGTTTGTAAACCTTGTGATCTTGTGTTCCGCTGTGAGCCCAAAAATCATTTTGTCAAGTGGGTTATACCCATAGTGCCAGGTGCAGGAATAATAAATAAATCCAGACATAGGTAATTCGGATTTTTTTCTTCAGCCTTTGAGTTATAATACAGTGTAA
This sequence comes from Hyla sarda, assembly GCF_029499605.1. Lineage (NCBI taxonomy): Eukaryota > Metazoa > Chordata > Amphibia > Anura > Hylidae > Hyla > Hyla sarda. The sequence continues at coordinate 499,174,303 of NC_079189.1, read as the reverse complement.
TATACTTCTATTACCTCCATGTGCCACCTTCCCCCAATTTTCATGGACTGGACCCACACCCTAAAGTGCTATAGTGCAAGTCTTTTTATTTTAGTGTTGTCTCTGACCTTTCCCAGCATTTTATGTGGCGAGAGACAATATGTCATGTCACATGGTCTCCAGGGGAGTCTCCCACATCAGCATAGCCACCCTCTTCATGGTCTGGTACCCTTCTACTTTTCCTAGCTGCCTTAGCCCTAGGATTGCTAGAACACACTCATCCACCAAGTACTCCTCTTTCCCTTAGACTGCCCACCCAACTGCAGGATCCTGCCTCCTCCATGGATGTGACATAAAAAATTACCCTTCCTACATGTAGAGCTCAGGACGCTTCAGAGCATGCTCTCCTGCATTCTGCCCACCAACATACAGACATTGCTTGGAAGTAGGAACCTCCAGTGCATAAAGGGAACATCACAGAAGATGGCAAAATCTTAGTAGCATCACATGACCCTAAATTGCAGCAGAACTCCCCTTTCGGATAGTCAATCATATTTAAGAGTTGGCTTTCGGGAAAAGTTCTCAAAAACTCCTGTAAGAAACTTTGCAAATGGTCATATTTAAAATATCCTACCATTTTACTGCTGTGGAGTCTGGGTAAAGTCATTAATCTGTGTTTCTGTAGGACTTTTCTTTCTCCAGCATCCTTATTAGTGTTAGTGATGTCATCAGGGAGGGTAAGAAGACTGTACCCAGCAGCAGTGTGGAGTTAGGGGAGCATACATTGAGGGCAACTAGACACCATACCCAACATACAATGCTATAGTCTGGATCTGTGGTAAGTGTGAATGGCTGGAAGATCTGAACAACCACGAGAGAAATTTCAGACATTTCAGTGGTTAACACTGATGAATTGTTCATTTGGACAGAATTTTTTTATTTTTCTGGTACACTGTGTATTTTGTACATAACTCTCTAGGAGCTCCTGTCCTCTACGTAGTGATTTACAGCTTCCACCCACTCATTCTGACTTTATATATATACACAGACTTGCTTTATTTTTACATTTCTCTTATTTCAGGTGACATTTTGAAGACTTCAGAAACAATTACTAGTTTTCAATAGAGTTGTGGTATAAGGTACAATATTTACAGCTTAAAATCCTGGTCATTCTGGAAGCTAACAATATCATAACTTGAGGGATCACTGTATAAGGCTGTCTAAAAGGAGAATTACAAGGGCTGCATAAAGTATATAAAGAAAGTAGAGCACCCACAGCAAACTCTAGGACACATAGACCTCACATGTAGCATGTATTTAAATCCAGTAAAAATCTTTTTTTATTTTATTATGTAGCTAGTCTCCCAATATTTATCACTCAGCCAGTGCTACCATATTTTCTCTTTTCTCTCCTACAATTCCTGGAATTCTTTCCTTCAGTTGGGTCATGTGATCTCATGGTGACCCCTGAAAAAAATCTGTCTGTGTGCTCTCTCAAGGGGATACCATCTTAGTCACCAAAACTTCCTGTATGACAAATCTGCATGTTCCACACAAGCTCTCCACCAGAGGGGGAGTAGAAACTCCTATTACAATTACTAACGATTAGATACATAGTTATATGTTCATTAGTCAGACCGCACATGGAGTATTGTCGTCCAAGGCTGCATTCACACAACGATCTGACCTTCCGATACATAGACACGATTTTGGAAGCTCAAATCGCCTGAAATCGTATCTGTGCATGGATAGGTACAGACAGATACGGAGCCATTAACTATTATGGGGCTGTGGACCCGATCATATTCAGCTAGTGACTACGATCTGGTCATTTTCTCAGGGATCCGATTTTTGACTCGGACTGAAAATCATGCCAAGCTATAAGGCTCAACAAAGTATGAAAATTACGCCTATAGCTTAGCTCCCATAAGGCGGTATGAAGAGATGCTCCAAAACTAATGTAGGCGGCGTAACCGACGAAGTCCTGCTGTAACAGGATGCCGGGTGGGGGTCCAGTCGTCTGGTGCAGCTCGTGGTGAAGCGCGGACAGAAATGTGTTGGAAACGCGTGTGATCTTTGTATATGTTGCTAAATAATGGGTTACCAGATTGTAACTGAACCGCTTACCTGCAGTGATAGTGTTGAAGTAACATGTCTTCAACAAACAGTAGTGTTTTAATGTACCCCAACCTGGATCCCGCAAATAGGAGCCTAGGGTATTCTTTTTCTTTGTCTACACTTTTAGGCAATTGCACTAATTTCATCTGGTGGCTTTTACTGAATAAAATGTATTTGTTTAATTACACCCCTTCTTCTTTTTCCAAAGTTTTCACCATCATCACAGACAGAGATTCTTTACTGTAAGAGCAGTGAGACTATGGAACTCTCTGCCACATGATGTTGTGATGGCTGACAAACTAAACAAGTTTAAGGTGCCTGGATGTTTTTCTTCAAAAAATATAATATTATGGGTACTAGATTTATGTGGATAAAATATTGATCCAAGGATTTATTCTGATCGCCATATTGGATTAGGGAAGAAATTTTTCCTCTTTGGGCAATTGGTATGTTTTTGTTTTTTTTGCCTTCCTCTGGATCAACACAGAAGAGTTTTAGGTTCAACTAGATGGACTCTTGTCTTTTTTTAACCTTACAAACAATGAGGGGCATTTATGAAAGTTTGCTTAGGTATGCTATTTTTTAGTTTGTTTTTTATTCACTTCCATTCTGCTTACGTGTGACAAATTTACTATATTGTTGCACGGCGTTATTACATTTTTCGCAGGTAAGCAAAAGCGGGAGTTTTTTCTCACCTAAGCGAAAACAATAGTCAGTTTCTGTTAGTTAAGCCAAGGTTTGGCTGGAGTATATTAAGCAGGTTTTTAAAGCCTTAGCGACTTTTTTGCGAATGTCGCAGTTGATAAATAAATTTCTGACTATGGCAAGCAAAATTGTAAAAAGGCTTATGTACGCCGATTTGAAAAAAAAATGCTTTTCTCGCTCTCGTGGCAGATTGTCGCATGAAAAAAAGATGGTGGCACAATTGCAAATTTTTAGCGACAATTTTATACAAAAAAACTCGGGTAAATCGGTTGATAAATGTCTGTCTATGTTACTATGTTGCATAGTTATAATGGAGGAGATGACACTAAGGCCTTTCTGATTGTATACTTATGGTTTTCTAACTTATTTAAGAGGATATACAGGTGAATATAAATACTAAGTCCTCCTAGCAGGTAGCATGGGACTGGCATCATATGATAGAATATAAAGCACAGAAAGAGAGAAAGTTGAAATCTAAAAATCAAGATGGTGTCTAATCAAAAGAAGACAGGATGCTGGCTTACAAGGAGGTGTGTACAATATATATAAAAAAGAATCGCAGAATGGGATAATCCGGAGATGGAGTGTTTTCGCTGAACTGTTCTTTTTACTGAACTTTGGAGTTTTCGATCTCTGTATTACAAACCAGCTACTCTAAAAAGATTAGAAAATGAATTAAATGGACCTATTTAGATTAGAAAAACAAAATGGTAAGTGGTAAGTATGCCCTTTTACGCCCCTCCTATAGACATGAATGGATGGGGCGTGATGTCACTAGGGGGTGTGGCCGTGACATCACGTCCCCGTCTCGGAGGCAGTGCCCAGCACAGAATGCCGGGGGCTGCACCGAGATCACAGGGGTCCCCAGCGGCGGGACCCCTGCGATCAACAAAGGATAGGCGATAAAATGTATAAAGCCGGAATACTCATTTACAACTTTACCAAAACTTTTGTGAACAAAGCTGAATAAAGACAACTATCAAGGGCAATACTTTAATAAATATAGTCTCAGATATCTCTATAAGTTTTTACCCAGATTTTACATAGCAGCAGGAATTGTTTCTGTGACAGTATTGATAACTTTGCCCCTTATCTGTACTAACACCTAATGGTAAATGCATCAAAAAAATACATTGTGCAGATAAAATAGAATATATAGCATTCTGTATATAACACAACACATTAAGGCTGTATTTTAGAAACTGCTATGTTAATGAACAACCAAATACTAACAGGGAATACATATAAATACAAAACATAATATGGATGAGACATGCATACTGTATGTAGAGAAAGCCTTACAGTCTACCCTCAACATTGATGGTGTGGTATGAACACATTGACTGTCCTTTCTGCTGTATCCATATCTGACTTTGGCTCAAAAAAAAAAAGTTGAGTGTGATTCAACACAGACAGTCAGCTCTATGTCATGTTAAGAGTAGAAAAATGAAACTCGTCACTTGGCACAATATTCCTAAATCACTCCTTAGTGTTTTATTCACACATCAGGTTATCAAATTTATGACATGCACATCTGCTTGCATGAGCTTGTAAGGAAAGCATGATTTTATAACTTTTCATACAGCCACCACTTAAGAGAGAAGTATCATATGTTTTATCTCCCAATCAGATATCTTCCCATGTCTGCAGATCTGAACATGATATAAAACTGAAAAATTCTCTTTAAAGGAGTTAAATAAAAGTATAAATGTATCTTAAGGAACACATTCCAGTTTCATTTTGTAAGACAGCTATTGTATATTTATTGATTTTACATAAACTATTTTATTTAAACATCTTATTTATTTGGATTGGAGCTGACATATTCTCCAAAGCTTTACATAGAATGTACTTACATCAGTCACAAGAATACCCTGAGGTTCCTATGCAAACACAAGGAAGCTATGCAAACTGATCTTTCTCTAAAAGGGTAGAGTTGGAACACCCATATGCACATTAAGGGTAGGGTCACATGTAGTGTAAACACTGTGTATTTGATGCATGTGTGTTTTTCTGTGCTAGCAAAGTCTATGGGAGTAATAAAAAACACACAACTTTGCTAGTACTGAAAAATGCATGTGCTCATTTACCGCGTTTACGCCACTTGTGACCCTACCCTAAGTGTTCAGAGGATAGTGACAAAATCTCATGTACATCTTATGTGTATGGCCACCTTTAAGAGGTACTCCAATGGAAAACATTTTATTATTATTATTATTTTTTTAATCAATTGGTGCCAGAAAGTTAAACAGATTTGTAAATGACTTCTATTTAAAAATCTTAATTCTTCCAGTACTTATCAGCTGCTGTATAATACAGAGGAAGTTCTTTTCTTTTTGAATTTCCTTTCTGTCTGACCACAGTGCTCTCTGCTGACAGCTCTGTCCATGTCAGGAACTGTCTATATAGCAGGAACAATTCCCCATAGCAAACCTATCCTGCTCTGGACAGTTCCTGACATAGACAAAGGTGTCAGGAGAGAGCACTGTGGACAGACAGAAAATATATTTAAAAAAAAAAGAACTTCCTGTGGCGCATACAGCAGCTGATAAGTACTGGAAAGGTTAAGATTTTTTAAATAGAAATCATTTACAAATCTGTTTAACTTTCTGGCACCAGTTGATTTAAAATAAAATGTTTTCCACTGGAGTACCCCTTTAACATGACGCATCCAGCTTCAAATAACTATCCCTCTGTAGGCCTCTAGCATATGGCTGCATTACGGCTCCAATAACATACTAAAGCATATAGTTTTTTTTTTCTTCTGTCGCTTTCTGTATGACTCTACTAAAAAAAAAATGTGCGCTTTATAGGATGCCATATCCACTGCTATATTTTATTCTAGGAGAATCATCGGATGAAAAATAAAGCCATAACAAGATCGGTAAACAGCATTTATCCTGCTTTTCAATGGTTTTCAGAGCAGATTTTGTAGAATAAGAACTGAAATCTGTAACTACATGGAAATACAGCTAGATTATTACCATACTCGATAGTATGGCCGATGCAAACCCAAGGTGGAGCTTTTATCAACATTTAAAATACATAATAAAATATTACTAATAAAAATATATGAACCTTTCTCTGAGATCTCTATAATATTTTGCTTAACATGTTTATAGATTATAAATAATTAAAAATAATTTATAAGTAGCAAATAAATAAGTAAGGTCAGACTGTAGATTATAGAACGTAGAATGAACTGCGTGTAGAATTTACTGCAGAGTATAGCATATATATATATATATATATATATATATATATATATACAGTACAGACCAAAAGTTTGGACACACCTTCTCATTCAGAGTTTTCTTTATTTTCATGACTATGAAAATTGTAGATTCACATTGAAGGCATTAAAACTATGAATTAACACATTTGGAATTATATACATAACAAAAAAGTGTGAAACAACTGAAAATATGTCATATTCTAGGTTCTTCAAAGTAGCCACCTTTTGCTTTGATTACTGCTTTGCACACTCTTGGCATTCTCTTGTTGAGATTCAAGAGGTAGTCACCTGAAATGGTTTTCACTTCACAGGTGTACTGGTATGGAGGAGGAGGTGTGATGGTGCTTTGCTGGTGACACTCTTGGGGATTTATTCAAAATTGAAGGCATACTGAACCAGCATGGCTACCACAGCATCTTGCAGCGGGATGCTATTCCATCTGGTTTGCGTTTAGTTGGACCATCATTTATTTTTCAACAGGACAATGACCCCAAACACACCTCCAGGCTGTGTAAGGGCTATTTGACCAAGAAGGAGAGTGATGGGGTGCTGCGCCAGATGACCTGGCCTCCACAGTCACCGGACCTGAACCCAATGAAGTCAAAAGGACCAACAAGTGCTAAGCATCTCTGGGAACTCCTTCAAGACTGTTGGAAGACCATTTCAGGTGACTACCTCTTGAAGCTCATCAAGAGAATCAGTGTGCAAAGCAGTAGTCAAAGCAAAAGGTGGCTACCTAGAATATGACATATTTTCAGTTGTTTCACACTTTTTTGTTATGTATATAATTCCACATGTGTTAATTCAAAGTTTTGATGCATTCAATGTGAATCTAAAATTTTCTTAGTCATGAAAATAAAGAAAACTCTGAATGAGAAGGTGTTTCCAAACTTTTGGTCTGTACTGTATATATATATATATATATATATATATATATATATATATAGGCACATGTGTATGTGTGTTCGTGCATTCATGATGTATGCCACAAGCACAAAGCTGAATAAACATTGTGTGTGTGACTTACTAAGGGTTATAATTTATGGTCAATATTTATGACATCCAACAAGCAACCCATTCAAAGCATTGCTATACATGCGGGATCGGCTAAAACACTGGTTTAAGTCACAAGATGTCCAAGTCGCCAGTGTGTAGGTGAAAGGTCCTTGGGGTCATAGACATGTCTTGAATCCCGCACCATGTCCTATATAATATTCCGATCTCCAGGGACGTGCACAGGGTGACTAGAAAGGGGGCTTGAGCCCCTGCCCTTTTGATGTTCCTCCTAAAAGTGCCCTCGGCAGTGCTGGGTAGAAATAATTATGATAAGTGACCTTTTTTTTACATTTCAGCCCGTCCCTCACATATCTGTGCATATCCCTGCCGATCTCATATTTTTGGACGGAAACTTTACAACCAATATATCTAAAATTTAGCCAGTTAGAGGCAAAGCAGCATGTGCAAATGTGACTGCAAAATTATTATAAATACATTTCAGTCAGCTAAATAGAATACATTTCTTAAAATATAGGTCATTGCCATTTTCGGTCAAAAAATATTCTGCCCTTATGGAGTGTTAATATGCAATCATTTTAAACCATGGTGCCTTCCGCTGTTGCAAAATGACAACTCCCAGCATGCCCGGACAGCCTTCGGCTGTCCGGGCATGCTGGGAGTTGTCGTTTTGCAACAGCTGGAGGCACCCTGGTTCGGAAATACTGATCTAGTCTAAAGCACTCACTGCTGGTTATCCTTTAATAACACAGAGTATTGCGAACAAATGCTGCTTCAAGACCGTGACTTCTTCAAGGCCTTCTTAAGGTCAATATAGAAGTTCACTAGGGAGCCCGCCATAGCAAAGTCCACCGTGCCGTGAGGAAGCATCCCTCGCAGGTCAGTCTGGATGTAACCGGTCAGGTAGCTGTGCTCAGGATTGTTCTGGAGAGGTACACAGAACCAGCCGCAAGGGTGATTATATCCGCGGACACAATGCGGCCTTACCGCTTCATGTTCAATACTAACACCTGGGAAAGCAAAGAGATATGTAAGTGCAAACCATAAGCAGACATCTCCAGCAGGAATGGCGCACGGTTCACACAAATGGCTTTCACTCACTTCAGACTGAAAGCAGAATAAATGCTGGGGTTACTCTGTCAGTCATAGGCAACCTGAGGCACTGCACATGCTGTGGACTACATCTCCCATGATGCTCTTACAGCCAAAATGCTGCCAAAGCATCATGGGAGATGTAGTCCAAAACATCTGTAGTGCCAAAGGTTGCTTATGCCTGCTCTATGGAGAAGATTTATCAAAACCTGCGCAGAGGCAAAGTTGCCCAGTTGCCTATAGCAACCAATCAGATTGCTTCTTTCATTTTTCAGAGGCCTTGTTAAAGGGAAACTCCGGTGGAAAACATTTTTTTTTTTTTTTTTAATCAACTGGTGCCAGAAAGTTAAACAGATTTGTAAATTACTTTATCTTTATCCTTCCAGTACTTTTTAGCAGCTGTATGCTACAGAGGAAATTCTTTTCTTTTTGAGCTTCTTTTTTGCCTTGTCCACAGTGCTCTCTGCTGACACCTGATGCCTGTATCAGAATCCTCATAGCAAACCTATGCTGCTCTGGACAGTTCCTGAGAAGGAAAGAGGTGTCGGCAGAGAGCACTGTGGACAAGACAAAAAAGAAATTTAAAAAGCAAAGAATTTCCTCTGTTGCATACAGCTGCTAATAAGTTCTGGAAGGATAAAGATTTTTTAAATAGAAGTAATTTAGAAATCTGTTTACCTTTCTGGCACCAGTTTATTTTAAAAAAAAAGTTTTCACCCCGAGTACCCCTTTAAGATAGTAAGAAGCTGATTGGTTGCTATGGGCAACTGGGCAACTTTGCCTCTGCACAATTTTTGATAAATCTTTAGAAATACAGAACTGAAATCTGATAGGAATCCATTTAGCGTCACGTTGGATAGGCAATTCACATTTCTGGATCAATTCCGGGGACCAAGGGACCAAATTTCGTCTCAGTTTACAAATAACTGTAACACTTCTACTTGTTCCCCACACAGGATTTTGGTCAGCATTGTAAGCCAAAACTAGGAGTGGACCATTCAAAGAAGAAATGTTTGTTCCATCTCTGGTTTTGGCTTGCAAATACTGGTACAAAAATACTGACCCGATACTGATGTGTGAAAATGGCCTTTAATGGAGGACTCCAGTGAAAATTTTTAGTATCCATTATGCCCAAACTTACCATCCACTGCTACCCTGAGGCCGCCGATATTGCAGTCCCATCTACCGGCCCCAGTCTTTTTGGTGTCCGAATAGTCACACTGCTCTAATCACTGGCCACAGCGATGTCCTACCTGGGCCGGTGATAGGCTGAGCGGCAGTGTAATGTAACGGCCCATTACAAGACAGTGCCGCTCAGCCTATCACTGCAGCCAGTGATTAGCTGAGCTGCAGTGTGACACGTCAGGCACCAAAAGCTGAAAAGAAGACTGGACCCGGGGGACGGGGCAGTGATATTGGCGGCACTGGGGGAGCAGGGATGGTAAGTTAGAGTTTGTTATGTTTATTCCAAAAGCCCAGTCATAATAGATTTAAAAAAAAAACCACTGGAGTTCTCCGGTAATGCCTGTACACATGAAGCTGCACTTACTGTCTGGCACCAGTTGATTTGAAAATAGTTTTGTTCTCTGGAGTACCCCATTAAAGGGGTACTCCACTGGAAAACTTTTTTTTTTTTTTTTTAATCAACTGGTGCCAGAAAGTTAAACAGATTTATAAATTACTTTTATTTAAAAATCTTAATCCTTCCAGTACTTATCAGCTGCTGTATGCTCCACAGTAAATTCTTTTCTTTTTGATCCTTTCCACCGGGTACTCCACTGGAAAACATTTTTTTTTTTTTTTTAAATCAACTGGTGCCAGAAAGTTAAACAGATTTGTCAATTACGTCTATTTAAAAACCTTTATCCTTCCAGTACTTTTTAGCAGCTGTATGCTACAGAGGATATTTTTTTTTTCTTTTTTGCCTTGTCCACAGTGCTCTCTGCTGACACCTGATGCCTGCGTCAGGAACTGTCCAGAGCAGGAGAAAATCCTCATAGCAAACCTATGCTACTCTGGACAGTTCCTGACACGGATAGAGGTGTCAGCAGAGAGCACTGTGGTCAGACAGAAAAGAAATTCAAAAAGAAAAGAACTTCCTCTGTAGTATACAGCAGCTAATAAGTACTGGAAGGGTTAAGATTTTTAAATAGAAGTAATTTACAACTCTGTTAAACTTCCTGGCACCAGTTGATTTAAAAAATAAATAAAATGAGAACCTCTTTGAACCCAGAATCTCCGACTGGTTCTAACAGATTAACATGAGGTCTGTTAGTTGTGCTGCAGAGAGTCAGGGTGTAGTATCTGAATTACAAAGTCTAAAATGTGGCCAAATAAGAGACTTTATTTTGTTTAGGATGTCAGTAAAAGAAGATTCCAAGGGATAAATTACAGATGCATTTTTACATCTATATTACAGACACAAGTCCTGGACTATCCGTGGGTCTAATGACACAAATAGTAAGCATTATGGATATTTGTGATGCTATCATTATTGGTGATCGGACTTGAGGTCAGGCCTGCACAAAAGTGCATCCGTATTACAATAGTCTAAAACTGCCCTAATACTGGACATTCGGGAATTAGGGCAGCTGAAAATGTATAAGCCACATGAAGACAGCTGTAGATTTGTACAGTGCAGTGTTACAGAACCTCATCCATTATACAGTGGAGGAAAAACTGTATAGAATTTGAATCCACAACATGTCCTCCCTATATGTTACAGGCAGACATTTCTACTAAATGTAGCCGTACGATGCCGATAAAATAAGGAGTATAAAGGTTAACAATCTTCTTGTTTCAAAATAAAATATTTTACAAGCTGTAAAAACGGACAAAGAATATAAAACATTGAACACATACCGCACGTTAAAAGGCCATCTTCATATTTTGTGGTATAGGAGAAGTCTATAAACTCTCTTGGGGAGATGATGTTCAAAAGTTGTCCAGCGGTCGTGTAGCGCATCACACAGCAACCCTATTGTGTGAAAAGAGAAGCAGCCAGATGTATCAATATACGCATTAACATTTACGCATTTGTGTGGCTACAAATGTCGCAATTTATATACAAAACACAAAGCTAAAATAGGAAATTGTGTAATAATCACAATAATAGTAATACACAGTAAAGGCTTTAAAGTGCCCACGGCCAGAAGAAACTAAAGCGGGGGGCCTTGTGGCAAAATGTAGACATTCAGATATTGCAAACTATATGGCAAATAAAAAGTGGTAAATTCATTGGATTTTAAACTAATTCCAGCAAAAAGCAACTACTGATTAAGATTAGAAGCCTAGTGGGCTAATAACTGGGATTTTGTATTTTTCATATTCCACATTGTGGAATGTGCACCATAATGATATTCCCTAACAAAACAAGTTGTGGCGCTATGTAAACAATGGAATTTATGACCACAATATGTCTTTTGACAGGGATGGGGCACAGGCGAAGCACCCCGACACTGATCTCCTGTGCCAAATATTGCAGGAGCTTGGCTGTTGAGCGGCAGCAGAGTTCCTGTTCAAACTGTCAGGAGCAGAAAAACCCTGATCCTTGTAGTTTAAACCCCTTAGATGCCATATTCAAATTGTAATTGTGGCATCTAAGTGGTTTTTGGACATCTGGCTGCCACAACTGCTGGGAGGTGGATGGGTTTCCATAGCAGTAGATTGTCTAATGTTTTGTAAAAATATAATTTTCATTATATAAAGACACATTTTCCCCTTACAAAATATTTTTATATAACACATAAATAATTAAAAAAAAATTAAATTTGGTATCGCTACATCCATAGTGACCTCAACTTTAAAATTATCTCATTATTTATCCCACATGGTGAATGCTGTAAAAATAAAATTAACGACACCAGAATTGTTGTATTGTGTTAATTTGCTTACCAAACAAATTGAAAAGAAAGCGATCAGAAAGTCCCCCACAAAGGAGCCATTAAAGAGTAGAACAAGCGATGACACACACTTCACAGACTTATAACTAGCGATCACTGAGGGTCTCAGGAGTGAGACCCGTTGTGATAAAAAATGTGGAAATCTCTGGGCAACAGGTCATAAGTTTTTTTTATGATTTTTTTAATGATAGTAAACCTTTAAAACATTAAATGGGCACTCTCATTAAAAATATTTTTGCTGTCGCACCCCTTATGGTAAATAAAAAATCTTTCTAATACTTTACTTGTACTTTAAAAAAAATAATAATAATAATAATTAGTTTCCTGTTTTATTTGTGTTTAAAAAAAAACTGCCATTAGGTGTCTCCCTACTTGACAAGAGCACATTTACCCCATCTTTGGACTTTGGGCTCCTGCTGGCCTGGCAGAAGTCCAAAATCAGGAAATGCTGAGGGGGTGTGAGCAGCCTTAGCCAATCAGAGCTCATATGCCACTGAATTGCTCTGGGCTATGTGTAGCAGAGTGAGGGAGGAAGTTCTCCCCAGTATGGCTTCAGATGATGTCACGCCTGCTGGGTAACGCCCCTTCCCAGTCTTTGAATCTGAGACTGAGCAAAAAATACAGAGCAAGGGGTGGTTAATTATGATGGGGGAAGTGAACTGTGAGGATTATAAAATTTAACAAGATCTTGAAAGGTACTCTTTAATAGGAATCTGTCAGAAGATTTGACCCCTTCAAACTGCTGCCTGCCTAGAAAGATTAGAGTAAAACCAGTTTTAAAATACCAAGCTGGCTGGTTATGCTTGTTGCATGACTGAGTAATACAAGCATTTCCATCTCCTTCACACTGCTCCCTTCCTGTGCAGTGTCCTCTCTGTAGCTGTCAGAGAAGAGGGGAAGGGGCGGGGTCCTGTCATTGGCTACTGCTCAGGAAGGGACCGCCCAGTAGGCACTTACAATCACAGTACGAAGGGCATTTCGTTCACCTTGGTATGGTTGTACTGCTTTAAACATAGTGCCTGGCCTATTTGTTTTTGGGGTGACAAGCCACCGTCTTCAGAACACATAAACATATGGCCGAGCTGAACGTTCATGTGTATGAGGAGCATGGCAGAGCTAGATGTTTGTTTGTCAGCAGGTACTAGAGGTGTTTGGGCACCTTTACTGCAATAATAGTGATATATATTTCCCTATATGGGCAGTCGGACACACAAGAAAGGTTTTGCCTTACTAGAAAAAAATAAAGCTGTTCCAGGAATAGCAGCTAGTAATAAAATTTTAGAACAAAATACAGAAGTACCTGTTGCAAATCCTTGATAATATCCATTGTGGTCATCAAGCTGTCCCACTGTAGCCTGTAAGGTCCTGGTCGGATATAGTCAACGATTCTGTTTGTGACATCTTTCACAACTCCCTCCACTTTATAGCTGTAGCCAAAAAAAAAATCAAACTGAGCTTAAAAAATAAAAAAGCTGCCCCTCACCCACTATACGTACAGTGACAATGGGGGAGATTTATCAAAACCTGTGCAAAGGAAAAGTTGCCCAGTTGCCCATAGCAACCAATCAGATCGCTTCTTTCATTTTGCAGAGGCCTTGTTAATAATGAAAGAAGCAATCTGATTGGTTGCTATGGGCAACTGGGCAACTTTTCGTCTGGACAGGTTTTGATAAATCTCCCCCACTATGTCTACTGATCGCTTGGATAGATCTCCGGTCAAGCCCTCTTTAGTCAGTTGACCCCTCCCGCCCAACCACATCTCCACTGGAAACAAATCCGGAGATCCTGGTTGATCAAACTTTTATAGCATATACAATCTATATATTATAAATATCTGTAATATGAAAACCTCACCACTGAACAGACATTCTACTTTGCATTTATTCTATTAAAATACTTGACATGTTTCGTAGACACTCACAGGCAACCACCAAATTCCTCAGAAGGTTTGCGCCAGACAGTGACATTGCTCTGGAAAACGGAGATGGCAAAGTCAATATTGTTAGTTCAAATAACCTTACAATCTAATGTAATACAATCCATGTACAGGACACAAAGGCTATATAGTAATGGAAATATACAAAGAACATGTACACTTTCTCCACTCTTTATTCATCTCCATACATATATTTGCAAAGACTAATAAAATTAAAGCTTTTGTACTGCATATTGTTGTTTATTTAATATGTTATTATTTACCGTGAACAAACATGACACGTCAGGTAAAGCTCTATAGTAGAATTAAAAGGATATCCCGGACCGTTCATATTTACTACACCATTCCATACAGCCCAAAAAAGTTATGCCAACGTACAGTGGTCCCTCAAGTTACAATATTAATAGGTTCCAGGACGACCATTGTATGTTGAAACCATTGTATGTTGAGACCATAACGCTATGGAAACCTGGTAATTGGTTCTAAAGGCACCAAAATGTCATCCAAAAAATTGGAAAAAGTGAGGATTAAAGAAAAATAAGTAGATAACTAATATAGATAAAGCAAGTCCTTACATATAAAAGTAAGAAAGATCTGCTGGGAGCTGTAATCACTGTCTATGGCAGTGTTTCCCAAGCAGGGATCCTCCATTTGTTGCAAAACTACAACTCCCAGCATGCCCGGACAGCCTTTGGCTGTCCGGGCATGCTGGGAGTTGTAATTTTGCAACAGCTGGGTGCACCCTATTTGGGAAACACTAGTCTATGTAGAGGACAGGAGCTTCTTCGGGTCCTGTACAGAACACACAATGTCCTAAAAAAGTTACATGGAGTTGCCCTCAGCTGGTGTCCAAAGGAGCAGCTAACCCTGGTACAGGTAAAGTGTACAGAACATGTAATACCTCTCTGTACTGTAGGGGGCACTACCAGACATCAGTCAGTGCATACGCTTCAGGAATACAAGGGTTTTACCAGTGAATTCCCATTCTGATTGGTCGGTTCTTCCAGCCATTGACAGGTATCACAGATCTGGACTGTCTGTAGCATTGTATGTTGAGTCTGGTTTCAAGTTACAATGGTCCAGAAAAGACCATTGTATGTTGAAACTATTGTATGTTGAGGCCATTGTAAGTTGAGGGATCACTGTATACTCATGTATGAGAAAATTATTTTTCCGCGCATGGTGTCAATAGGGCCCTTTGAAATGTTTACTGCATACACTGAATGTACAGTGATCCCTTAACTTACAATGGCCTCAACATACAATCGTTTCAACATACAATCGTCTTTTCTGGACCATTGTAACTTGAAATTAGACTCAACATAAAATGCTACAGACAGTCCAGATCTGTGAAATGTGTCAATGGCTGAAAGATCCGACCCATCAGAATGGGCATTTTACTGGTAAACCCCCTGTATTACTGAACTGCATGGACTGAATGGCTGTCTGGTAGCGCCCCCTACAGTACAGGGAGGTATTACATGTTCTGTACTATTTACCTGCACCTTTGGACACCAGGTGAGGGCGACTCCATGTTACTTTTTTAGGACATTGCGTGTTCTGTACAGGACCCTGAAGAAGCTCCTGTCCTCTACATAGACCAGTGTTTCCCAACAAGGGTGCCTCCAGATGTTGCAAAACTACAACTCCCAGCATGCCCGGACAGCCTTTGGCTGTCCGGGCATGCTGGGAGTTGTAGTTTTGCAACAGCTGGAGGCACCCTGGTTGGGAAACACTGACATAGACAGTGATTTACAGCTCCCAGCAGATCTTTCTTACTTTTATATGTAAGGATTTCCTTTATCTATATTAGTTATCTACTTATTTTTCTTTAATCCTCACTTTTTCCTATTTTTGGATGACATTTTGGTGGCTTCAGAACCAATTACCAGGATTCCATAGAGTTGTGGTCTCAACATACAATGGTTTCAACATACAATGGTCGTCCTGGAACCTATTAATATTGTAACTTGAGGGACCACTGTACTGTTTATTTGTTATGTGAAAATGCTTTTATTTTTAATTGTTTTTAAAGGGGTACTCCGCCCCTAGACATCTTATCCCCTATCCAAAGGAGCATCGTGACATCATTGCTCCGCCCCTCGTGACATCACGGCCCGTCCCCTTAATGCAAGTCTATGGGAGGGGGCGTGATGACTACCACGCCCCCTCCCATAGACTTGTATTGAAAGGGGCGGGCCGTGACGTCACGAGGGGCGGAACCGTGACGTCACGATGCTCCAGCCCCTGTACTGCCCGTCATTACGTGCAGAGCGAACTCGCTCTGTGCTGTAATGAGAGCGGGGTGCCGCAGCGGGGATCCCAGGGCTCCCCAGCAGCGGGACCACAGCGATCTGACATCTTATCCCCTATCCTTTGGATAGGGGATAAGATGTCTAGGGACAGAGTACCCCTTTAACCCCTTCCCGCAGAATGGCATATATAAACGCCGGGTTGTGCAGTGCGTTCGCGCATCCCGGCGTTTATAAATGACATGCAGTTAACCCGGCGATGCGCAGCATCGCACGGGTTAACTGGCAGAAGTCCCGCTGTTTCCAGCAGGGGACAACTTCTGCTTCACCCCCAGGAACATCCATTGATGGTCCTGGTCAGCGATCACTGTGATTGGTCCCTGTGGACCAATCACAGTGATCTGGGGTGAAAGTTCAGATCCCCCGCACTGCCCGCCCCTGGAAGTCGGGCAGAACGGGGGACGAAGGCTGCAGGGGCTCGCGGGGACCTGCGGCATTCGGGGGGAACACGTGGGGACCGGCGGACTTACCTGATCCAGCGGCGGGACCGAGGAGCAGCGCGGGACCGGCCACGTGGACGAGCAGCGACGGGTAAGTATGTGGTCCTCAGAGGCAGCAGTGAAGATCTTCACTGCTGCTTCTAGGAGTCTGAAAACTACAACTCCCAGCATGCCTAGACAGCCTTTGGCTGTCTGGGCATGCTGGGAGTTGTAGTTTTGCAACATCTGGAGGTCCCCAGTTTGGAGACCATTGTATAATGGTCTCCAATCTGTGCTCTTCCAGCTGTTGCAAAACTACAACTCCCAGCATGCACTGACTGTCCAGGCATGCTGGGAGTTTTAGTTCAGCAACATCTGGCCCTTCAGATGTTGCCGAACTACAACTCCCAGCATGCCCTTCAGCTGTCTGGGCATGCTGGGAGTTGTAGTTTTGCAACAACTGGAGACACACTGGTTGGGAAACATTGTTTCTAACTCAGTGTTTCCTAACCTGTGTGCCTCCAGCTGTTGCAAAACTATAACTCCCAGCATGCATTAACAGACCATGCATGCTGGGAGTTGTAGTTTTGCAACATCTGGAGGGCCCCAGTTTGGAGACCATTGTATAATGGTCTCCAATCTGTGCTCTTCCAGCTGTTGCAAAACTACAACTCCCAGTATGCACTGACTGTACAGGCATGCTGGGAGTTTTAGTTCAGCAACATCTGGCCCTTCAGATGTTGCCGAACTACAACTCCCAGCATGCCCTTCAGCTGTCTGGGCATGCTGGGAGTTGTAGTTTTGCAACAACTGGAGACACACTGGTTGGGAAACATTGTCTGTTTCTAACTCAGTGTTTCCTAACCTGTGTGCCTCCAGCTGTTGCAAAACTATAACTCCAAGCATGCACTAACAGACCATGCATGCTGGGAGTTGTGGTTTTGCAACAGCTGGTGCACCCCCCCTGTGAATGTACAGGGTACATTCACATGGGCGAGGCTTTTACAGTGGGTTTCTCGCATCTTGAGATGCAGCAAATTTTGCGCTGGGAAACTCGCTGTAATCCCCCGCCCATGTGACTGTACCCTAAAAACACTACACTACACTAACACAAAATAAAATAAAAAGTTAAAAACACTACATATACACATACCCCTACACAGCCCCCCTCCCCCAATAAGAACGTCCAGTACACCACTGTTTCCAAAGAAGAGCCTCCAGCTGTTGAAAAACAACAACTCCCAGTAATGCCGGACAGCCGTTGACTGTCCACGCATGCTGGGAGTTTTGCAACAGCTGGAGGCACCCTGTTTGGGAATCACTGGCGTAGAATACCCCTATGTCCACCCCTATGCAAATCCCTAATTTAGGCCTCAAATGCGCATGGCGCTCTCTCACTTTGGAGCCCTGTCGTATTTCAAGGCAACAGTTTAGGGCCACATATGGGGTATCGCCGTACTCGGGAGAAATTGCGTTACAAGGTTTGGGGGGCTTTTTCTTCTTTAACCCTTCATGAAAAGGAAATGTTGGGGTCTACACCAGAATGTTAGTGTAAAAAAATTAAATTTTTTACACTAACATGCTGATGTTGCCCTATACTTTACATTTTCACAAGAGGTAAAAGGGAAAAAAGCCCCCCAAAATTTGTAACGCAATTTCTCCCGACTACAGAGATACCCCATATGTGAGCGCAAAGTGCTCTGGGGCACACAACAAGGCCCAGAAGGGAGAGTGCGCCATGTACATTTGAGGTGATTTGCACAGGGGTGGCTGATTGTTACAGCGGTTTTGACAAACGCAAAAAAAACAAAACCCCACATGTGACCCCATTTCGGAAACGACACCCCTCACGGAATGTAATGAGGGGTGCAGTGAGAATTTGCCCCCCACAGGTGTCTGACCGAGCTTTGGAACAGTGGTCCGTGAAAATGAAAACTTGTACAGCCCACTGTTCCAAAGATCTGTCAGACACCAGTGGGGGGCAAATGCTCACTGTATCCCTTGTTACGTTCCTCAAGGGGTCTCGTTTCCAAAATGGTATGCCATGTGTTTTTTTTTTGCTGTTCTGGCACCATAGGGGCTTCCTAAATGCGATATGCCCCCCGAGCAAAATTTGCTCTCAAAAAGCCAAATATGACTCCTTCTCTTCTGAGCATTGTAGTTCGCCCATAGTGCACTTCAGGTCCACTTATGGGGTACCTTCATACTCAGAAGAGAAGGGGTTACACATATTGGGGAGTATTTCCTGCTATTAACCCTTGCAAAAATGTGAAATTTGGGGGGAAACACACATTTTAGTGGAAATTATTTTTTTTTTTTTTACATATGCAAAAGTCGTGAAACACCTGTGGGGTAATAAGGCTCACTTTATTCCTTGTTACATTCCTCAAGGGGTCTAGTTTCCAAAATGGTATGCCATGTGTTTTTTTTTTTTTGCTGTTCTGGCACCATAGGGGCTTCCTAAATGCGACATGCCCCCCGAGCAAAATTTGCTCTCAAAAAGCCAAATATGACTCCTTCTCTTCTGAGCATTGTACTTCGCCCATAGTGCACTTCAGGTCAACTTATGGGGTACCTCCATACTCAGAAGAGAAGGGGTTACAAATATTGGGGGGGTATTTCCTGCTATTAACCCTTGGAAAAATGTGACATTTGGGGGGAAACACACATTTTAGTGAAAAAAAAAATTTTTTTTTTTACATATGCCAAAGTCGTGAAACACCTGTGGGGTATTAAGGCTCACTTTATTCCTTGTTATGTTCCTCAAGGGGTCTAGTTTCCAAAATGGTATGCCATGTGAGGGGTTTTTGCTGTTCTGGCACCATAGGGGCTTCCTAAATGCAACATGCCCCCCAAAAACCATTTCAGAAAAACGTACTCTCCAAAATCCCCTTGTCGCTCTTTCCCTTCTGAGCCCTCTACTGCGCCCGCCGAACAATTTACATAGACATATGAGGTATGTGCTTACTCGAGAGAAATTGGGCTACAAATATAAGTATACATTTTCTCCTTTTACCCCTTGTAAAAATTCAAAAATTGGGTCTACAAGAACATGCGAGTGTAAAAAATGAAGATTGTGAATTTTCTCCTTCACTTTGCTTCTATTCCTGTGAAACACCTAAAGGGTTAAAATGATGACTGAATGTCATTTTGAATACTTTGGGGGGTGCAGTTTTTATAATGGGGTCTTTTGTGGGGTATTTCTAATATGAAGACCCTTCAAATCCACTTCAAACCTGAACTGGTCCCTGAAAAATAGTGAGTTTGAAAATTTTGTGAAAAATTGGAAAATTGCTGCTGAACTTTGAAGCCCTCTGGTGTCTTCCAAAAGTAAAAACTCGTCACTTTTATGATGCAAACATAAAGTAGACATATTGTATATGTGAATAAAAATTTTTTTTATTTGTAATATACATTTTCCTTACAAGCAGAGAGCTTCAAAGTTAGAAAAATGCAAAATTTTCTAATTTTTCATCAAATTTTAGGATTTTTCACAAGGAAAGGATGCAAGTTACCACAAAAATTTACCACCATGTTAAAGAAGAATATGTCACGAAAAAACAATCTCGGAATCAGAATGATAACTAAAAGCATTCCAGAGTTATTAATGTTTAAAGTGACAGTGGTCAGATGTGCAAAAAACGCTCTGGTCCTTAAGGCCAAAATGGGCTTGGTCCTGAAGGGGTTAAAGCCAGTGTAAAACAGTGACAGAAATGTGTTTAAGGATTGTTATATTTTTCCAAGGTACTATGTGTCAGTTAGCGCATATCTCATCCAGGGAAAGCTGGGTGAGATGTGAAGAATCAAGGTATAGTTGAATCCCTAGTAGACCATAGCTGCTGAGGACTTTGGTAAAGTCTGCTTTCGGGCCTGTATTTTTAGGGAATAAAAGGCAGGTCGGTAGAGCTTTAAAACAAAGTGTTACTGATTCTGCAGGCTTAAGCTGTTAGAAACCAGTACATCTGATGGGAATTGGAGTCCTAATGTCTGCAGCCTAAAAAAGGGACATTTGTGTGAGTAACAAATTTGATGATTGTTTTGTTGGGTGGCTGGTAGTAAGCCACCTGTCTAGATAGGTAAGATTATTGTATAGTTAACGCTTGGACAAACAAGAATTTATTTTGTATTTTGTGCCCGAGGGTGAGAGCTGTATTTTTGTTTGCTAAAAAAAACTAAAACGGTAGAAAAGAGTCTTGTCTAATCTTAAAGGGGTACTCCAGTGGAAATTATTTTTTTTTTTAAATCAACCGGTGCCAGAAAGTTAAACAGATTTGAAAAACAGACTTGTAAATATTAATCCTTCCAGTACTTACCAGGTGCTGTATGCTCCACAGGAAGTTCTTTTCTTTTTTAATTTATTTTCTGTCTGACCACAGTGCTCTCTGTCTTAACTTCCCTGTCCCTGTCTCTGACTGCTATCTGCCTGGCTCTACGGAGCTAATCTTCAAGACTATGAGGGTTCATTCACACAGACGGATCTGCAGTGTAAAATACCTCCGCCTACAATGGAGCAGACACACTGCGATGTGTGAGTCGCTATGTGCATGCGAGGTGTACTCATACGCATCACGGCCGCTTCCCCTGCTCCCTGAGCTAGGCCGAGAGCAGCCACGATGTGTGCAAGTATACTGCGCATGCGCGCGGCGACTCGCACATCGCAGTGTGTCTGCTCAGAGCGGCGGATTGCCGCTCCGAGCAGGCACATCTGAAGGCACACTGTAGGGTCCATCGTCGATACACTGCAGATCCGTCTGTGTGAATGAGCCCTAAAAATTATTGAAAAAAAATGTTGAGTCTTGAGTAGGTAATGCATTTTCACTAAAAATATGAAAACAAACTGCAAACTGTCAAGAGCACCTAAATCCTGATGAAGAGAGCTAGGTAGTCTCGAAAGCTTGCCTTCTTTTAAGTCAACCAATTAATGTTACTAACAGCTGGGGACTCTCACCTTTTCTCTCGATCTCGATAGATTACCACGGTACAAAGATATTTCTTTTTTTTAATAAACTCCCATAGACTTCTCTACAAAACCCAACACATTAGAGACTATCAGCAAATTTCTAGGAGCTCTGTGTACCTGGATGGTAGGATCCCTCTGGCTCTGCCCTACATACAGTACATCTCGTCCTGGGGAAAAAAAAGTGCAGGAACTCCCCCATGATTTCCACTCAAAGGCAGGTCCTGTGGAACTCCTGCTGTGGAAAAAGTGCAGGAACCCAGTTCTCATGCTTTCCTGCAGGCCTTGAGCCCTGATCTCACCTCTAATAATATTAGTTAGGTATTAAATGATTTCTGCTCTTATAAATGAGGATGAGAAAGTAGCAGAAGTGATGTGGAATGTAGGTCACATCTTCACTGGTGAACTCTGTCTTCTATTCAGATAACACACTGGGAAAATGGATAATAATCAGGGCTCTTAGTAGATCTTTAACCAGAATTGCTTGCAGGAACACTTTCCCTATTACCTAACCACATAGAGATTATTAAAGTGTACCTGCACTCACCAATATAACAGATAACCTTTCAAGATAACGTGTCCCTTGTTTGTACATGAGGATTAACACTATTTCTGACCATTATATATCTTGAATATAGAATGTTGTTTACCATATTTCTGCTCTGCAGCCTTTATGTGTACTTTTTAGTTGTCCTGAGGAAGTGGATGCAGACTATCTGCAATGATGTCTTCTATACACTGCACAGACACACACACAGATCCTTCTCCCCTTTATCTCTCTAGCAGACCCAAAGCAGCAGCAACCTTGAGGACATTATAGAGCTATGCTGAATAGTATAAGCTGTGAATCCAGCAATTGATAATATATAACACTTATGAGAGATTTTAACAACTTCTCTGTCTCTCCCTCTGCCGTACTATCCCTCTGCATCTCTTTCTCACTTCTGTACAGACTTCTATGGGAAGCTGTAAAGTGATCCTTAATTTAACTGATAAGATATACTAGTTTCATGCATTCACTTGTACTACTCTCTATCAGGCACTAGTGAATATGTTGCAGCTGACCAGAGACACCAGAGGCAAATAATGAATTATTATAGTTATACACCTCATAACACCAAATTTTTGGGAATTTTGGATATTTTTTAAAGAAATGTTTTAAAGGGGTTTCCCAGTCAAAAAACAACTTATTCAATATGCACAGTTTACCACGATAAACAGCATGACTTGTACCCTGAGCTCACACATTTACAGTCTGACATTTATTACTGTATTTATGACTACTAGGATACAGGTCTTAGTCGTGCTTGAGATTCTTTTCAATCTCGGATTAACAAGGACGTCGGAACAAAGTTTATCTGAGATATGTGACTACAAGGTTAGATCTACCACCAATGCTGAAGTGTATAGATGTGCCAGTGAGAAGAAAAAGGGACAATGCAAGAAAAAATATACATCTAACTCCACAGGGGGACCTTTATATGCTTTATTGTACCCCCCATTTCTGCAGCTAGAAGGGAATCCAAATGTTCGATTTAGTAAAGTGGACAAGACAGTGTCACTAGGATACACTCATTGTCTACAACTAACCTACTATGATATTAATGAAAAACCTGCACCTTTTTGATAAATGTAGAAGTACCCATGACATACGCCCAGGCAAATGGGGGTCATAAGAACTTGAATTACACAATGATACATTCCTAAATGTTTTTGTTGGTCCAGGAAAGCAATAAGGCACATTGCTTGCTCAGGTGACAACATTCGAGCAGAAAGGGACTGACTATTTTGTATTGGTAACATTATGGATCTCTAATAAGTGTATGGGTAGCTTTTCCTACACTGTGGTAAACAACAAATAAGGAAAACATCTTGGGAGACACTTACTGCTTTCTTAGCCACACTCCATGCATCGTCTGGGATGTTGTGGTACTGGATCAATGTGTTCTGCAATTTTGTGGACATAGAAGGAACGTCGATCTCATCCTCCATGATTCTAATCTGAAACAAATGGGAAACATACAAGATATATTAATGGCACCATGTCCATCATATATCACATTCCGAAGTATTATTAAAGAACAGCATTAAGAT
Source organism: Hyla sarda (assembly GCF_029499605.1). Taxonomy (NCBI): domain Eukaryota; kingdom Metazoa; phylum Chordata; class Amphibia; order Anura; family Hylidae; genus Hyla; species Hyla sarda. The sequence continues at coordinate 499,150,540 of NC_079189.1, read as the reverse complement.
CCATGATTAGGAAAAAGTGTCTACCTGTTCGGCTGATGTCACCTTTCCAACAACCCCTTTAACCTTTAGGCTCCATGAACACAGGGGAGCCCCATGTAGCTTGTAGGGCAGTACACAGTACACATTAGGATATGTTCACATTGTTTGTTTTGCATATCTCCGCAAAGCTGTAGTGGCTCATGAATCCATGAGCCACTACAGGGCATATACTAAAGGTATGAGGCCATCACAAAGCAACGTATAACATGCAGTAAAGGTCACAAATACAAATTGTACAGCTGTACGTCTGGCAGATAAACCAGGCCTTCCCTTGGTGTCTGCTGTGAGAATAAAGCCTGAACACAATGAGGGGAAATTATTATTTATTTTTGGAAGGTCTAATATTGTCCCAGCCATTTTTTGCATCAAAAGTGTATGACTTGTGAAACAAGAGACATTTTGTACGTTGTTCTACAGTAGTCAGTTTTTTTGGATTGGTTTGTGCAATGGTCATGAATTTACAATGAGCGCCTTTTTAAAAAGTTGCATAATTCTGGCAAAAACAGCCCTCAAAAGGTGCAACCACTCCACACTTTTACCGCGCAATTATTAGATGCTGTTTAATCTGCGCCAAATTTACCACCTGCCATGCACCATATTGATAAATTTGGCACACATTTGCCAAACTCAACACTCAAAAAACAGCTAACAAAAGAGGCATACCACAATCACTTATGATAAATTCCCCCAATGTAAATATAGCCTTACTGCAGGGCTTGACAAATTTGTTAGGAATTTAGGAGCCAGCTAAAAAAAAGTGCAACGTGACATTATGTGACGTCATATGATCAGTTACTAGTGTCCCCCTCAGTCATTACTGTTCCTTCATCTACCTGTGTGTCACAGTCATTACTGTCCCCTCATCTCCCCGTGTCACAGTGATTCATGTTTCCTCTGTGTGTCAGTTATTACTAACCCCTCATCCCCCCACCATGTGTCCCAGTCATTAGTGTCTGCTCATCTATTTCCCCATGTGTCAGCTATTAATGTTGCCTCATCTCCCAATAAGTCTCCACTCATCATAAAAAAAATAAGAAAAAAAATGTTTACTTACCTCCTGCTCCGCTCCCACTGTGATCACCCGTTCTGCCTCCAGTGTTCAGCATCTGATGTCTTTAGTAGGTGCTCCGGTGTACAGCAGCAGTTGTCTTTGGTTAGTGCTCCAGGGTCACCTGACTGCCGCAGCCAATCAGCAGCCTTGCCATGACGCACCATTCTCCTGAATACCAAACATCCCCGCCAAGGCCGCCGATTGGCTGGGGCATTCACCTGACATCTGCTGCTCCTGTAACACCGCAGTGCGACTGCAGGCAGAGGAATCAGCACAAGAATGTAGTCAGAGGTAAGTAAAACATTTTTTTATTTATTTTTTAAATGGATACTGGGCAGACAAAATACCGGGCCACCACAAAATTCCTAGTCGCCTGACATGGTGCCCAGGATGTGTCAAGCCTTGCCTTATTGAGCCACTTATTGAGTATAATTTACTGCTAGGGAGAGATGTATCCCTCAAGCTGGCCCCGGGGAGCAGCCGCAAGGACCTGCCCCAAAAACTAGTTACCCAGGTCCTGGCGGGATTTTTTAACTATTTACTAGAAGTAAATCATAGTGTCCTGGGATCGCCATGCCTGCACCAGTTTTATGTTGCACGCGGCTTCGGCAGCATAAAACTGATGACAGGTTCCCTTTAAAAGGGCCAATTATCATCTGAAAAAGTTCCTTATAATCGTGTCCAAGGGCCAGCGATCAGATAGCATGTCCCCTTTAAGCTTACTTACGGCTTGCAGAATATTTTGACCTAAATTGCTCATGCTTCCTCATTCACATAGAGGGTGTAAGTTCATGTGCCCCTGTTGGAGATTTGGGTGACTGATGGGTGGTGATGCAGTCACTGGCTGATATGTTGCACAGACTAGAACAGTGTTTTCCAACCAGTAAGCCTCCAGCTGTTGCAAAATTACAACACCCAGCATGCCCGGACAGCCAAAGACCATATGTGATTGATCCTGATACCATATGTGATTGATCCTGATTCCATATGTGAATGATCCTGATACCATATGTGATTGATCCTGATTCCATATGTGATTGATCCTGATACCATATGTGATTGATCCTGATTCCATATGTGAATGATCCTGATACCATATGTGATTGATCCTGATACCATATGTGATTGATCCTGATACCATACATATGTGATTGATCCTGATTCCATATGTGATTGATCCTGATACCATATGTGATTGATCCTGATTCCATATGTGATTGATCCTGATTCCATATGTGAATGATCCTGATACCATATGTGATTGATCCTGATACCATATGTGATTGATCCTGATTCCATATGTGATTGATCCTGATTCCATATGTGAATGATCCTGATACCATATGTGTAATGATTATGGTGAGTGACTATCAGTCTATGCCAGTATTCCCCAGCCAGTGAGCTTCCAGCTGTTGCAAAACTACAACTCCCAGCATGCCCTGACAGCCTTCGGCTGTCCGGGCATGCTGGGAGTTGTAGTTTTGCAACAGCTGGAGGCATGCTGGTTGGGAAACACTAGACTAGAAAAAAAAACAGTGAGTAGTATTATTTATGATCATCTGTTCTCCATCCAGGATTGTAGCGTGAAGAGTATAGGGGTGTGTGCATGAGAACCTGCTTGACTACTACCTGGGCGCCTGCCAGCTGACTGTTCACACAGTGGTGCCCTTTAATCCTTTTAATCAATAATAATACAGACAGTCTTATAAGGTTAAGTTTACACAGAGGGTACGCATGCATGGCAGCATGGACACTATAATAGTTATACACTACAATTTTTCTACAATTGTAACAGATTTAGAACATGATCTTATTTCAAAACCAACTATTTTTCTCATAGCTGCTTGTGAATGGAAGCTGTGATAGTACGGCCTTTGGGGAAAGGAAAGTAGTCCAGTTGAAAAAAAAAAGTGTATACAGCGTTTGTGTATCTCCGGCTCTTCCATAGAGATACATGGATGGGGCATGTCGGACACCGTTTCGTGCCGTGGTTGACACACTGCAAAGATTGCAGGGGTCCCATCGGTCAAACCTCCTGCAATCTGGCACTTAGCCCTTATCCGCAGGATAATTATTAATGTCCCCTCCTCTTCCAATTGCGTGTGACAGTCATAAGTGTTCCCTCATCTTAAAAACAAAAAATACAGTTTTACTTACATCTACCTCCATTCTCAAGCTGAACCCCCATTCTGCCGTCAGTGTTCACCATGTCTTTGGCCGGCGCTCCAGTGTCACCTGACTGCCACAGCCAATCAGCAGCGTCCCCATGACATGCCGTACTCCTAAGTACAGAGCGTTACCGCAAAGGTTGCAGTGTTCATCTGACATCCGGTGCTCCTGTAAGATCGGAGTGCGACCGTAGGCAGAACGGGGGATCAGCGCAGGAATGTAGGCAAAGGTAAGTAAAACCGTTTATATAAGCTTTTTTTTGTAGACTGGACTAATCCTTTATGAGTGTTGTTTCACTCTCTGTTCTTAAAGTGTACCTGTCATTTAATAAATAAAATAAATAAATAAATGAATTAGACATGTTATAGACTTCAAAAACTCCAAAAATGAAGGCAGCTCAAAACAACACAGTTGTGCCCACTGAAAACATACACACAAAAAAAACTAACAACAAAGTACAACAAAAATATATATCTTTTTTTTTTTTTTGCATAGTATAGATACAGAAATAAATCTTTGCAAAACACTTTAAAAACAAAATGAGTAGGCACCAATGCCATGGAAAAGCAAATAAAGCGTGGCAAAAAAATCAATATACTGTTGGTCAAGAGCAGAAGGTGATATAAACAAGTGATGAAATAAAATGTCCTTGTAAATAAATAGAAGCAGGAAAAACACTGCACAAGAATAAAGAGGAACAATACTAAATAATCACAATGATCTAAAGCCCAAAAAATACAAAATCACAATAACTGTCCTATATAGAGCCCACACCCAGTGTATACATAACCCAACATTTTTCGCCCTGATGAAGCATATTCAGTGCGAAACATACGTTGGGGCATGTACACACTGGGTGTGGGCTCTATACAGGACAGTTATTCTGCTTTTGTATTTTTTTTGGTTTAGATCACTGTGATTACTTTGTACTGTTTCTCTTTACTCCTGTGTTATCCTTTGTGTTTTTCCTGCCTCTATATATTTCCATCTGCTCCTGTATAACATTATATTGATTTTTTTGCCTATGTTTATTTGCTCCTCCTGGGCATTCATCCATGTGTGAGCGATGGTGCCTTCTCATTTTCTTTTTAATGTTTTCTACAATAATTTTTTTTGATCTTTAATTAAGAAATTATACATATTTTTATTAAACTTTGTTACTAGTGCTCCCTTTTTCCATGTTCATGTCGCAGAGACAAGTCAAAAGTTTCGATCGGTAATGGTATTAGGGCTGAGACCCCCACAGATCAGGAGAAGGAGTTGGAGAAGCATGTTTCACTCCCCAGCTCACAGCAATCTCTGTCCAGCTTCTCTGGTTGGCCCCATAGACTTATGGGGCCCCAGGATGGTGATCACTACGAGCCTGGGAGTAAAGTACACTTCTCTCACTCATGCTCCTGATCAGTGGGGGTCTCAGCACTGAGACCCCAACCAATCAAAACTTTTTATATGTTGCATCTGCTTCGGCGCTTCGTTCTGAGCAGGACAGACCCTTGCACAACAGACATAACAAGATCCTGACGGATCCTGTTGACTTTTATGGGATCTGGTGGGTTCCCGTCTGGTGTGGGATCTTAGCGGAGAAAAATTACAGTATTTTATTGCAGTATTTTATTTTCTCGGCTCATGCCTCATTATCTCGATGGATTCTGTGAACAGAGCTTTGATGCAGATATGAACCTAGCCCTGACAACCCAGTTCATACACCGATCCTTTTTAGCTCTCAAAAGATATTGTGCATTATACTATAAGGTGGCCATAAAATAGTCGCTACCGCTATGATCACGGAACAGATTTGGGTGCAATCGGAGTGCTTACTGGTAAGGAAAGATAGTAAGACTGTTCTATCAGTATAGAAAATTCTGGAATTGGAAACAGTCTGCACTGTGGGTCTGCACGAGCCCAGGTGTATCTGTCCTCACATGGAATATGACGGAGAAGTGTCCTGAATGACAGAGCTGATCTCTAGGGGTCGCAGCTGATTGATCCTGATACCATATGTGACTGATCCTGATACGATGTGATTGATCCTGATACGATATGTGACTGATCCTGATACGATATGTGACTGATCCTGATACGATATGTGACTGATCCTGATACGATATGTGACTGATCCTGATACGATATGTGACTGATCCTGATACGATGTGATTGATCCTGATATGATATGTGACTGATCCTGATACGATATGTGACCGATCCTGATATGATATGTGACTGATCCTGATACGATATGTGACGGATCCTGATACGATATGTGACTGATCCTGATACGATATGTGACTGACCCTGATACGATATGTGACTGATCCTGATACGATATGTGACTGATCCTGATATCATATGTGACTGATCCTGATACGATATGTGACTGATCCTGATATCATATGTCACTGACCCTGATACGATATGTGACTGACCCTGATACGATATGTGACTGATCCTGATACGATATGTGACTGATCCTGATATCATATGTGACTGACCCTGATACGATATGTGACTGATCCTGATACGATATGTGACCGATCCTGATACGATATGTGACTGATCCTGATACGATATGTGACTGATCCTGATACGATATGTGACTGATCCTGATATCATATGTGACTGATCCTGATACGATATGTGACTGATCCTAATAGGATATGAGAAGGATCCTGATACCATATGTGATTGATCCTGATACCATATGTGATTGATCCTGATACCATATGTGAATGATCCTGATACAATTTGTGATTGATCCTGATACCATATGTGATTGATCCTGATACCATACGTGATTAATCCTGATACGATATGTGATTGATCCTGATACGATATGTGAATGATCCTGATACCATATGTGATTGATCCTGATACAATACGTGATTGATCCTGATACCATACGTGATTGATCCTGATACAATTTGTGAATGATCCTGATACAATATGTGATTGATCCTGATACCATATGTGATTGATCCTGATACCATACGTGTAATGATTATGGCGAGTGACTATCAGTCTATGCCAGTATTCCCCAACCAGTGAGCTTCCAGCTTTTGCAAAACTACAACTCCCAGCCTTCGGCTGTCCGGGCATGCTGGGAGTTGTAGTTTTGCAACAGCTGGAGGCACTCTGATAGAGAAACAGTGTTCCATTAGCAGTGTCAGTTATTGTCCAACACTATCCCCCTATTTGGTCCAGAATTGGCATGTTTTGCCTGCAGGCCAGTAATAAGCATCATCTCACAATACAACCTATTCACCATCTATTGTAGAACCACAAGCCCCAGCAATCCATGTGATTTGGCCCTTACAAGGCGTCAGATTCCCCGTACATGAGAAATAACAATAAGTCCCCGGACACTCACCGCTCCGTGTTACTCTCAGTCCGGATGGCAGCAGCGGACTGCGCTCGGTATCAGCAGTTTCACTATCAGCCAATCACAGCCTATTGTCATTCATAAGGCGGATCCCGACGGGGAGATGCGACCAATCAGAGGAGAGCGGCATCATAGCCCCGCCCCACCGAGCTCCTAGTCACTGAAGTATCAGGAGGGCGGAGCTCTGAGTCATTCAAGCATCCTTGTGTAATGTGGAGGAATAGATGTGCGGCGCTGACAGCGGGGGGAGGAGACTCTTCGGGATGGCTGCACAGCATTATGGGTATTGAGACCCATTCATGTCTCTCCATAAGAAGCACGATATTCCCTTCATAACTATTAATGGTGCATGAATTGTATATGGCACCAATGGCTGCTTATTGGGGGAATGAACACTTATCCCCTAAGAAAGTGAGCTGGCAGTGCCAATCCACACCCAGTACTGGTAGCCCATTGCAGTTCCCTGGAGACGGCAGTTTTGCACAGTTTCGTACCCACAGAAAAATGGGGCAACCAAGAAGATGCTTCCTCTCTCCAAGCACTCCAAAACAGCCGCATGGGCTGCCACTAAGGTCTGGTACTTCTAATTCACACCTTAGACCCAGAAATTAACTTAGTCCGCAGACCATTAGACTAGTTCAGACCCCAGACCAGAGCCTACATTTGTTTCTTACCCTTTGACTAGAGCACTAAAATCAGACCCAAGATCTGACACCTAAATTTATTCAGACCCCTATACCAGACCCCTATATTAATTAAGACCCCAGGCCAGACCCCTTGATTACTTTCGACCCCAGACTAGACCCTTTCATGAATGTAGGCTCTTACATTAAGACCCCAGACCAGACCCCTACATTAATTTGAACCCTAGACTAGAACCCTAAATTAATTTAGACCCCAGACCCAGTCCCAAAATGAATGCAGACAAGATCTCTAAATAAATTCAGACCACTAAATGAAATTCAGAACCTGGACCAGAACCCTAAAATAATTCAGACTCCCAGACAAGACCCATAGGCGTGAGCGCGGGGTGTGCCTGGGCACACCCTAATCGCCCCCCGTCACATTCGGGACATCCTTGTGTCCTGAAAGATATTTTGAGGACACAAGGATGTCCCTGTTACATTTCTGCGGCGGCCCCCGCGTTAACTTTAAAAACGCAGGGGCCGCCGGGAGGTAGCGCACGCAGGGACGCCACTGACGTCCCGTGCGTGCGCCCTTACGAAGGGAGGAGCGGTGCATTGAGGAGGAGGACGACGCACGCATGGAAAGTTGAATGTCATTTTCGGTGTTCCAACCACCGCTCCTCCAGTCCCGGGACCAACTGCTATGGCCTATAGGCCATAGCAGTAGATCGTGACCCCGGTCCCCGGACCGGAGGAGCGGTGGTCGGAACACTGAAGTGGGGAAGTACACAGACATACAGCCTCCAGCCATACACTGTATATGGCTGAAGGCTGTATGTCTGTGGGGGAACTATACTGCAACTAATGTGGGGGAACTATACTGCACCTAATGTGGGGAACTATACTGCACCTAATGTGGGGAACTATACTGCCAACCTAATGTTGGGAACTATACTGCACCTAATGTGGGTGTCACGATGCCGGCTGGCAGGTAGTGGACCCTCTGTGCCAGAGAGGGATTGGCGTGGACCGTGCTAGTGGACCGGTTCTAAGCCACTACTGGTTTTCACCAGAGCCCGCCGCAAAGCGGGATGGTCTTGCTGCGGCGGTAGTGACCAGGTCGTATCCACTAGCAACGGCTCACCTCTCTGGCTGCTGAAGATAGGCGCGGTACAAGGGAGTAGGCAGAAGCAAGGTCGGACGTAGCAGAAGGTCGGGGCAGGCAGCAAGGATCGTAGTCAGGGGCAACGGCAGAAGGTCTGGAAACACTGGCAAGGGACACACAAGGAACGCTTTCACTGGCACTAAGGCAACAAGATCCGGCAAGGGAGTGCAAGGGAAGTGAGGTAATATAGGGAGTGCACAGGTGATAACCCTAATTGGAACCACTGCGCCAATCAGCGGCGCAGTGGCCCTTTAAATCGCAGAGACCCGGCGCGCGCGCGCCCTAGGGAGCGGGGCCGCGCGCGCCGGGACAGAACAGACGGGGAGCGAGTCAGGTAGGGGAGCCGGGGTGCGCATCGCGAGCGGGCGCTACCCGCATCGCGAATCGCATCCCGGCTAGCAGCAGGATCGCAGCGCCCCGGGTCAGAGGACGTGACCGGAGCGCTGCAGCGGAGGAGGTGAAGCGAGCGCTCCGGGGAGGAGCGGGAACCCGGAGCGCTCGGCGTAACAGTACCCCCCCCCTTGGGTCTCCCCCTCTTCTTGGAGCCTGAGAACCTGAGGAGCAGACTTTTGTCAAGGATGTTGTCCTCAGGTTCCCAGGATCTCTCTTCAGGACCACAACCCTCCCAGTCTACTAAAAAAAAATTTTTCCCTCTGACCTTTTTGGCAGCCAAAATCTCCTTGACCGAGAAGACGTCCGAGGAGCCGGAAACAGGAGTGGGAGGAACAGATTTGGGAGAAAAACGGTTGAGGATGAGTGGTTTGAGAAGAGAGACGTGAAAGGCATTAGGGATACGAAGAGAAGGAGGAAGAAGAAGTTTATAAGAGACAGGATTAATTTGACACAAAATTTTGAAAGGACCAAGATAGCGTGGTCCCAACTTGTAGCTAGGGACACGGAAGCGGACATATTTAGCGGAGAGCCATACCTTGTCTCCAGGGGAAAAAACGGGGGGAGCTCTTCTTTTCTTATCCGCGAACCTCTTCATGCGTGAAGAAGCCTGTAAGAGAGAATTTTGGGTCTCTCTCCATATAATGGAAAGGTCACGAGAAATTTCATCCACAGCGGGCAGACCAGAGGGCAAGGGGGTAGGGAGGGGGGGAAGAGGGTGACGGCCGTACACCACGAAAAATGGGGATTTGGAGGAAGATTCAGAGACCCTGAAGTTATACGAGAATTCGGCCCATGGAAGGAGATCTGCCCAGTCATCCTGGCGGGAGGAAACAAAATGTCGCAAATAATCACCCAGGATCTGGTTAATTCTTTCTACTTGTCCATTGGACTGGGGATGATATGCAGAGGAAAAATTTAATTTAATCTTGAGTTGTTTACAGAGAGCTCTCCAGAATTTAGACACGAATTGGACCCCTCTATCCGAGACAATCTGCGTAGGCAACCCGTGAAGACGAAAAATGTGTACAAAAAATTGTTTAGCCAACTGAGGCGCAGAAGGAAGACCAGGAAGAGGAATGAAATGTGCCATTTTGGAGAATCGATCAACGACCACCCAAATAACAGTGTTGCCACGGGAAGGGGGTAAATCAGTAATAAAATCCATACCAATCAGCGACCAAGGCTGTTCGGGGACAGGCAGAGGATGAAGAAAACCAGCGGGCTTCTGGCGAGGAGTCTTATCCCGGGCACAGATAGTGCAGGCTCGCACAAAGTCCCCAACATCCGTCTCCAGAGTCGGCCACCAATAGAAGCAGGAGATGAGTTGCACAGATTTCTTGATGCCCGCATGACCTGCGAGATGGGAGGAGTGACCCCATTTGAGGATTCCGAGGCGTTGGCGTGGAGAAACAAAGGTCTTTCCTGGAGGAGTCTGCCTGATGGAGGCAGGAGAAGTGGAGATCAGGCAGTCAGGTGGAATGATGTGTTGCGGAGGGAGATCAACTTCTGAGGCATCCGAGGAACGAGAGAGAGCATCGGCTCTAATGTTCTTATCGGCAGGACGAAAGTGAATCTCAAAATTAAATCGGGCAAAGAACAGAGACCACCGGGCCTGGCGAGGATTCAGCCGTTGGGCCGACTGGAGGTAGGAGAGGTTCTTGTGGTCGGTGTAGATAATAACAGGAAATCTTGATCCCTCCAGCAGATGCCTCCATTCCTCAAGTGCTAATTTAATGGCTAGAAGCTCTCGATCCCCGATGGAGTAGTTCCTCTCCGCTGGAGAGAAGGTCCTAGAGAAAAAACCACAAGTGACAGCATGCCCGGAAGGATTTTTTTGTAGAAGAACAGCTCCAGCTCCTACTGAGGAGGCATCAACCTCCAATAGGAAGGGTTTGGAAGGGTCAGGTCTGGAGAGCACGGGAGCCGAAGAAAAGGCAGACTTGAGTTGTTTAAAGGAGTCTTCTGCTTGAGGAGGCCAGGACTTGGGATCAGCATTTTTTTTGGTTAAGGCCACGATAGGAGCCACAATGGTAGAAAAATGTGGAATAAATTGCCTGTAATAATTGGCGAACCCCAAAAAGCGTTGGATAGCACGGAGTCCGGAGGGGCGTGGCCAATTTAAGACGGCAGAGAGTTTGTCTGGATCCATCTGTAGTCCCTGGCCAGAGACCAAATATCCTAGAAAAGGAAGAGATTGGCATTCAAACAGACATTTCTCAATTTTGGCATAGAGTTGGTTGTCACGAAGTCTCTGAAGAACCATACGGACATGCTGGCGGTGTTCTTCTAGATTGGCAGAAAAAATTAGGATATCGTCCAGATATACCACAACACAGGAGTATAATAGATCACGAAAAATTTCATTGACAAAGTCTTGGAAGACGGCAGGGGCATTGCACAGTCCAAAGGGCATGACCAGATACTCAAAGTGTCCATCTCTGGTGTTAAATGCCGTTTTCCACTCGTCCCCCTCTCTGATGCGGATGAGGTTATAGGCGCCTCTTAAGTCCAATTTAGTGAAGATGTGGGCACCTTGGAGGCGATCAAAGAGTTCAGAGATGAGGGGTAAGGGGTAGCGGTTCTTAACCGTGATTTTATTAAGACCGCGGTAGTCAATGCAAGGACGTAGGGAGCCATCTTTTTTGGAGACAAAGAAAAATCCGGCTCCGGCAGGAGAGGAGGATTTACGGATAAAGCCCTTTTTTAGATTCTCCTGGACGTATTCGGACATGGCAAGAGTCTCTGGGGCAGAGAGAGGATAAATTCTGCCCCGGGGTGGAGTAGTACCCGGGAGGAGGTCGATAGGGCAATCATAAGGCCTGTGAGGAGGTAGAGTCTCAGCTTGTTTTTTGCAGAAAACATCCGCGAAGTCCATATAGGCCTTAGGGAGACCGGTTACTGGAGGAACCACAGAGTTACGGCAAGGGTTACTGGGAACCGGTTTTAGACAGTTCTTGGAACAAGAGGACCCCCAACTCTTGATCTCCCCAGTGGACCAATCCAGGGTTGGGGAATGAAGTTGAAGCCAGGGAAGTCCAAGGAGAATCTCCGAGGTGCAATTGGGGAGGACCAAAAGTTCAATCCTCTCATGATGAGATCCGATGCTCATAAGAAGGGGCTCCGTGCGGAAACGTATGGTACAGTCCAAACTTTCATTATTTACACAATTGATGTAGAGGGGTCTGGCGAGACTGGTCACTGGGATGCTGAACCTGTTGACGAGAGAGGCCAAAATAAAATTTCCTGCAGAACCAGAGTCCAAGAAGGCCACTGTAGAGAAGGAGAAGGCAGAAGCAGACATCCGCACAGGCACAGTAAGACGTGGAGAAGCAGAGTAGACATCAAGGACTGTCTCACCTTTGTGCGGAGTCAGCGTACGTCTTTCCAGGCGGGGAGGACGGATAGGACAATCCCTCAGGAAGTGTTCGGTACTAGCACAGTACAGGCAGAGGTTCTCCATACGGCGTCGTGTCCTCTCTTGAGGTGTCAGGCGAGACCGGTCGACCTGCATAGCCTCCACGGCGGGAGGCACAGGAACAGATTGCAGGGGACCAGAGGAGAGAGGAGCCGAGGAGACGAAACGCCTCGTGCGAACAGAGTCCATATCTTGGCGGAGTTCCTGACGCCTTTCAGAAAAACGCATGTCAATGCGAGTGGCTAGGTGAATAAGTTCATGTAGATTAGCAGGAATTTCTCGTGCGGCCAGAACATCTTTAATGTTGCTGGATAGGCCTTTTTTGAAGGTCGCGCAGAGGGCCTCATTATTCCAGGACAATTCTGAAGCAAGTGTACGGAATTGTACGGCATACTCGCCAACGGAAGAATTACCCTGGACCAGGTTCAACAGGGCAGTCTCAGCAGAAGAGGCTCGGGCAGGTTCCTCAAAGACACTTCGGATTTCCGAGAAGAAGGAGTGTACAGAGGCAGTGACGGGGTCATTGCGGTCCCAGAGCGGTGTGGCCCATGACAGGGCTTTTCCGGACAGAAGACTGACTACGAAAGCCACCTTAGACCTTTCAGTGGGAAACAGGTCCGACATCATCTCCAGATGCAGGGAACATTGGGAAAGGAAGCCACGGCAAAACTTAGAGTCCCCATCAAATTTATCCGGCAAGGATAAGCGTATCCCAGGAGCGGCCACTCGCTGCGGAGGAGGTGCAGGAGCTGGCGGAGGAGATGACTGCTGAAGCTGTGGTAGCAACTGTTGTAGCATAACGGTCAGTTGAGACAGCTGTTGGCCTTGTTGCGCAATCTGTTGTGACTGCTGGGCGACCACCGTGGTGAGGTCAGCGACAACTGGCAGAGGAACTTCAGCGGGATCCATGGCCGGATCTACTGTCACGATGCCGGCTGGCAGGTAGTGGACCCTCTGTGCCAGAGAGGGATTGGCGTGGACCGTGCTAGTGGACCGGTTCTAAGCCACTACTGGTTTTCACCAGAGCCCGCCGCAAAGCGGGATGGTCTTGCTGCGGCGGTAGTGACCAGGTCGTATCCACTAGCAACGGCTCACCTCTCTGGCTGCTGAAGATAGGCGCGGTACAAGGGAGTAGGCAGAAGCAAGGTCGGACGTAGCAGAAGGTCGGGGCAGGCAGCAAGGATCGTAGTCAGGGGCAACGGCAGAAGGTCTGGAAACACTGGCAAGGGACACACAAGGAACGCTTTCACTGGCACTAAGGCAACAAGATCCGGCAAGGGAGTGCAAGGGAAGTGAGGTAATATAGGGAGTGCACAGGTGATAACCCTAATTGGAACCACTGCGCCAATCAGCGGCGCAGTGGCCCTTTAAATCGCAGAGACCCGGCGCGCGCGCGCCCTAGGGAGCGGGGCCGCGCGCGCCGGGACAGAACAGACGGGGAGCGAGTCAGGTAGGGGAGCCGGGGTGCGCATCGCGAGCGGGCGCTACCCGCATCGCGAATCGCATCCCGGCTAGCAGCAGGATCGCAGCGCCCCGGGTCAGAGGACGTGACCGGAGCGCTGCAGCGGAGGAGGTGAAGCGAGCGCTCCGGGGAGGAGCGGGAACCCGGAGCGCTCGGCGTAACAGTGGGGAACTATACTGCACATAATTTTGGGGAACTGTACTGCACCTAATGTGGGGAACTATACTGCATCTAATGTGGGGTAACTATACTGCAACTAATGTGGGGGAACTATACTGCACCTAATGTGGGGAATTATACTGCACCTAATGTGGGGAACTATACTGCACCTAATGTGGGGGAACTATGCTGCACCTAATGTGGGGGAACTGTACTGCACCTAATGTGGGGGAACTGTACTGCGCCTAATGTGGGGGAACTGTACTGCACCTAATGGGGGGGGGAACTATACTGCACCTAATGTGGGGGAACTATACTGCACCTAATGTGGGGAATTACAACCTAATGTGGGGGAACTGTACTTTACCTAATGTGAGGGAACTGTACTGCACCTAATGTGGGGGAACTGTAAATGTGGGGGAACTGTACTGCACCTAATGTGGGGGAACTATACTGCACCTAATGTGGGGGAACTATACCGCACCTAATGTGGGGGAACTGTACTGCACCTAATGTGTGGGAACTGTACTGCACCTAAAGTGGGGGGAACTGTACTGCACCTAATGTGGGGGGAACTGTACCGCACACCTAATGTGGGGAACTGTACTGCACACCTAATGTGGGGGAACTGTACTGCACACCTAATGTGGGGGAACTATACTGCCAGTTCAATGTGGGGGAACTGTACTGCCAACCTAATGTGGGGGAACTTTACTGCCAACCTAATGTGGGGAAACTGTACTGCCAACCTAATGTGGGGGAACTATACTAACTATGTGTATATGTGTGTGTGTATATATATATATATATATATATATATATATATATATATAAAAGCACGTGCGCGGTGTGAGTTTGTGCTTTAGGGTGTATACCCTAATGCAATTGGCTGCGCACGCCTATGACAAGACCCTTAAATTAATTCAGACGGCAGACCAGATCTCCAAATTAATACAGACCAGATCTCTAAATAAATTCAGACTGCAGACCCCTGTATGTATTCAGACCCTAGGCCAGAACCCTAAATTAATTCAGACTACCAGACAAGACCCTTAAAGAATACCTGTCACCAAACTAAACTTTAAATATATTGTTCCTTATGTAATACTAAGACACTTTGCTATTTACGTGCTGTTAAAATTCTCAACCTTTATATGTTTTTAATGTGATTCAAAAAACGGCCACTAGGTGGCTCTGCTCTGTTCCCTTAGTAAAGTTATGATACAGAGCTTTTGAAAGCTCAGAAATTTTTTTAAGGGCAGGAGTGGTGTCAGGAGCAGTTAGGGAATATAATCTGAGTTAGTTTGGAAAATATGGATTGATGACAGGTACTCTTTAAATTAATTCAGATGGCGGACCAGATCCCCAAATGAATGCCAACCAGAGCAGCTTCCTTTGAAATTGCCAACCAATGACATCCCAGGTGTGCTGACTGAAAGACAAGTCTGGAGATACTGCTGGCCATGGTATTAGGCCATGAAGGCTGCTCACAGAACCATGATCAACATAGCACAGCCTGGCATTGTTGCGATAAAACAGCTTCTGTGAAGACTAGAGTCGGCCGGTTCCTGTACAATATGCCACTCCACACCATAATCCCGAGAGTAGGACTGGTGAGATATTCCCTCATAAAGGCCTCCTCATGAAATTGCCCTTATGATCTCAAGACCAATCTCAGGCTATCAGTGACTTTGAGACAAAAGCGAGACTCATCACTGAAGAGAATAGACCTCCATTCCAGCCTCCATCGCCATCTTGTTCTGCACCATGATAACCTATGTGGGTAGGGGAATGGAGTCAATGGAACACCTATAGCTGGACACCTGGCTCATAGCCCAATGTAATGCAAAACACCTTTTGATGGTTTGTGCAGACACATTATTTACTGCCCTAGGCACTTGGTATATGACTATGCGTTATTCTTCTAATCTAGTGATTTTATCGACAAGTAGCAATAACAGGCACAAGGACAAACAGGGGGCATCTCTGTCATTTCTGAGGTTTCATGTAGCATAAAAAAATTGCTTTTAATCTGCCTATGTACCATTGAAGTCCTCCCCCCCCCCCCTACATTCCACAGATTTCATGCTCAAAAAGTTGATGATTTGCAGATCTTTGCGACACCTGCTACCTTTGGTCTTCCCTGCCAGGAAGATAAAAATGTCCATTATTTGGCATGGGGATTAAGAAATATACAGTACAGACCTTCTCATTCAAAGAGTTTTCTTTATTTTCATGACTATGAAAATTGTAGATTCACACTGAAGGCATCAAAACTATGAATTAACACATGTGGAATTATATACATAACAAAAAAGTGTGAAACAACTGAAAATGTCATATTCTAGGTGGAAAGTGTCCCCAAGTGCAGTCACAAAAACCATCAAGAGCTACAAAGAAACTGGCTCACATGTGGACCGCCCCAGGAAAGGAAGACCAAAAGTCACCTCTTCTGCGGAGGATAAGTCCATCCGAGTCACCAGCCTTAGAAATCGCAGATTAACAGCAGCTCAGATTTGTGACCAGGTCAATGCCACACAGAGTTCTAGCAGCAGACACATCTCTAGAACAACTGTTAAGAGGAGACTGTGTGAATCAGGCCTTCATGGTAGAATATCTGCTAGGAAACCACTGCTAAGGACAGGCAACAAGCAGAAGAGACTTGTTTGGGCTAAAGAACAGAAGGAATGGACATTAGACCAGTGGAAATCTGTGCTTTGGTCTGATGAGTCTAAATTTGAGATCTTTGGTTCCAACCACCACGACGCAGAAAAGGTGAATGGATGGACTCTACATGCCTGGTTCCCACCATGAAGCATGGAGGAGGAGGTTGATGGAGTGGGGGTGCTTTGCTGGTGACACTGTTAGGGATTTATTAAAAATTGAAGGCATAACCAGCATGGCTACCACAGCATCTTGCAGCGGCATGCTATTCCATCCGGTTTGTGTTTAGTTGGATCATCATTTATTTGTCAACAGGACAATGACCCCAAACACACCTCCAGGCTATGTAAGGGCTATTTGATCAAGAAGGAGAGTGATGGTGTGCTGTGCCAGATAACCTGGCCTCAACAGTCACTGGACCTGAACCCAATGTAGGCAAAAGAGACAACAAGTGCTAAGCATCTCTGGGAACTCCTTCAAGACTGTTGGAAGACCATTTCAGGTGACTACCTCTTGAAGCTCATCAAGAGAATGAGTGTGCAAAGCAGTAATCAAAGCAAAAGGTGGCTACTTTGAAGAACCTAGAATATGACATATTTTCAGTTGTTTCCCACTTTTTTTGTTATTTCTACAATTCCACATGTGTTAATTCATAGTTTTGATGCCTTTAGTGTGAATCAACAATTTTCATAGTCATGAAAATAAAGAAAACTCTTTGAATGAGAAGGTGTGTCCTAACTTTTGGTCTGTACTGTATGTTTTTTTTGTTTTTCTTTTAATGTTGTACATTTGTGGTGGGTGATTATTAGAGACTAGCAGGTCATGTTGTGTGTTATGCACAGGCCAGAATACAAAGTGGACCAAATGCAGTTCTATTAGACAAAAAAAAATAAAAAATTAGATATCACTCACCCAATAACATTAAAAGGTCCTCTTTATTGAAACTTCATTAAACCATGCCAGAGCTCAGGCAAGGAGATGCGGTCTGCATCCGCTGACCGCATGTCCCTAACCAAGCACCGGCACGTTTTAATGAAGTTATAATAGAGAGGACCTTTTAACTTTACTGGGTGAGTGCTATCTTTTTTCTTCTTCAAAGTGACGTCGGTCTGGTTTATAGATATGCACCTCCAGTTTTCACAAATACACACAAGTATGTAGCCCCATATTTTTTGCAATGGTGCCTGCCATGTCTTTCTCAGCCTAAGTTTTTTAGCAGTTCTATTAGAGTTGGCTTAGAGCTAAACCAAAAAAACGGTATCGAAAGATTATTTGACCATCATTTTATGCTGGTATGGATTTTCTACAGGAAATTATCCATCCCCAGAGTAGCCTTCAATGGGTTATGACTACCAGATTCGGGTTTCCAAAGCAGGTATGAGAATCAATAGGCAAATGAAAATTAATTCCTGTTCAAGGTCAATGCTGGCAGGCCCCATGGATATATGACAAAGCAGGCATGCGTTAGGGCACACGTTAGTAGTAAAATAAACACCTTCAGAAGAATCAGAGGAACTGAAAAAACCTTGATGCTTAGATAAAAAATGTAAATAATGAACAGCATGAATCTTCAAACACTGCTGCTGTGGTCTATGTTCATAATGGAAGCCACTAGGCTGGACCACTACAATCCCTCAGATGCTGTCATAGTTTCCAACATTTCAGAATAGCAATGTATGCTGCATCAGTCTTTTTTTGTCAAAACTGCAAATGAATGAGAAGGGGGATATAGTTGGTTGCTTATATCATGGAAACTAGAGCCAATATACATTTTTTATGTTATTTTTGTTTTTAGCACCCCAAAATTATTAAAGAACAGCTGTTTTCATGCTTGCAACTTTTTACCTGTAGAACGGTGTTATTTGCCTTTTACCTGTAGTTGGAAAATGTAAAATGTCCGTTGCATGAAAACTAGAGCCAACTAATAAATTTCATTATTATATTTTAATTCAGCATGTGAAATTCATTAAGAAATGGCACATTTCATTTCTAAAACTTAGAAAAAGTGAAAATTTGTAGGACAGTGTAATCAGAGGTGCTCCGCCATTGCCAAAACAATATTGTGCAGCCCACAATGTTTGATGTACTTTATGGTAATATCTGCTGCAAAGAACTTATTGTAATGAACAGGAACCACCACTCGAGGCTCCATCATCATGTATCATCTCTGTCTCCTCTTCTTTATTATTAAGAGCAATGTGAATCATAGATACTGGACAGTCTTTGGTGCATCATCTGGAGAAAAAGACAAATCACAATAATTACTTAAATAAGAAAAGCACACGTATTAGTGAGTCCTGTACAATATATTTATTTTCTTGCACATAACTGGAGAAACACTTAAAAAATTCAAAAAATGAGGCTAAGACGATGAAGAGTTCAGCGCACACGATGTGGAAGGTGTTTAGGAGCATGACTGTTCACTGTAGACATTCCAGGGTGAGTGTAATGGGTTGTCACGCCATTGCTCATCACTAGGTGTTAGTAGCCACTGACTATAATGCACATTATAACAGCAAGACGTAACTGGAAAAATTAAAGAATTTCCTGTAAAAGCCAATTCTAATTCTACAGAAAAGATTATTACTGATCTTAATGCAGAGATTCCATGCAAAGATTTCATGCTTGAGGAGATTTCATCTGGTGGCCACCACCGAAAACCCCCTGACTGCAATGCAGCGCGCGCATAATTCAGCCAAAAGAGTAAATATGTACATTCTTTCGGCAGATCAATTTCAGCGGCGGAATTCTCCGCCGAAATTCGACAGTGTTAAAGAGTCTGCGGAAGACCAGCTCACACCAATGCAAAGGATGACACTGCGGAATTCAGGTATACACCTGGCACATACCTCTGATGGAAGGTTGTAGATCCCCATAAAGGCATACAGTGTGGGATGCATCACACTCTCCCAAAGGGAAGTCCAAGGAAGCACCTTTGATGTAACTGTCCATATATGTAAAGTTACTGTAATAGAACAGTCTGTACACATATAAATAGTTACCTTACATCAAAACTTCCCTGGGAAAACCAGTCAGTCTTCTCCTTCACCTGACAAGGGATACTTCTGGCAACCACTTAAAGGGGTACTTCCTCCCTAGACATCTTATCCCCTATCCAAAGGACAAGGGATAAGATGTCCGATTGCAGGGGTTCCACCACAGTTAAAGGTATTCCACGGTTAAAGGTATTCCGGGCAAAAACATCTTATCACCTATCCAAAGGATAGGGAATAAGATGTCTGATCATGGGGGGCATGCTGCTGGGACCCCCCGCGATCTCCCTGCAGCACCCGCATTCTAGGCGGGGCTGCGTCTCTAGTTTCGGCA
The DNA here is from genome assembly GCF_029499605.1 of Hyla sarda. Classification (NCBI taxonomy): domain Eukaryota; kingdom Metazoa; phylum Chordata; class Amphibia; order Anura; family Hylidae; genus Hyla; species Hyla sarda. The sequence continues at coordinate 499,130,694 of NC_079189.1, read as the reverse complement.
ACCGGTTTCCGGGACTGGGGACATGACTTCACATTTCCGAAACTAGAGACACAGCTCCGCATAGAATGCGGGTGCTGCAGGGAGATTGCGGGGGGTCCCAGCAGCGTGTCCCCAGTGATCAGACATCTTATCCCCTATCCTCCAAAATAGACATGGAGGCCCCCCCCCCCTCCCCACCTTACGCAGGCAAAGCCTACAGGAACCACAGCATAGCCATACAGTTTAAGTTCCCCCTCCCTATTTTCTTCTTACTCCTCTCCACCCTTCCTGTGTCCTTCTTCTTACTACTCCCACCCTCCCTATGTTCTTCTTACTACTCCCCCTTCCTATGTTCTTCTTACTGCTCCCCACCCTCCCTGTGTCTTCTTCTTACTGCTCCCCCTCCCTATGTTCTTCTTACTACTCCCCCCTCCCCCATGTTCTTCTTACTACTACTCCTCCCCCTCCCTGTGTCCTTATTCCCCTCCCCATGTCCTTTCTCCCCCCTCCCCCTGTCCTTCTTACTCCCCCCTCCCTTTGTCCTTATTATTCCCCTCCCCCATATTCTTCTTACTCCCCTTCCCCGTGTCCTTCTTATTCCCCTCCCCGTGTCCTTCTAACTCCCCTCTCCCCCTGTCGTTCTTACTCCCTCCCCCTCCCTATGTTTTTTTTAATCCCCCCTCTATGTTTTTTTTCCCCTCCCTACCCTACCTATGTTCTCAGTTACCTCCTCAGCTCCTTCCCCGGACCCTGTAGCGTGGCTGAGCTCCTCTACCTCCTGGCTGTCACTCAAGTCCCACGTGGTACAGGAAATTTAGTTCCTGTTCCCAGCCGGACTGAAAGGAAGTGAGCACTCAGTGTACACTTCCTATCAGTCCAGCCGGGAACAGGAACCTGAATCTCCTGTTCCTGTACCGCACGGTACCGAGCCGGACTGACAACCAGGAGGAAGAGAAGCTCAGCCACGCTACAGGGAAGGGGAAGAACTTGGAGGTGACCAGGAGTGCTGCAGCCATCTGAGGCTCTCTATAGAGCGCTCAGGCGGCTGCAGCCTTATAGGAAGCACAACAAGCACCAGCTTTGCTTGGGGCCCCGGGCCAGCTCAGGGCCCCGAGCAATTGCTTGGTTTGCCTGTCCTTTAGTGACAGGCCTGTTCCTGAGGTATCCATGATTGTGCATGCACACTACATTTTGAGAATTTTAAAACCGCCTTCTGCCATATCCTTGCCGTCCCCTGTTCAATCCAATAAGCCAGACAGAGTCAGTTAGTGATCAGACTTGGTCTGCTGCAGTTTTCAGTCCAGGTCAAAGGGTCTTTTCACACGGTCATCACGCCCCCTCCCATAGACATGAATGGAGGGGGCGTGGCCGTGAAGTCACGTTCCCGTCTCGGAGGCAGTTCTGAGATCGCAGGGGTCCCCAGCGGCGGGACCCCTGCAATCATACAGTACATCTTATCCCCTATCCTTTGAATAGGGGATAAGATGAATAAAACCGGAATATCCCTTTAAGTATGTAAGCTAAATGCTTCCATCGGGGTCTATTGTCAGATAGAGACCAAACAGGGTGTCCTTTTGGCTTTCGTCTAGCCTGTATACACCAATATAACACATAAAAATGAATATGAACGGTAGTAGACTACACGATTCCATAATACTGGATACTTACAAAAATGTAATAGATACCATATTAGCTCATGGATAATGAATGATAAAGTACCGCACCCATCACAGGTATCTGTTTATGGGTACATGAACACCATTTTTTTGCATCTGGCAGCTAGTTCCAGCAGGAGAATTTCAAAACTTTCCGCAAGCGGAAATTCAGAAGTGTGAATGAGAGTGCGGAATCCCATAGAAGTCTATGAACTTCAATTTGAGATGGAATTCAGCAAGTGGAAATTCAGAAGTGTGAATGGGAGAATGTCGGGGGCTGCACCGAGATTGCGGGGGTTCCCAGCTGCGGGACCCCTGCAATCATACATCTTATCCCCTATTCTTTGGATAGGGCTTAAGATGCATAAAACTGGAATGCCCCTTTAACAGAGAGGTAAAACATTATGTAAATGCGGACCTACAAGATATTGGGCCTCATTTATTAACCCCTTAAGGACTCAGCCCATTTGAACCTTAAGGACAATTTTATATTTTCATCCACAGACTAGTATGAGGGCTTGTTTTTTGCGCGACCAGTTGTCCGTTGTAATGCTACCACTCACTTTACCATATAATGTATGGCGCAACAAAAAAAAATACTATTTGTGTGGGGAAATTAAAAAGAAAACCGCAATTTTGCAAATTTTGGAAGGTTTTGTTTTCAAGCCGTACAATTTATGGTAAAAATGACATGTGTTTTTTATTTTCTGGGTCAATACGATTAAAATGATACCCATGATTATACACTTTTCTATTACTGTTGCGCTTAAAAAAAAATCGCAAACTTTTTAACTAAATTAGTACGTTTAAAATCCCCCTATTTTGAAGACCTATAACTTTTTCATTTTTCCGTATAAGCAGCGGTATGAGGGCTCATTTTTTGCGCTGTGATCTGTACTTTTTATCAATACCATATTTGCTTATACAAAACTTTCATTACATTTTTTATTCATTTTTTGGGGGAATAAAAAGCAGCTATTTTGGACTTTTTTTTTTTTTTTTTACGTTCAAGCCGTTCACCGTACAGGATCATTTACTTTTATTTTAATAGTTCAGATATTTACGCACGCGGCGATACCAAATATGTATATAAAATAATTTTTTTACACTTTTTGGGGGTAAAATAGGGAAAATGGGACAATTTATGTTTTTATTGGGGCAGGGGATTTTCACATTTTTTTACTTAATTTTTTTACTTTTTTTACTTTTATTTTTACACTTTAATAGTCCCCATAGGGGACTATTTATAGCAACCATTCAATTGCTAATCCTGTTCAGTGCTACGTATAGGACACAGCACTGATCAGCATTATCGGTCATCTTCTGCTCTGGCCTGCGGGAAGGCAGATCAGAGCAGAAGACTCCCGGAAGGCAGTGGAGCCAGGTGAGGGAACCTCCGTCTGCCGTGCAGGATGATCGGATCGCGGGCGATCCGATCATCCTGTTAAGTGACGGCATCTGAGGGGTTAACGGCGGACATCCGCGGGATCGCGGGTGTCCACCTTTACCGGCGGGTCCCTGGCTGCGATCCACAGCCGGGACCTGCCGCGCATGATGCCGGCATCGCTCCTATGCCCGCGGTTATGCTCAGGACGTAAATGTACGTCCTGGTGCGTTAAGTACCACGTCACCAGGATGCACATTTACGTCCTGCGTCGTTAAGGGGTTAAGCTGAAACCGACCAGTTTTTGTCTGGTTATTTTAGCGCAGAGTGACTGAGACATGTCTGCGCCAGTCTGCGACAGTTTGCGACAGTGTGCGCCTGAAAAATCCAACAAACCCGACATTGCAGTGCGAAAAGCCAAAAAAGGGGCGTGGACTGTTGCAAAGGGGGCGTGGTCGGTCAGAAAAAGGGCGTGGTTTCACAACCCGACCGATTTACTATTGAATTCATAGAAAATCCTGTGGGTAAATGGCTGGAAAGAAAATGTTCCCGACTTTTCCCAATAGTAAATAGAGAGGAATCCTGCAAGTCTGAAACAACTTTTCCCACTAGTAAAAACCCGACACTCTTAGTAAATGAGGCCCATTGTGTTGTGAAACTTCTCAAAAAGACCACCTCTTTGAGAAAACCACCTTGTATAGACAAGATTTTTTGTTACCACTTTTGGGTTCCTCCATATATTATGCACACTGGCCATCTTTTTGAGAAGACCACTTGTCTAGAAGACTTTTCTTGTGGAACTTTGGTTGCCTCAAAGAGATTTCACTGTAGGGTCATTCATTATTCGAAGCAGTAAGTGGTAAGTGTACTGTGCAGGCAGACCATACATCCATACTAGTATTCTAGCATTATCAGTAATTTTTGCTCCTGTTCAAACCATGTTTCATTTGTACACGTTAGTTACCATCACATAATATGACGGACCCCAGTAGAAACTAAATGGACCCCTTTAAAGTCATTGAGGTTCATTGGGCTTCATTGGTATCTATCATGCAGCGGACTAATAGGACTGGAGTGAGCACAGAGGAGTGCTTTAATACAGTCTTTTTTTATTCCATGTGAATGAAGTGTAGAATATTGGCATACAATAAAATGATCATAAATGCTGGAAACTAGCCTCGCTTGCCGCGCTATTGATGACAGCTGACCATATCACACAGACTTCAGCCACCAGTCAACTTAGGGTACATTCATATCACGATTTTTACATCAGTAAATACTGTTATAAAAATTGATGGCTTAAAATCTTATGCTAAAATATAAATTCAGATGTGTATAAAAATCAGATGTACATCTTCATACATTTTTGTACATTATATGAAAAAAACATACATTTTTATGTTTCTCGATCTTTATAAACTATTTCAAAGTAAATGCGCATGAGTGAAAAATAAATACAATTTAGTGGATCAAAATGTACAGTGATACCACTCCTTACAGTTTAGTAAAGTCAAAAAAAAAAAAAGGATTTAAAGGATAAGCATCATGAAAAAAAAACAAAGGATAGGGGATACGTTTTAGATCGTGGGGGGTCCGAGCGCGACCTCCTCTTTGGAGCCCCAGTTCTCCAGCACAGGCGCGCATCACGACCCCTGCCCGAAGCGGAGGCCGACACGCCCCCTCTATAAATCTCTATGGGAGAACCGAAGATTACCGAATGGCTCTCCCATAGAGCTTTATGGAGGGAGTGTGGCGGCCTCTGCTTCAGGCGGGGGTCGTGACGCGCTCCTGTGCTGGAGAACCGGGGCTCCAAGCAGGAGATTGTGGGGGCCTCAGCGCTCAGACACCCCGCGATCTAAAACGTATACTTTTTCTTCATGATATTTATCCTTTAATTTAAACAATTTTTGAATGGAGGCAAAAAATCATGAAAGCAATTCCAATGAGTGCAGTCCAGGTCCTGCTTATCCTGTCTTTGCATTATATCATGATTAGGAGCCACAAGGCTTGAAATGCGTTAGAGTTTCTATTCGTTTAAGAGAAATTTTTTTTTTTTTTTTTTACTTTGTTTTTAGATGAAAACTGTGAGCTAGACATCACTCATTAAAATTGCTTCTATGTGTCCTTGGGACTCTGCCCATTGCTCTCTGTGCTCCTCGCGGTCTCTATGCTTTCTGATTAAGACATTTTTCATATTGATTTGCACCTTTTTCTTTTTGCAAAAAATCCTGGTCAACCAAGATATTACAACCAAAAAAAAATTGACAAAAAATGTAAATGGACCAAAATGGGTGCATGTGTTAATTAAAGAGTACCTTTAACCATATTTTCTAAACTAACTCAGATTATTTTCCCTTCTGCCCTTTGAAAAAAATTCTGAGTTTTAAGTTTTAAAAATCTCTGTATCATCTTTCCCCTTGCTCACATTGTGTGAGCTCCTGACAGGAGAAAGTGGGCATTCCCCAGCAGGCATGATGTCACTGAAGCCTGCGAGAGCTGTGCCACTCCATGCCCCACATGCACTTTCTGAGTTTGGTCTCCTGCCAGGCCAGGAGGAGACCAAACTAACTGTTTGACTTGTGCAGTGAACAGGACAGAGCCACCTAGTGGCCGTTTTTTCAACCACATTTAATAGGTTGAGAATTTTAACAGCAAATAAATAGAAAAGTGTCTTATAATTACATAAGGAACAATATATTAAAAGTTTAGTTTGGTGACAGATTCTCTTTAAGATTTGTCAATAGACGTCAATCAAAACGTCTATATACATATACAGCCATGGCCGTAAATGATGGCACCTCTGAAATTTTTCTAGAAAATGAAGTATTTCTCACAGAAAAGGATTGCAGTAACACATGTTTTGCTATACACACACATGTTTATTCCCTTTGTGTATATTGGAACTAAACCAAAAAATGGAGGAAAAACAGCAAATTCGACATAATGTCACACCAAATTCTAAAAATGGTCTGGACAAAATTATTGGCACCCTTTCAAAATTGTGGATAAATAAGATTGTTTCAAGCATGTGATGCTCCTTTAAACTCAACTGGGGCAAGTAACAGGTGTGGGCAATATAAAAATCACACCCTTAAGCAGAAAAAAAGGAGAGAAGTTCTCTTAGTCTTTGCATTGTGTGTCTGTGTGTGCCACACTAAGCATGGACAACAGAAAGAGGAGAAGAAAACTTTTGATGACTTGAGAACCAAAATTGTGCAAAAATATCAACAATCTCAAGGTTACAAGTCCATCTCCAGAGAAGTCTAGATTTGCTTTTGTCCACAGTGCACAACATTATAATGAAGTTTACAACCCATGGCACTGTAGCTAATCTCCCTGGGCATGGACATAAGAGAAAAATTGATGAAAGCTGTCAACGCAGGATAGTCCAGATGGTGGATAAGCAGCCCCAAACAAGTTCCAAAGATATTCAAGCTGTCCTGCAGGCTCAGGGAGCACCAGTGCCAGCTCAAACTATCTGTCGACATTTAAATGAAATGAAATGCTATGGCAGGAGACTGAGGAGGACTGCACTGCTGACACAGAGACATAAAAAAGCAAGACTACATTTTCCCAAAATGAACTTGAGTAAGCCAAAATCCTACTCGTAAAACGTTTTGTGGACAGATGAGACCAAGATAGAGCTTTTTGGTAAAGCACATCATTCTACTGTTTACCGAAAACGGAATGAGGCCTACAATGAAAAGAACACAGTACCTACAGTAAAATATGGTGGAGATTCAATGATGTTTTAGGGTTGTTTTGCTGCCTCTGGCACTGGGTGCCTTGAATGTGTGCAAGGCATCATGAGATCTGAGGATTACCAATGGATTTTGGGTCACACTATACGGCCCAGTGTCAGAAAGCTAGGTTTGCGTCCGAGATCTTGGGTCTTCCAGCAGGACAATGACTCCAAACATACGTCAAAAAGCACCCAGAAATGGATGGCAACAAAGCGCTAAAGAGTTCTGAAGTGGCCAGCAATGAGTTCAGATCTAAATCCCATTGAACACCTGTGGAGAGATCTTAAAATTGCTGTTGGGAAAAGGCGCCTTCCAATAAGAGAGACCTGGAGTAGTTTGCAAAGGAAGAGTGGTCCAACATTCCGGCTGAGAGGTGTAAGAAGCTTATTGATGGTTATAGGAAGCAACTGATTTCAGCTATTTTTTCCAAAGGGTGGGCAACCAAATATTAAGTTAAGGGTGCCAATAATTTTGTCCAGCCCATTTTGGGAGTTTGGTGTGACATTATGTCCAATTTGCTTTTTTTCCTCCTTTTTTGGTTCAGTTCCAATACACACAAAGGGAATAAACATGTGTATAGCAAAACATGTGTTACTGCAATACTTTTCTGTGAGAAATACTTCATTTTCTAGAAAAATTTCAGGGGTGCCAACATTTATGGCCATGACTGTATGATTCTATATGATTAAAAATATAAAATCAAATAAATAAGAGAGATTTGAAAATCTTGATGTAAATGCAGCCTTCCTTTTATATATACAGACATCTTAATAAAGGTCTGTTACCAATATAAACCTTGAAATCATGACTTTATTTTGTCCACAAAGGTTGGAACGCGAAATATTGACTTGTAAATTCTCTAGATTTGCTATGGATTCTCACACTGATGTGCTGGCGCCAAGGGTTCTGCTTCCATAAAGCATGTTATTATAATACAGAGTGCGGTCTTAGTAACTGAACGATGACATGACTGCACAGAGATGTGACAAGACAATGTCAGGGATGTCATTAGAAGAATGGTAAAAAGTAGTCCCTATATGATGAACACAGAAGAAATAATCCATATCCACCAGAGGGCAGTGAAGTACACACATACAATTATGATCAGAGGAGCAGTGACAATTATAATCCACCAGAGGGCATAAGAGCACAGATGAAATTATTCATTTCATAGGTGATTTCATACATATTGAACAAAAATGGGGGGGGGGGGGGTAGGCGGCTCACACTACATATGTAAAGAAGTACAGGGTACCGAGGTGACTGCAGAAAAACATGATACCTTAACGTGTTTTGTGTACAAAAATCAAATAGAGAGGGTGCAGACCCTCTGTACTGGAGTGTATATAGTGTAAAGATTAGTTTAGCCTGGCTTGGTGTATGTATGGCATGCTTTATTTATCCTGTGAATGTATGATTAAATTGACAACTGGGTGTAGCCATTCCCCTTGTTGATAGGCTGTGTCCTCATACAGCACACCATTAGACAGTGTTAGGCTATGTTCACAACTACAACTCCCAGCATGTTGGAATATATAGTAGAGATAAGCGAACTTTTGAAAATTTCAATTTGGCCGATTCGCCAAATTTCCCCCAAAACATTTCTGGCCTACAGAGAGCCTCAATAGGGGGGTAGAACACTTTGCCTTGCCGTAACACGCATAGGGTGTGTGCTGGGTTAGTGAAATAATACTGTTATTTAGTATGACATGCAGATCAGAGGTGTCGCTATTAGAATCACAGTCGCAGGGCAGCACAATGACAGAGCCTGGAGGTGGAATCAGTATGAGGAGAACATATAGAGGCTGAATGACACAGCCCGGAGTTGTCGCAAGCATGAGGAGACCATATAGTGGCTGAATGACACAGCCTGGAGTTGGTGGCAGCATAAAGTGGCTGAATGACACAGCCTGGAGTTTGCGGCAGCATATAGTGGCTGAATGACACAGTGTGGAGGTGGCGACAGCATCAGGAGACCATATAGTGGCTGAATGACACAGCCAGGAGGTGGCGGCAGCTTGAGGAGACTATATAGTGGCTGAATGACACAACATGGAGGTGGCGGCAGCATGAGGAGACCACATAGTGCCTGAATGACACAGCCTGGAGGTGGCGGAAGAATGCGGAGACCATATAGCCTCAATAGGGGTGTAGAACACTTTGCCTTGTCCTAACACGCATAAGGAGTTTGCTGTGTTAGTGAAATAATACTGTTATTCAGTATGACATGCAGATTACAGGCATAGCTATTAGAATCATTGCCGCAGAGCGTCTGGATGTGGCAGCAGGGAGACCATATAGCGTAAAAGATTAAGAGAATAAAGAGATTTTTTTATGTAATTTTTATTTTATTTGAATTTATTTACATTTTTTGAGTACCCATTCGGGTGAGCATCGAGCTGGCGGTCCTTCACCAGACGAAGGAGCGCCCACCTGACTGTGAAAGTGTGAATGTTTTATGGTTATGGTTCATTGTTCAAGTTGTTTCATTGGATTCTTGTGGTAATTCCACAGGTAGTATGACGTCGACGACCATTGGGCCTCAGTCTTGAAAAGATGATGTCGATTTTTTTTATTTAAGATTTATATTAGATTCCCAAGTTTATGTCCTGGCATTTACTTTGAACTAATGCTGTATGACCACAAAACCCAATCCAACAAGGTATCACATGGCGCCACAATGACAGAGCCTGGAGGTGGCAGCAGCCCGACGAGACCATAGGGCCTCACAATAGAAAAGATTAAAGATATTTAGTAAATTTTAAATTGAAGATTTTAGATTGAAAATTGAAAATTTTCAAAGTTTAATCTAAGGTGCCAACAGCATAAGGAGACCATATGGTAGCACAATGACACAGCCTAGAGGTGACAGCAGCATGATGAGACCATGGGGACTCACAATTCCAAATATTAAAAGATACATTTTCAAATATGAATTGAAGATTTTTGGTAGCTAGTGCTACCATAAAATTTTTTAGGTAATGTCCCAGCAGCATCATGAGACCATAGGGCCTCACAGTCCCTAAGATTAAGAGATACACTTTCAAATTTGAATTGAACATTTTTGATAGTTAGTGCTACCATAAAAAGTTTTAGGTAATGTTCCAGCAGCATAAGGAGACCATATAGTGGCTGAATGACACAGCCTGGAGTTGGCGGCAGCATGAGGGGAACATATAGTGGCTGAATGACACAACCTGGAGTTAGTGGTAGCATGAGGAGACCATATAGTGGCTTAATGACACAGCCTGGAGTTGGCGGCAGCATAAGGAGAACATATGGAGGCAGAATGAGACAGCCTGGAGCTGGTATCAGCATGAGGAGAACACGTGGTGGCAGAATGAGACAGCTTGGTGGTGGCATCAGCATGAGGAGAACATATGGTGGCAGAATGAGACAGCCTGGAGGTGGCAGCAGCAGCATCAGGAGTCCTGAAAGTGAACTGGTAAAAGAGTGGTGCGGTGGGTGGCAATACCAGTACCTGGTGACAAAGGTGGGGGAAAAGGAGAACTTGGCATCAGATGTGTGGCATCAGGCGGGTGGCAGGATCAGAATAGTAGCAGAGGCAGGTAGACAGAAGAAAATGGTCTCTTTTGTAAAAGTGTTAGTGTGCACAAGTAAGTATTGAGGATATGCATTACGTATTGAGGATATGCATTACGTAAAATTTTTCTTAGGATAAAATATATGTACTAAAAAATTTTTTTTAAATCAAACAAAAGGAAAGTTGTGCAAAAAACACCATGTGCCACCTACACCACCAAGTATTGATGTGATGCAAAGACCTCTAAAAGGTGGAAGGAAAAACCTATGGTCCATTGTAAACCGTGGGGGGGTTAAAAATTCCCCTTTAAGGCCCTACTTTCGCCCTATTAATTCCCTTCTTTGCAAGTGTTACTCACCCTAAAAAGGGCAGCCCCACACAGGAACCTCTCCTACCTCTCCTATTTCCACCTAAAAATCCTGGGAAATGGCAGTGTTTTTAGGAGAGGTTCCTGTGTGGGGCCGCCCTTTTAAGGGTGAGTAACACTTGCCAAGAAGGGAATTAATAATGCGAGAGTAGTGCCTTACAGGGGAAGTTTTTACCCCCACTGGTTACAATGGAACATACGTTGTTCGCTTCCACCTTTTAGAGGTCTTTGAATCACATCAATACTTGGTGGTGTAGGTGGCACATGGTGTTTTTTGCACACCTTTCCTTTTGTTTGATTAAAAAAAAAAATTTTAGTACATATTTTTTATCCTAAGAAAAGTTAAGTTTTACATAATGCATATCCTCAATACTTACTTGTGCTCTGATGGCAAGGAATGTCTGTAACTGGGGAGCAGCACCTTGAACATGTTTTGCACTATGCATATTTGTGTAGTGTTGGTGTGGCACCATGGTCAATCTACTCTGATGAATCAGGCATTGGTGGGTGGAAATCCTGGCTGATCCATGCCTGATTCATCTTCACAAAGGTCAGTCTCTCCACATTTTTCGTGGACAGAGTTCTCCTTGGGGTTACTATGGCCCTCGCCGCACTAAACACCTGCTCTGATGGCAGACTGCTGGCCGGGCAGGACAGCTTTTCCAGGGCAAACTCTGCTAGTTGCGGCCACAAAAGTTTGGCATTCCAGAAGTCCAGCGGATCTTCAAGGTTTGCTGGCATGGTCATGTCAAAGTATGCCATCACCTGCTGGTTCAGGTCTACCTGCTGCTGATGAGTTGCTTCACTATGAAGGTGAAGAAAGGTACTCATCAGCGACTGTAGACTCAGGCTACTGTTGATGGAGCTGGTACTGCTCTTGCCACCCCTCCCCAGCAGCCCTGGCAGTGGAAGGTGAGCGCAGAGAACCCCCCGAGTGAGACCTGTGAGACGATGGATGATGGCGCACATAGGCATCGGCCAACTGACTACCTAGGATGTCTCTGTAGTAGGTCAGTTTGTCCTCCCTCTCAGTGGGTGTGGAAAAAAAGGCCATTATTTTGTGCCAGTAGCAAGGGTCCAATAAGGTGGAGAGCCAGAAGTCATCCCATTGCTGAATGGTGAAATTTGGCAGTCACAGCACAAGCAAGTGAGCATGCATCGTGCCATTTGTGCTCGGAGGGGCACCCTGCCTCCATCTCCACTGTACACTGCCACAGTGTGTCTGGGTCCTGTGTCTCACCTCCCTCATAACCCACTAGCTCCTCTAGCTGCTCATGCTCCTCTTCTCCTGTTAGATGACTAGAAAAACTGCCCATCTCGTGAAACCTAAACTGTGCTCCACTGTGCCCCTCCCCCTCCAGTTCAGCCCCCACAGGGCTGGCTTCCTCAAAGGGCCTGAGCAAACGGCAGGTGTCACGTATGAGCTTCCACTGGTTGACATTGAACTTACACAAGGGAGTCCTCCTATCCCCTTGATTCATCAAAAAATTGGTGATGGCTTTTCTCTGTTCGTATTGTCGGTCCAACATATTCTGACGCTGCAGCTTAAAGGGGTACTCCGGTGCTTACACATCTTATCCCCTATCCAAAGGATAGGGGATAAGATGCCTGATCGCGGGAGTCCCGCAGCTGGTGACGCCCGTGATCATGCTCGTGGCACCCCGTTTGTAATCAGACTGATTACCGGCGACCGCAGGGTCGGCGGCGTGTGACTTCACGCCCCCGCCCCCGTGTGACGTCACGCTCCACCCCTCAATGCAAGCCTACGGGAGGGGGCGTGACAGCTATCACGCCCCCTCCCGTAGGCTTGCATTGAGGGGTGGAGCGTGACGTCACACGGAGGTCGGGGGCGTGACGTCACACGCCGCCGGTCCTGCGGTCCCGCGATCAGGCATCTTATCCCCTATCCTTTGGATAGGGGAAAAGATGTGTAAGCACCGGAGTACCCCTTTAAGGAGGGTGTGCTTTGTGGTGTACGAGTGGCTGAAGTGCATGCAAAGTTTCCTTCCCATTATTAGGATGTCTTGCAGATGGGAGGAACCGCTTGACAACCAGATTGAACATGTGTGCCATGCAGGGCGCATGGCTCAGGCTTCATCGTCCATTTCCAGTTTTCGTAAAGTAAGCCATGATTCAATTTCTTTATGAATGACTTTTAGCAGTTCCTCCCCTGTGTGGCTCCGTTCACCAAGGCAAACCATATAAAGAACAGCGTGACACCGCCGTGCCCTGCACACATGGCATGCTGGAGGGGCGCTGAGACTTGTCCGTGCAGTGGAGGCTTAGGACATGGTGGAGGATGAGGAGGCGGAGTCGAACACTGTCACAGGACCAACGGCCTGAGATCGTGGAAGCAGAAGCGGCGTGACCTGTCCAAGTTGCTGTTGTGGCCGTGCAGGAAACACATTCACCCAGTAGGCCGTAAAGGACATGTATTGTCCCTGACCATAGTTACAGCTCCACACGTCGGCGCTGCCGTGCACTTTGGTACACACCGACAGGCTCAAGGACTAGCCCACCTTCTGTTCCACAAAATTGTGCAGGGCTGTTACTGCCTTCTTCGCAAAGAAATGACAGCTTGGGACTCTCCACCTCGGCTCGGCACAATCCATCAGTTCTCTGAAAGGTGCAGAGTCCACCAGTTGAAAAAGGGAGGGACTGCAGCACCAGCAATTTGGACAGGAGTACATTCAGCTTCTGCACAGTTGAATGAGTGGGCGCATACTGTTATCTCTTGGACATGGCTTCGCCGATGGATTGCTGGCGGAATGACTGACTCGAAGTAGGAGGAGCAGGAGCATCTGGAGCGATAGAAGATGGGTATGACACACATCTCTCTTTGGCTGAGGTGGTGGAGCCTTGGCTGGCTGAAACAGGGAGCGGCGTGCAACTGGGTGATGCAGCAGGCTGGACCACTACATCGGAGCCACGGTCCCTCCAGGCCGCTTTATGGTGACGCTACATATTTTGATGCAGGGCCTTGTGCCAACATTGGGACCCTGGCCACGCTTCACCTTCTGCAGACACATCTTGCATGTGGCCATGTTAACCTCCTCCGGATGCTTGATGAAAAACTGACACACCACCGAGTAGCTGATTTTCCCACCAACAGTCCGTACTGATTGACTGCTACAGCCTCCGTCTCCAGGAATCCCTGTTCCACTACCTCCCTGGAAGGTAGGCTGCCGCAAAGCAGGTGGTGTTCCTGAAATTCGTAACAAATTCGGATTTGTCATATTCGATTTGCTCATCCCTAGTATATAGCATAGGTCAGTGTTTACCATATAGGGGTTCCTCCAGTTGTTGCAAAACTACAAGCCCAGCATGCCTGGACAGCCAACAGCTGTCCGGGCATGCTGTGAGTTGTAGTTATGCAACAGCTGGAGGTGCTCTGGTTGGGAAACACTGGTATAGTATATGGTGCAACATTTCGGGAGGTGGAGGATTGGTTGGATAAATACCAGCCATTGCATTGCCGATATTTTTAATATAAACATACCATCAGGGTCGCCAAAATACCGTCTGTGCAAGTAAAATACCGGCCAGGTGGCAAGCCGATTTCAAAGTGGTCCTAGTGCTGGCATGTTCTGCCGGTGTTCTGCTGTTGAAGTGTCCACGCGAAAAATTTCCATGTAGACATTCCACCCTCTGAACATAGCCTTATAGGGGCTCGCCACATGGATAAGGGGAATGGTAAGTTGTTTATTTAGGTATACATTTCTAGGAGGGAAAACAAGAAACATGCTCCAATATTATTATTTCATGGCGACTGATACATATCACTGCTCCAGCTGCTCGGCTATTCATTTCTATACTGGGAATAATGGGATTAAGTTAATGATGATATTGAACTACATCTGTAAACCATAAAAACTGCCTTTTCTCATGCAAAAATGATTTTGCTTTGGTAGAATAATCTGCTGGATACCACATGACTTTTGTTTATGTAGTAACTCCTTCCCAACTTGGAACCACATAGTTGCTGTGACTAGCACGTGATGGTGTATTAGTCATTTGTTTCTACAAAATAAAGCTGACTAGGAAAACATTATTCTGTAGTTACAGTACATTCACAGAAATCCCGGTCTGGTCAGCTCACTATGGTATATCATAGATCACAGCAACCTGACAGAACCCATTATAAGTAAATGGGGTGTGCCAGGTCTGTATGTGTAGGAGGCCCTTACAAGGTCAGTAATAATAATGGTCTGTAGGTTGTTGGTCTATATGAATATAATGGAGACTAAGCCTTGATTGGGTTATGGTCATATGTGTCAGCAGATCGTTCTGCATTGCCAGCTGTGGAGGATAAGGTGTTGGAGTGGTGGTTGTATCGATACAAGGTATCAAACCCAGCCAAGAAGATTATTTCCTTTATTTTCTGCCAGGAACATGGAAGTATTGGCATTAAAGGGTACCTCTCATGATATTATTAAATTTTACAATCCTCACAGTTCACAGCCTCCATCATAATAAACCACCCCCTGCCTTCATTTTTATTATTTTTTTAGTTTTCTACCTTGATATTGCTCTGTATTTTCTGCTCAGTCTAAGTCAGAGTCACAGACTGGGAAGGGGTGTTCACAAGCAGGCGTAACATCACCTGAAGCCATACAGGGGAGAACTTCCTCACTCTGCTACACACAACCCAGAACAGTTCAGTGTGCTAGATGGGCTATGATTGGCTAAGGCTGCACACACCCGACTAAGCACTCCAGACTGAATTTCCTGATTTTGCCCTTAGACATCTTATCCCCTATCCAAAGAATAGAGAATAAGATGTCTGATCGTGGGTTCCCGCCGCTGGGACCACCCGAGATTTCCTTGCAGCACCCGGCATTTTGTGCCAGGTGCTGCTCCAGTCTCGGAAGTGCTGGGTTTCTGAGATGGGATGTCACGCCACGCCCCCTCGTAACATCACTCTTATAGACATGAATGAAGGGGGCGTGGCGTGATGCCACAAGGGAATACCCCTTTTCTTTTCAAAAGGTTTTTATTCAAGTTTTTGAATAAACATTTACATGTGAAACATGGTCAATAGTGCAATGAACAGAAAGCAATCAAAATCCAGGGTGAAAAATAGAGGTAGCCACTGTGCAGGGATCAGAATCCCTGAGCAACCATCCCAAAACAGCAATGGGACCACTCCGGGTCCGGCGATTATATTATCCACAGATAACAGGAAAAGCAACAATGAAAGCAAATGCTCATGGGCAAAGGTCCACTATTGCCAAAAACAAAGATACTTTTACCAAATTCAAAATGAGAGCAAAATACCCCATAAAGGTAGGTTGTATTAGATGAGAATGAAACAACTGCTTGCTGTGATTGCGCTGATCATTGGTATTGTGGTGACTGTGTTTTGCTGGGTATAGTAGTCTTTACTATAAGTCACATGGCAGGGTGATGTAGCTAATTGGTGTTCTCTTGTGACTACTAGTGTTGCTCGCGAATATTCGCAATGCGAATTTTATTAGCGAATATCACATATTCGCAAATTTGCAAATATTCGCGAATATAGCACTATATATTCGTAATTACGAATATTCGTTTTGTTAATTTTTTTTTTTTCTTCACAGTACACATCACAGTGATCATCCCTCTCTGCTTCCAGCTTGTGTGGTGTAAAGAAGGCTCTAATACTACTGTGTGAGACTGGTGTGCGAATAAAGTTGTGGATGTTCACAATTGAATATATTCTCAATCTAAAATTACTGAAACTACTCATGAGGATCTTCCCAGATTTTCTTACTGTGGTGCAATATGTAGAGTTTTCTTTCCTCACACAACTCTAAATTCTGTGGCACATTACCTGGAAGGAAGTGACAGGAAGAATCACCACGACATGGCAGCCAAGCAGCACTAACTCTGACCGGAGTGCAACATATAATTTAGTGAATTGCAGAGAGATCCTTGTTCAGCTTTTTCTCTCTGACAGAAATGATAAACTCCCTCTTGGAGATGAGCACAAGGGGGGGGGGACATTTATCCACCGGCAAGAAAACACTCACGTCGGCACCACTCCACAATTCAACCCAGAGATAGCTTCAGGTAAATGGGTTCACCCTTCCAGCAATATTGCCCTGGTGCCTGTGCAGTGAGTACTTTGTTGGTGTGTAGCATTGTCCTCCCTCGTGTCCTCCCTCGTGTGCAATAAAGGAGAAGTTTTAAAGGCAAAGCTGACTCTGTACTTCTGTGTAAACATTCTTTTGGGTAAAGGGGACATTTATTATTGTCTTTGTTTTTTTTTTTTTTTTGCTTATATTTGTCGCATGAAATGTCGCACTTGCGCAAAAGCACTTTTTTTGCAACTTTTGGCTTTAAGCAAACAGCTACAAACGATCTTGCAAAAGTCAACTTCAGTTTTCACTTTGCAGTGGTAACGGATTTAGCAAGTCGGAATATCGCACAAAAAGTCTTAAACCCCTCCCAAACACCACAAATCTACACCAGCCCAGACTTGGCTTACTGAGCTGCCGTTCTTTTAAAAGGTTGCACAAAAAGTTTGTTCAGAAAAGTCACAAAGAAAAGGAGAAATCATACAAAGTGCTGTTCTGAAGTTATTTAGAGTTTTTTGCTTCCGTGCGCAAAATTTATCAACCCCCCTGTGATAGTATGATGACTATGTCGCCCATATGCAAAATTAAAGCAAAAATAAATTACTTCCACACACACTTTCAAAAGACAACAATGATAAATCCATCCCAATATCCTCATAGTATGGACAAGACAAGAAACCAAATCAGTGATGTGATAGAGGACAAGCCATGAGAAAACCTGTGTTTGGTATATGGGTCCAAATGTTGCTGTTTTTTTCTGTATGCACTGCTGAAATAAACCAAGATGGGACTGGAGGCTGAAATCTTCATGTCTGTGTGGCATTTCAGACGTTTATCAAATAACAGGGACACTTTATGAACTCACTTTTGTATATTACAGGTCACATGTTTGCAGTTTAAAAAGAAACAAAATAAAAACACTTAATCCTGTTAAGAATGGAAACCATGACTTGTATTAATGAAATGTAGTATTTTAGGACCACAGGGGACAGAGCCTGAGAGTTGGTTGGGCCTTGGAGTTCCACACTCTTATCCTGACCCTGTCTCTGACCCTCTTTTTTTTAGTGATCACGGAGTTTCAGTACTTAACCCCTTAAGGACAGAGGGTTTTTTAGTTTTTGCATTTTCGTTTTTTCCTCATCACCTTCTAAAAATAACACTTTCAATTTTGCACCTAAAAATCCATATGATGGCTTATTTTTTGTGCCACCAATTCTACCTTGTAATGACATAAGTCACTTTACCCCAAAATCTACAGCGAAACGGAAAAAAAAATCATAGTGCAACAAAATGGAAGAAAAAACACCATTTTGTAAATTTGGGGTGCTTTTGTTTCTACGCAGTGCATATTTCGGTAAAAAAGACACCTTATCTTTATTCTGTAGGTCCATACGATTAAAATGATACCCTACTTGTATAGGTTTGATTTTGTCGCACTTCTGAACAAAATCATAACTACATGCAGGAAAATGTATACGTTTAAAATTGTCATCTTCTGACCCCTATAACTTTTTTATTTTTCCGTGTACGGGGCGGTATGAGGACTCATTTTTTGCGCCGTGATCTGAAATTTCTAGTGGTACCATTTTGTTTTAATCTGACTTTTTGATCGCTTTTTATTCATTTTTATATGGTATAAAGTTACCAAAAATACGCTATTTTGGACTTTGGAATTTTTTTGCGCATACGCCATTAACCGTGCGGTTTAATTAATGATATATTTTTATAGTTTGGACATTTATGCATGTGGCGATACCACATATGTTTATTTTTATTTACACAGTTTTTTTTAGGGGAAAAGGGGGGTGATTCAAACTTTTATTAGGGAAAGGGTTAAATCTTTATTAACTTTTTTTTAACTTTTTTTTTTTTCAGAGTTATAGCTCCCATAGTGGGCTATAACACTGCACACACTGATCTTTTACAGAGATCACTGCAAAGCCATAGCTTTTCATTGATCAGTGTTATCGGCGGTTGATTGCTCAAGCCTGGATTTCAGGTTTTGAGCAATCAATTGACGATCGGACACACAGGAGGCAGGTAAGCCACCCTCTTGCTGCATCCTAGCTGATCAGCCCGACTGAGCAGCCGGGATGCTTCTACTTTCACTTTTAGATGAGCTTATAGCAACCGAGACCCACCGGGTGTGATGCACGCTCACCTTGTGAGCGCGCATTATATCTGGGGACGTGCATATGGCCATTTATAAACGTCCATTTGCGCTAAGGGGTTAAAGGGGTACTCCGCTGGAAAACATATATATATGTGTATATATATATATATATATATACATATATATATATATATATTTTTTTTTTTTTAAATCAACTGATGCCAGAAAGTTAAACAGTTTGTAAATTCCTTCTATTTGAAGATTTTGTGGTGGCCCAGTAGGAGATGATGTTGCCCCGTATCTTTCCTGCCCTGTCAGGTAGTGTCCCTCAGTGTCCCAGGGCCCCCTATAAGTTGATTCCCAATTTGTATATATGGCATATATTAAAAGATTTGTTATATCTTTAGTAAAATGTACCATGTGATTGTTACCCAGGAGGAATCAGTGACCAGCTGACCCCAAAGGTGAGCTCCCTGCTAGTCTCCCTCATATAAGCCCTGGGAGGAGCTAGCTTTTCTCTCTTTTTTTTTTTTTGCACCAAGTCTTTTCTGAGGTCAGTCGTGCATAGTGTGTGTGTCCGGAGTAGTGGAGACCTCAAGTCAGGTCCTGCAGCCACAAGTCAAGTGCAAGTAAGCTAAAGTCACTGTCCTGTCAGTCACAAGTCAGTCAAGTCATCTGTCTAGCCAGCGTGGCCTGCACTAAATTCTCCAGTCCAACTACAAGTCCCAGCAACCAAGGTCTCTGTGTCACTGGTCACCTCCTTGGGCCCTGGCTGTACTGCATAGACTGTATCACCTGTCTACCCTCAGTAAAGCTACTGTTGTCTGTAACTTGGTGTCGGTGTCTTCATTGCCCCCGTGCCTAGCACAGGATCCAGCGGTATACCTTCGGGTGGTTAAGGATAAACCACGCACTGGTGTCATGAACACGAGAGGTTAATGCCATCTGCCCCTAGGGTAATTACATCTGCCCTGCACCTCACACCCTGCCATACTACAATCGTAATCCTTCCAGTACTTATCAGCTGCTGTAGGCTCCACAGGAAGTTATTTTCTTTTTGAATTTCCTTTCTGCCTGACCACCGTGCTCTCTGCTAACACCTCTGTCCATGTCAGGAACTGTCCAGAGCAAGTTAGGTTTGCTATGGGGATTTGTTCCTACTCTGGACAGTTCCTAAAATGGACAGAGGTGTCAGCAGAGAGCACTGTGGTCAGACAGTAAGGAAATTCAAAACAGAAAATAACTTCCTCTGGAGCATACAGCAGCCGATAAGTACTGGAAGGATTAAGATTTTTTAAATAGAAGTCATTTACAAATCTGCTTAACTTTCTGGCACCAGTTGATTAAAAAACTTTTGACAAGTTCCTATGAGACAAGAGTGCCATAGTTATTTTTTAAGAGTCCTGGTTTAGAACTGAATGCTTTATATTTAAATTTATAAATAAAATGTGTTTATTTTTTTTCCCAGGTATTACTTGTACTAAACATTTAGTTAAATACATTCCTTTTATTTGCTGAAATGTTATTTGCCTAGGTTTTAGGTTAACCAAATAATAATGGCGCCATTATGGAAGTCATATTTGCGAAGCAGAGTGTTTTAGGTTTGTGGGTTGGATGCCATTCATGTTCTAGTGGATTTGTTCAGCTGAGAAAAATTTTAAATATAGTTTTAAAGAGGAAAAGCAAGATGTCCACAAATGCAAGATTATAAAAGATAAATTAATATGAAATTGCCATTTATTTCTTATTATGTGTATATCTGAGCAGGAGTTGATCAACTAATTTCTATGGGATATTTATATATTGCTTTTTTCAATCTTTTCTCCTTTAATTTCTTTTTTAATGAAACATTGTGTGCCAGAAAATATAAAGTTTTCCTACACGTACAGCACATTTTCTTGTCAAAAATAGGCATAGTACATCATAGGTCTTATTTCCAATCAAAGTTAAAGTTAATTGTAATAGATTAGAATAAAATATCTGCTTGCTTTTTTCCACAAAAACAATGCCATTCTTGTTTTTGGGTTGTACTGTGTATTGCAACTTACCCCATAGCACTTAACCACTTAAAGGGGTATTCCAGGAAAAAACTTTTTTATATATATCAACTGGCTCCAGAAAGTTAAACAGCTCTGTAAATTACTTCTATAAAAAATCTTAATCCTTTCAGTACTTATGAGCTTCTGAAGTTAAGGTTGTTCTTTTCTGTCTAAGTAATCTCTGATGACACGTGTCTCGGGAACCGCCCAATTTAGAAGCAAATTCCCATAGCAAACCTCTTCTAAACTGGGCAATTCCCGAGACACGTGTCATCAGAGATTACTTAGACAGAAAAGAACAACCTAAACTTCAGAAGCTCATAAGTACTGAAAGGATTAAGATTTTTTATAGAAGTAATTTACAGAGCTGTTTAACTTTCTGGAGCCAGTTGATATATAAAAAAAAGTTTTTCCTGGATAACCCCTTTAAGGACCAAGCCCATTTTCACCTTAAGGACCAGAGCAT
The DNA here is from genome assembly GCF_029499605.1 of Hyla sarda. Taxonomy (NCBI): domain Eukaryota; kingdom Metazoa; phylum Chordata; class Amphibia; order Anura; family Hylidae; genus Hyla; species Hyla sarda. Next base: position 499,109,345 of record NC_079189.1, on the reverse strand, counting down.
TTTTTTGCACATCTGACCACTGTCACTTTAAGCATTAATAACTCTGGGATGTTTTTACGTTTCAATCTGATTCCAATATAGTTTTTTCGTGATATATTCTACTTTATGTTAGTGGTAAATTTTTGTTGATACTTGTGTTGTGTCCCGGTACCGGATTGCATCCGTTACCTTGTGGTGAGGTCCCCAAAGTCAGAGTCCCTAGGTACCGGTGGGGTCCTCATCTATAGTTAGTCCCTAGTCACCCCTTAAGTAGTTACAATTTTTCAAATTCTAAGTGTATATATGTATATTATGTATGCTTACCTTGTTGTAGTGTCGCAGGACCTGCGGGTCACGTGATGCGTTCCAGAACTCTATGGTTTTCTAGTTAAGGACCTTTGGAGGTAGTCAGGTGATCACCCGCCATGCATTGTAACGGTGAGTGACAGCTGACATTGGACCAATCCAAAACGTCCCTGCCCATAAAAGGGAGCGGCGGCCATTAATCGCTCTCTGGTTCCTGCACTGCTGACGAGGATGGATCTCCGCAGCTGTCATCAGCACTTGCTAGGCCTAAGCCCTGCGGCCGCGGCCATCTCTCAGAAACTGTGAGTTACTTCAATCCCTGTTAACTCCGCAAGATCACTGGACCTAAATACTCCCCTAAATCCAGCGGATCTCTGCAAGAAACCCTAATTCTAATAATTTCTGGATAACTCAATGGTCCTCAGCATCTGTCAATCACTGCCGTGCTGAATAGAGACTTTGTTAATAAGACTGTTGCTGTTATTGGATGTACCGCAAATACCTCAGTAAAGTTTCACGCAAGTTCAAGTCCATCTTTGCTGTGGACATTCAGTCATTTATGCACGGACCTATCGTTTCTGGGAAGGGTGGCGATAGGCCGAAGATTTACCTCAGCGTATTAACCCACACCCTGGCATCACAAGTGGCAAGGGTTAAATTAACCCCTCATATACCAACCCAGCAACACCCCAAGGCAGTTTACCACAAAGCCTTTTTGGCGTAGCACGAACAGGATTCGGGTGTGTGCCTACTACTGTTGCCACTAGTGAAAGTGTACTTCCCCCCAGAAAGTAACAGACTTTATTCATGTACTGTGACCCCCCAGAAAGTAATGGACTTTATTCATGTGTCGCAGACCGCATTATCGTGTACAAGAGCGGTGCGTGTGGTCTAACTTGCAAGGGGGCCACGCGAAAAGTAAGGGGGAAGGCGAAAATTCAAGCGCAGCAAGAATGTGTAAACTGCTAAACGAATTCACGCTACGATCCTCTGGTCCAGTCAGCATGGGAGGAGTCAACCTGCTACCAGAGAAGTGTGCGAAAAAGGCCCACGACCCGCCCCTGGGCATGGCTACCAAGTTGCTGTGTCACAGCCGAAAGGGAACTTGGAGACACAGGAGTTGTTTCCGGGAGGACAGGAAGTCGGGGCTGTACCGATTACGTCCTTCCTGCCGGCCGCCATTTTGGGGAAGCCCAATATAAAAGACGTCACGCACAGCGACCTCTTCAGTCTGCACAGGGAGCCGGAGAGTACAGAAATGGCGGAGAGCAGCGTTCCACGTGGTGAAGATGGCAAAATGGCGCCGGAACAGCGGAAAGTTGTGGCAGTCGCAGCCCGACTTTTCCAAGAACTTGCTGACCGTCTGCAGCGGTTGTCATTAGACGAAGATGGGGCCTGCAATCTTCCCCCATTGCCTGATGATGACGACGATTGGCCAGAGACACCTCCAGCGGAGAGCACAGGGACACCTGGAGGTGCATCGCCGGTGAGACTGTCCCCTCACCACAGAACTTGGGGCTCATGGGCTGAGATCCCCTCGGAGGAGTCTGCAGTGAGTACCCCACCAGAGGCGGCCTATTCTTCCTCCTCCAGCCCTGAAGCTAAAATACCTCTATCTACTTTGCCAAGTGCAAGACCGTGCTCACCAGATTTGCCCCAGTGGATCTTTGGGGACGAGCAACCTATACCTGGGAAGCCACTCCCACCAATTCCAGCCGCACAAAGGGAAAGGGCCCGTCAAGAAGCCAAGCTGGCTGAACTGATGGACAGATTAAAGGCCCGACACAGAGAACTGTACGCCCCTAAGCATGTGCATTTGCCTCCTGAAGAAAGAATTCGCTACCAGGAGAATACTAAAGAGATGGAAGCTTTATTCATCCGCAAATGGGACCATCCCCGAGAAGGGGAAGAGCCTCTAGAACAACGAAGAGCAACTGTGGCCAAGTTCAACAAGGTCAGAGGTTATGGGACCATCCTCGTAAACCGGCGAGCAGTACAGAGGCCATATCTTCATAAAAAGTTCTACTCCTTGGAGGTGGGTGAAATTGGGGAGTACACCCCATCCCGAGCCTGCGTGGAGAATGGGCTGCAGCGGTCACAAGATCAACAGCCCCAACACAGCTTCCTTTCAAATACTTTCCATCTACAGATTGGGAATCAGATCCCTTCAACCTGAGGCCGAAATGGCCTGCTCCTGATGCCCCCACCAACGTACTCAAGGAAGAGGAACCTCTACAGCATCAATCATCTTCTGTGTACAGTAAAGTGCCAAGTCCTGCTCAAGTTCAAGAAAGTAAGCCTAAATTGCGGGCACCAAAGACCGTACCTAGACCCTCTCGGAGCAATGAGAGTTTGTCTGTTCCAGAGGTACCAACGCACGTACCTAGGCCGTCTGGGAGCAATGAGAGTTTGCCTTCTGCACAGGTGCCAACGTATGTACCAAGGCCCTCTTCTGACATGGAGAGTTTGCCTGCTTCCAGGGTACCGACAAAAGTGTTTTGCCCCACTCCTGATATGGCGAGGGTGCTAAAACCCTATGCACCAACTGTGATCCCGGCCAGTAAGCCGCTGGTCACCCTAAATCCTACTGTTGCCCATTCTACTCTCACCAATATGGTGTGGGAAAGTTACATTAACTCCTCGCCTGCCTTAGATGTTGGCAGATATAGAGGATCTACTAGAGGCACAAGAAGATTCAGAAGAAATGTCTTTTGAAGGACTGTAAAGTAATGTTTATTGCTTTTCTATGCTAATCACTTTTGTTTTACAGTAGCCAAGTTCAAGACATGTGCCTAGCAGGACTGTGCTAAGATTGTTCCAGTTTTAAGTTCAGCAACGCAACCATCAAGCTTTGTGCCTGACCATCAGGTCAAGAGACTCCTAGCCAGTAGGAGATTCGTAAGTTTTGTGCCCGGCTGATTGTGGTAAAGCCGTGTATCCCATAGACTCCTAGTGTAGGTGGACTGCAGATCCTTACACGTCCATTTTATGTACATGACCTTATATTTATAGGACTCTCTGCTAAATGTTGCACTTATCAGGTGTATGCGCCTGAACCTTGTTGGAGTGTTAATAAATGTATCATAAAGATGTATATGGTTCTTGTACACAAGAAAAATAGCTTCATGTCTGTGTACATAAAAAGTAAGTGAAGGTTGTACACAGAAAATTGCCCGCTATATGCATGTGTACACCAAACACAAAAATGTAAAACTCTTGTACACATGTACATACAAAGGTATAAACATGCTAAAAGGTGTTTTAGTAGTTGCTCAATGGGTGACTCTCTTGGCTCCTCCGAGAGTGACATTGTTTCTAGTCGCCAATCGCTAGCACCTTTCTCAACAAAAATAACAGGGTAACCTACCCTTAAGATAGCAAGACTAACTAGTAAGCAGTACTTGCGCACATAGGACTCTAGACTACTCACTTAAATGTACTACTTCAGTCTACTTCAGTACATACACAAAAACAAAATGTATCTCACATTTCAAGAAACACTTAGGAATTGTAGCCTATTGATACCCAATTCCTGCCACTGTTAGGTACACTCATATTTCTCTTCTCTGTGTTACGTGTGTGAGATGCTCTACCTGGCCTCTTGCGAGGTGCTCTTGCGAGCTAAAAATGAAACACGTAATTCTAAAGGTAACCTAGGTAGGTTATTTTGAAGTGCTCTAGGGGTAAGTAGCGTGTAGATGATAGACCCTAGCAGCCACACTTACTGTGACCTAGCTTCCGGCTAGCCAGTATAACTTTCGTGTACTAACAGGTGACTCATTGTTGGCAAAAGAAAAGAAAAAATGTGCGGGATTCCAAAATGTTTAGTTAACTTGAAGCTAAATGTATAGAGAGCTGTATTAATGTCTAGTTAGCCTCATAAAATGTGTAAGGGAGCTAAAACAAAAAAACAAAATGTCTTAGAAGCTAGCCACTCAATGTCAGATAGCTGCCTAATTGTTTAGTAAGCTTAGAATGTATAGTAAGCTTAATTAAAATGTCTAAGAAGCTAGAAACTAAAGGTCTAGATAGCTTCATAATTGTCCAGGAAGCCTTTATAAATTTCTAGTGAGAATACTAGTCTAAAAATGTCTAATAGGTTTAAAAGTACCTAGTGTATATAAAAGTTTTGTCAGGATATAGATTCTGTCTAGTTAGCAATCCTGTTCTGACGTGCCCTAGTCCCTCTGCCTTAGGGGACAGGCGTTGGGGTCGACTTGTTTTAAGTAAGGGGGTTTGTGGTGTCCCGGTACCGGATTGCATCCGTTACCTTGTGGTGAGGTCCCCAAAGTCAGAGTCCCTAGGTACCGGTGGGGTCCTCATCTATAGTTAGTCCCTAGTCACCCCTTTAGTAGTTACAATTTTTCTAATTCTAAGTGTATATATGTATATAATGTATGCTTACCTTGTTGTAGTGTCGCAGGACCTGCGGGTCACGTGATGTGTTCCAGAACTCTATGGTTTTCTAGTTAAGGACCTTTGGAGGTAGTCAGGTGATCACCCGCCATGCATTGTAACGGTGAGTGACAGCTGACATTGGACCAATCCAAAACGTCCCTGCCCATATAAGGGAGCGGCGGCCATTAATCGCTCTCTGGTTCCTGCACTGCTGACGAGGATGGATCTCCGCAGCTGTCATCAGCACTTGCTAGGCCTAAGCCCTGCGGCTGCGGCCATCTCTCAAAAACTGTGAGTTACTTCAATCCCTGTTAACTCTGCAAGTTCACTGGACCTAAATACTCCCCTAAATCCAGCGGATCTCTGCAAGAAACCCTAATTCTAATAATTTCTGGATAACTCAATGGTCCTCAGCATCTGTCAATCACTGCCGTGCTGAATAGAGACTTTGTTACTAAGACTGTTGCTGTTATTGAATGTACCGCAAATACCTCAGTAAAGTTTCGCGCAAGTTCAAGTTCATCTTTGCTGTGGACATTCAGTCATTTATGCACGCACCTATCGTTTCTGGGAAGGGTGGCGATAGGCCGAATATTTACCTCAGCGTATTAACCCTCACCCTGGCATCACGAGTGACAAGGGTTAAATTAACCCCTCATATACCAACCCGGCAACACCCCATCTACACAACACCCCAAGGCAGTTTACCACACTTGCATCATTTCTTGGTGAAAAATTCCAAAATGTTATAAAAAAAAAAAATTGAACATTTAGCATTTTTCTAACTTTGAAGCTCTCTGCTTGTAAGGAAAACAGAAATTCCAAATAAATTATGTATTGATTCACACATACAATATGTCTACGTTATATTTGCCTCAGGCTAAGTTTCTACTTTTTTTTTTGTGCTGCGTTTTTTGGGATTACAAAGCCCTCCGTGGTGCCAGAACAGTAAACCCCCCCACATGTGACCCCATTTTGGAAACTGCATCCCTCACAGAATTTAATAAGGGGTGCAGTAAGTACTTACACCCCACTGGCGTTTGACAGATCTTTGGAACAGTCTGCTGTGCAAATGAAACATTAAATTTTTCATTTTCACGGACCACTGTTTCAAAAATCTGTCAGACACCTGTGGGGTGTAAATGCTCACTGCACCCCTTATTATATTACATGAGGGGTGTAGTTTCCAAAATGGGGTCACATGTGGGACCCCATTGTTCTGGCACTACGGGGGCTTTGTAAACACCAATTCCGGACAAATTTTCTCTCCAAATGGCATTCCTTCTCTTCTGAGCATTGTAATGCACCCGCAGAGCACTTTACATCCACATATGGGGTATGTTCTTACTCAGAAGAAATGGGGTTACAAATTTTGGGGGGCTTTTTCCCTATTTTCCCTTGTGAAAATGAAAAATTTAAGGTAACACTAGCATTTTACTGAAAAATTAGTTTTTTTTTCATTTTCCCATCCAACTTAACAAAAATTTGTCAAACACCCGTGGGGTGTTAAGGCTCACTATACCCCTTGTTACATTGCATGAGGGGTGTAGTTTCCAAAATGGGGTCACATGTGTTTATTTATTTTTTTGTGTTTATGTCAGAACCGCTGAAAAATCAGCCACCCCTGTGCAAATCACCAATTTAGGCCTCAAATGTACATAGTGCGTTCTCACTCCTGAGCCTTGTTGTGCATCCGCAGAGCATTTTACGCCCACATATGGGATATTTCCGTACTCAGGAGAAATTGTGTTACAAATTTTGGGGTTGTTTTTTCCTTTTACCGCTTGTGAAAATAAAAAGTATGGGGCAACACCATTTTTTACATTAACAGGCTGGTGTAGCCCCCAACTTTTCCTTTTCATAAGGGGTAAAAGGAGAAAAAGCCCCCCAAAATTTGTAGTGCAATTTCTCCCGAGTAAGGAAATACCCCATATGTGGCCCTAAACTGTTTCCTTGAAATACGACAGGGCTCCGAAGGGAGAGAGCGCCATGCACATTTGAGGAGTAAATTAGGGATTACATAGGGGTATTCTACGCCACTGATTCCCAAACAGGGTGCCTCCAGCTGTTGCCAAATTCCCAGCATGCCTGGGCAGTCAATGGAAATGCTGGGAGTTGTTGTTTTTCAACAGCTGGACGCTCTGTTTTGGAAACACTGCTGTACGATACGTTTTTCATATTTATTGGGGGGGACAGTGTAAGGGGGTGTATATGTAGTGTTTTACCCTTTATTATGTGTTAGTGTAGTGTAGTGTAGTGTTTTTTAGGGTACATTTGCACTGGCAGCGGTTTACGGAGAGTTTGTCGCAGCTCAAACTTGAAGCAGGAAACTTACTGTAAACCCTCCCGTGTGAATGTACCCTGTACATTCACATGGGGGAAAACCTCCAGCTGTTTCAAAACTAAAACTCCCAGCATGTACTTACAGACCATGCATGCTGGGAGTTGTACTTTTGCAACAGCTGGAGGCACACTGGTTGGAAAACCTTCAGTTAGGTTCTGTTACCTAACTCAGTATTTTCCAACCAGTGTGCCTCCTGCTGTTGCAAAACTACAACTCCCAGCATGTACTGATCGCTGAAGGGCATGCTGGGAGATGTAGTTATGCAACAGCTGGAGGTACGCAACTACAACTCGCAGCATGCCGAGACAGCTGTTTGCTATTTGGGCCTGCTGGGATTGGCAGTTTTGAAACATCTGAAGGCCCTCGAGATGTTTCAAAACTACAAATCCCAGCATGCCCAAACAGCTGTCGGGGCATGCTGGGAGTTGTAGTTTTGCAACATCTGGAGGGCTACAGTTTAGAGACCACTGTATAGTGGTCTCAAACTGTAGCCCTCCAGATGTTGCTAGGCAACTCACCGGCTTCCGTAGGATCCAGGGAGCTGCATCGCCATCCTTTTCTGCCGCCGATCACCGCCGCCGCCACCAATGGGTAAGTGGACCTTCGGCACCGGTCCTCATCGGTTTCCCAATTCTGCCCAGCCAATTGTGGGTGGGCGGAATGGGGAAACCGAAAGTTAACCCCCCCTGACCCCGATCTGCTATTGGTCATCGCTTCTAGATGACCAATAGCAGGGATACGAGGGGTGGCACCCCTACCACCTATCTCCTATTCCTTCAGGGGGATCGTGGGTGTCTTGGACAACCCTGATCCCCCTTATTTTCTGGGTCACTGGGTCACAGGAGACCCGTATGACCCGGAATAGCTGCAAATCACCGGTGTGAATTCAACGGCGATCGCCAACATGGGGGGGTCTCAGGACCCCCCTGGGCATTTGCTTAGGGTGCCTGCTGATAGATATCAGCAGTCACCCCGGTCCGGTCCTCACCCGAAACGTGGCGGGGACCAAAATTCCCAGGGGCATACAGGTACACTCTTGGTCCTTAAGTACCAGGGAACAAGGGCCTACCTGTACGCCCTTCATCCCCAAGAGGTTAAAGGGATACTCCGGTGGAAAACTTTTTTTTTTAATCAACTGGTGCCAGAAAGTTAAACAGATTTGTAAATTACTTCTACTAAAAAATCTTAATCCTTCCAGTACTAATTAGCTGCTGAATGCTACAGAGGAAATTCTTTTCTTTTTGGAACACAGTGCTCTCTGCTCACATCACAAGCACAATGCTCTCTGCTGACATCTCTGTCCATTTTAAAAACCATCCAGAGCAGCATATGTTTGCTATGGGGATTTTCTCCTACTCACAACAGTTCTTAAAATGGACAGAGATGTCAGCTGAGAGTACTATTCTTGTGATTCAGCAGAGAGCTCTGTGTTCCAAAAAGAAAATAAATTCCTCTGTAGTTTCAGCAGCTAATAAGTACCGGAAGGATTAAGATTTACAAGTAATTTACAAATCTGTTTAACTTTCTGGCACCAGTTGATTAAAAAAAAAAGTTTTCCACAGGAGTACCACTTTAATGGGATTGAGCTGAATTACTCAGCATAGCCCTCAGACAAGAGTACAATTGTTTCTGGAAACAGAAAATACAGCAAATACTCTTAGTCTGATGCCAGTATAATGGATCTGGAGTCTTGATAGCTTAGGTCTGGATTTCCACTTGTTAGCCTTTGAAAGGATCCAGGATCTAGGACTCTGTGCAGACTATATATTACAGGCCTGTCCTAGTGTTGGTTCCTGCTTATTGCATGTTATTGTCTTCAGTTTCTTGTATATTCTTGCTCCATGTTCATATTATTCTGATTTTGGTATTTGGAGGTCACTTGCTTAGCATGTTTCCCTGGCAAATTTCTAAGTTTTGTCTTAGTTTCTGGGTCTTAACTTTTTCTCCTTGTTTTGTTGGTGTAGTTTAGCTTAGGTCTAGTGCAGGCGTATTAGGGTGCATTCACACCACATTTGTTGAATCCGGGAACTGGATGTGAAAACTAGGCCCTCCCGTATCCCAGCCACCCGGCCCCCATCTCATTTATTTTAATGAGCCGACCTGAGTCAGACAGTGACTCCGGTCGGCTCATTTTTGCCCCGTATCCGGTTTTGTGACTGGACTTAAAACCATGGTATCCCGTGGTCCGGCGGGGATACGGGAGCGCCCAGTTTTCACATCTCCCAGCCAGATCCGGTCCCCATATTCAACAAACGTGGTGTGAATGCACCCTTAGAGGGACAGCTGAGTAATTTACTTGTTTAGACTAGAGGGAAAGATAAAGTTAAACCACTCAGTCATGTCTGTGTTTGTTGTCTTCTGTTTTATTTATATCATCTATTCATTTATTTGTTTATATTGTCAGTCTAAGACTATGTTCACACAGATGCGAGTTCTGTGTTCATGGCAGAGGTCACAGATTAGAAAAATCGGATAATTCTCTGGCGCTCGCAGGATCCGTGTTGGTGGTCAATCAGGTAAAGACTCCAGGTTTGATAAAGAATTCAGTCTTTATTTCTTCATAAAAAAACAGACAACGCGTTTCGAGGGGTCACCCCTCTTCCTCAGGTCATGGGTACAGTGACAAGTAACATAATGCTTTTTATATATACAAAAAAAAAAAACGCGAAACGACCCAGAATGTGGGCTGGTCGGGTGACGTGTGGGATCTCCGGACGGTCTTATGTTCACACAGAGGAATTTTCATGCGAAATTCGGTGGAAGAATTCTGCCAGAAAGTCCTGTAGAAATTCTGCTTTCCACAAAAAAATATAAGACCAGTCTTATATTTTGCAGACTTCAGCGGGGAAATCCCATTGAAGTGAATAGGGCTTAAATTTTGGCAAAATTTTGCCAAAATTAAACACAAAATCTGTAGGAAATTCTGCTGTGTGAACATACCCTAATGATAAGTTTAGTCTCTTTGAGGGACATGTATCAATGTTTGCTTATGTATTCTTTTTTTAGTAATTTTTTCCTTACTTTTTTTTGCTTATGTGTGACGTATTTATCAACTGGTTTCAGCCTGTTGATAATTTTCTTTCACGTAAGCAATTTTTCCTTTTTTACTTTGGTAGTAGCTTTTTCTGCTTCATGTTTGAGCTGGAGTAAATTTAGGCAATTTTTAACCCTGTTGCGACTTTTTTTTTGCGCAGTTGCGACTGTCGCAGTTAATAAATACCTGACTACCCGTAGTCCATTTTAAAATTACTACTATGTAGTGAATTTTTGGAAAACTTGCTTTTCTCGCTTTCCAGTCAAAATGTCGCACGAAAAATCGCGTAGTCGCAGTTGCGACAATTATAGTAAAGAAAACCTGACTAAACCCGTTGATAAATGTCCATATTTGTTCTTGTTACCGCTCATACTGATTCTCATCCTATTCTGGGGTAAGCTGAGTACTGGGTGGTGAATGGTGTAGGCGAAGCTAGGTTATGCAATTAAACAATTAGCCAATGCTAATACACTGTCAAAGGAAACCAAAGCCTTGCTTTCTTTTTTATTTCACAATGATTTTTATTCATTTCTGGTGCTGTTTTGGAGTCCAGTTCAGAATGAATCCAAAAAAAGTACTGAAAGTCTTTCCTTTATGCTTCCTGTTCATTATGAATCTGTTCTTGGCTTTGGCTTAAAAATATAAATAAAAACCCACACTAAAAACTACTAACCACAAAATAGGTGATAAGTGCCTGATCAGTGTGGGTGCAAACTTATGAGAATATAGAAGATAGCCAAGGACAGTGCATAGCTATCTCTTGCAGTTACATTGGGGGAGATTTATCAAAACCTGTGCAAAAGGAAAAGTTGCCCAGTTGCCCATAGCAACAAATCAAATCTCTTCTGTCATTTTGCACAGGCCATGTTAAAAATAAAATAAGCAATCTGATTGGTTGCTATGGGCAACTGGATGACCTTTCCTCTGCACAGGTTTTGGTAAATCTCCCCAATAGAGTTTAAATGTAGTGCCACACAAATGCTGTTCAACTTAAAAAGGGACAGTCTGGACCCCCACACTTGTGATATTTAACTTATTCTTTGGCTAGTTGAAAAGTTATTGTGGTAAAACCCCTTTAAGAAGCATTTACTTTAAAAGTACTCTACAATAGTATATCAGGGTATATACAGTACATGGGATCAGAGAAGAAAAAAGTGTGACGCAGATCCTGGAAGAATTCCCAGTGGCAATGGAGGAAGCTAAAGTTGGATAATCATAGAGTGGTTTTCCCCAAATTATATGTATGATATGTCGATTTAATATAGATTACATGTAAGATCTTCAGAAAGGGGTGCTTGGTCAACCATTCCAGACAAAGAGTCGCACAGTGCCCATTGACCTCTTTGGGTTAGCCAAAGTCCATGACTACACAACCATCTTTTTTGCTAAGATAAAGGTCCAGACACCTTTTTTGTCAATAACTATCCATACATGTTTATAAAAATCTTTAAAGGGGTACTTCAGTTGAAAACAATTTTTTAAAATCAACTGACTCCAGAAAGTGAAACAGATTTGTAAACTATTTCTATTTAAAAATCTGTATCCTTCCAGTACTTACCAGCTACTGTATGCTACAGAGGAAGTACTTTTCATTTTACATTTCTTTCCAGTCTAACCACAGTGCTCTCTGCTGAGACCTCTTTCCATGTCAGGAACTGTCCAGAGCAGGAGCAAATCCCCATAGCAAACCTATCCTACTCTGGACAGTTCCTGACATGGACAAAGGTGTCAGCAGAGAGCACTGTGGTCAGAAAAGAAAAAAAAAAGAACTTCCTGTGGAGCATGCAGCAGCTGATAAGTACTGGAAGGATTACAAATTTTAAATAGAAGTCATTTACAAATCTGTTTTCCACTGGAGTACCCTTTTAAGGTCCTTCAGCAAGAAAAGTCTAGTAGAATCATATATAGTTGCTGCCTGGCCCTCATACATAGATGCAGCAAAACAAGAGTATTACCATCATTACCATTACCATCATTGGTACTGCCAATGCAAGATGTAAAGACGCTGTAACAACAATCACAGAGCTATGGTCATACTCCACTTATGTTGCTATTGTGCTCCCTACTCACACAACAAGTCATTTCCATTCAACAAGACCTTTCCATTCTATTTCATAAATTTTCCTGGTTTGATATATTAAGTGGACTGTCAAGAATATATAAAGCCTCATAAATAATGTTTTAATGCATTGGTGGAGCCGATGCCCCCCTCTTATTCTGTTCTGTACTATTACCAATATGTTCAAATGTGCAATGTAATGCAGTACATGACAGAAATATTTAGAAAAGCCTTGGTTTTTGGTTATCGATTTTACGCGCTATCATGAATGCAAATTATCCCCATTGTATGGGGTTAATCTGCATTCAGTAATTTTCTGAGCAATACTGTCCGTGGCTAGCGCTCTATAATGATAATTGACATAAGTAGTGGTTAGTTCAAGTCTTGCCTGCAATTATCATTAACACAAGTACTAGTTAGACAATCTAACCTGTACTGTTATTATTATGACTCTATAGAAATTTGAATTCTTGTATTGCATTCACCATGAAAACTTTCTCTGGCAGAAAGTCCCAAAGTATCATTGCTCTTACAGTAAAGAACCCAGTTCCAGTTGTAACAGGGCACTGTCCTCTATTGTGTTATCTACTATACAGAGCTTAGATTGCAAAGATTGATACTTTACTATATAATGCCTTTACAAGGTCATTGACAAAGATATAAAAAATATGGAGCTCACACCTGAAAATCCTGCTGCAACACTTTATTCAACATTCATGAATGGGAACCTGGATCTTGCTGTACCCTGTGTCAGAAGCAGAGCTAGGATGGCAGGAGCGTACATCCGGACGACAGCCGCTGTTTCACGCCGTAAGGCGTTTAATCAGGCCCCCGGCCCCGATTCCATTCTTGAGATTATATTTCAAACTGCCAAGTTTCGTGTAGCACCACACATGTTCCTGGACTGTGTTAAGATACTTACGCTGAATTACCACTGTCCAGCATTGTCCACGCAGGCAGTGCCCGGCCATTTCTCCATTTGGATTTTTTTTTTTTACATATACAAAAAAGAAATAGGACCCAAAAATGACCCATGTGGTACCTCATTAGTAACATTCCCCCATAGTATGTACCATTTAATACTGTCACTGAGCCAGTTATTTACCCACATCCACATTTTACCCCAGCCCAATCATTCTTATTTTATGTACCAACCTTTTATGTGGCACCGTATTAAATGCTTTTGAAAAATCATACTATAGGACACCCAGCGTTGGCCCCCATCCAGTCTTGAGCTCACCTCCTCGTAAAAGCTGATCAGGTTAGTCTGACCAATTCCTCATAAACCAATGCTGATATTGTGTTAGAAAACCTCTTGTTTGCAGGGCACCAGTGGAGATGCATAGGATGCGCATATTATACAGTATGCCCCTGCACAGAAGTATATTCCCTTGATAGATAAACCATAATATATCTAAGGTAGATTGGCGCACCCACTATATAAGTGATTTTATCTTTCCTGCTGTTGGTTCGAGTTAGTCTTTACAATGTGAATTGTCTTTCATGCAAAAGTAAAATCATATTCATGGCTGTGAAGAATAATTTATAATATGCTTGTTTCAGACTGTTGTTTTATCCAACATATCACCACTCATATCTGAGCTTTTCTAGGAAACGGGGTCCTGACTCCTGATAAAGTATGTTATGTAACTGTACTGTCCTGGAATAAACCTGCTATTTGGCCATTCTTGGAAAGGCTGTAGCATGATTCATACATATTATTCATACTGGCCCTGCTTGGCTTTGCTAACAGTACAAAATGCCAGACATCCAGTGCCAATATTAGAGTTGTGCATAATAAAGAGACATGTAGCTGCTCCAGCACAAAAAGGCAGGTGTTGGATTCTTCTTATTAATTCTACATAAACATACTGTTTTTAATGTCAAGTTTTTTGATTAAATAGAAACGTGTCAAATACAAACAAATGTGTTGTTAACATGTGTCAAATGGTTCTATGACTGCAGAAATGTTACATTATAGCAGGAGAGCTGGGTATCCTAATCCATGTAGGGAACTGTCAGGTGCCAAGTCCAAAGAATTCATGGGGTTCTAAAGATTTTTTATGAATAAACTGTTACGCCTAGCGCTCCGGGTCCCCGCTCCTCCCCGGAGCGCGTACGGCGTCTCTCTCTCCGCAGCGCCCCGGTCGGTCCCGCTGACCGGGAGCGCTGCACTGTCATGGCCGTCGGGGATGCGATTCGCACAGCGGGACGCGCCCGCTCGCGAATCGCATCCCAGGTCACTTACCCGTTCCCGTCCCCTGCTGTCATGTGCTGGCGCGCGCGGCTCCGCTCTCTAGGGCGCGCGCGCGCCAGCTCCCTGAGACTTAAAGGGCCAGTGCACCAATGATTGGTGCCTGGCCCAATTAGCTTAATTGGCTTCCACCTGCTCCCTGGCTATATCTGATCTCCTCCCATGCACTCCCTTGCCGGATCTTGTTGCCTTGTGCCAGTGAAAGCGTTTTGTGTGTCCAAAGCCTGTGTACCAGAACTTCTGCTATCCACCCAGACTACGAACCTTGCCGCCTGCCCCCGACCTTCTGCTACGTCCGACCTTGCTTCTGTCTACTCCCTTGTACCGCGCCTATCTTCAGCAGTCAGAGAGGTTGAGCCGTTGCTAGTGGATACGACCTGGTCACTACCGCCGCAGCAAGACGATCCCGCTTTGCGGCGGGCTCTGGTGAAAACCAGTAGTGACTTAGAACCGATCCACTAGCACGGTCCACGCCAATCCCTCTCTGGCACAGAGGATCCACCTCCTGCCAGCCGGCATCGTGACAGTAGATCCGGCCATGGATCCCGCTGAGGTCCCTCTACATTATATCTCTGATATCACCACGGTGGTCGCCCAGCAATCCCGACAGATCGCCCATCTAACCCACCAGCTGTCGGAAGTGTCCACCATGGTGCAGCAACTTCAGTCGCAACTTCTGCCTCTGCTACAGCAGCAACCATCTCCTCCGCCAGCTCCTGCACCCCTTCCGCAGCGAGTGGCCACTCCTAGCCTCCGCCTGTCCTTGCCGGACAAATTTAATGGGGACTCTAAGTTTTGCCGTGGCTTTCTTTCGCAATGTTCCCTGCACTTGGAGATGATGTCGGACCAGTTTCCTACTGAAAGGTCTAAGGTGGCTTTCGTAGTCAGCCTTCTGTCTGGAAAAGCCCTGTCATGGGCCACACCGCTCTGGGACCGCAATGACCCCGTCACTGCCTCTGTACACTCCTTCTTCTCGGAAATTCGAAGTGTCTTTGAGGAACCTGCCCGAGCCTCTTCTGCTGAGACTGCCATGCTGAACCTGGTCCAGGGTAATTCTTCCGTTGGCGAGTACGCCATACAATTCCGTACTCTTGCTTCTGAACTATCCTGGAATAATGAGGCCCTCTGCGCGACCTTTAAAAAAGGCCTATCCAGCAACATTAAAGATGTTCTGGCCGCACGAGAAACTCCTGCTAACCTGCATGAACTCATTCATCTAGCCACTCGCATTGACATGCGTTTTTCTGAGAGGCATCAAGAGCTCCGCCAGGAAAAAGACTTAGATCTCTGGACACCTCTCCCACAGTCTCCATTGCAATCTGCGCCTAGGCCTCCCGCCGAGGAGGCCATGCAAATGGATCGGTCTCGCCTGACCCTGGAAGAGAGGAATCGCCGTAAGGAAGAGAATCTTTGTCTGTACTGTGCCAGTACCGAACATTTTTTGGTGGATTGCCCTATCCGTCCTCCACGTCTGGGAAACGCACGCTCGCATCCAGCTCTCGTGGGTGTGTCGTCTCTTGATGCTAAGTCGGCTTCTCCACGTCTCACGGTGCCTGTACGGATTTCTCCTTCAGCCAGCTCTTCCCTCTCAGCCGTGGCCTGCCTGGACTCTGGTGCCTCTGGGAATTTTATTCGGGAGTCCTTGGTGAATAAATTCCGCATCCCGGTGACCCGTCTCGTCAAGCCACTCCACATTTCCGCGGTCAACGGAGCCAGGTTGGATTGCACCGTGCGTTACCGCACGGAGCCCCTCCTAATGTGCATCGGAACTCATCACGAAAAAATTGAGTTTTTGGTCCTCTCCAATTGCACTTCCGAAATTCTCCTTGGACTACCCTGGCTTCAACACCATTCCCCAACCCTGGATTGGTCCACAGGGGAGATCAAGAGCTGGGGTACCTCTTGCTTCAAGGACTGCCTTAAACCGGTTCCCAGTACTCCCTGCCGTGACCCTGTGGTTCCCCCTGTATCCGGTCTCCCTAAGGTCTTTATGGACTCTGCCTGCCATAAGAAGTGCCTCTCCCCCCCTCCCAGTCCAGTCAGGCAAGCCTTGGTGCCTCCTCATGGCCCTCGTCCTGGTGTCACACTGCCCCGTGCCAGGCCTCGCCCTCTGCCCTCCCTCCCCATTCCCACTCCTGCTGTACTGCCTGCCGTTGAGGAATCCCTCCATTCTTTCCCGGTGTCCTCATCCCAGGGGAGGCAGTTACCGGACAAAGAGAAGGGGAGACCTAAGGGGGGGGGGGTACTGTTACGCCTAGCGCTCCGGGTCCCCGCTCCTCCCCGGAGCGCGTACGGCGTCTCTCTCTCCGCAGCGCCCCGGTCGGTCCCGCTGACCGGGAGCGCTGCACTGTCATGGCCGTCGGGGATGCGATTCGCACAGCGGGACGCGCCCGCTCGCGAATCGCATCCCAGGTCACTTACCCGTTCCCGTCCCCTGCTGTCATGTGCTGGCGCGCGCGGCTCCGCTCTCTAGGGCGCGCGCGCGCCAGCTCCCTGAGACTTAAAGGGCCAGTGCACCAATGATTGGTGCCTGGCCCAATTAGCTTAATTGGCTTCCACCTGCTCCCTGGCTATATCTGATCTCCTCCCATGCACTCCCTTGCCGGATCTTGTTGCCTTGTGCCAGTGAAAGCGTTTTGTGTGTCCAAAGCCTGTGTACCAGAACTTCTGCTATCCACCCAGACTACGAACCTTGCCGCCTGCCCCCGACCTTCTGCTACGTCCGACCTTGCTTCTGTCTACTCCCTTGTACCGCGCCTATCTTCAGCAGTCAGAGAGGTTGAGCCGTTGCTAGTGGATACGACCTGGTCACTACCGCCGCAGCAAGACCATCCCGCTTTGCGGCGGGCTCTGGTGAAAACCAGTAGTGACTTAGAACCGATCCACTAGCACGGTCCACGCCAATCCCTCTCTGGCACAGAGGATCCACCTCCTGCCAGCCGGCATCGTGACATAAACCTATTAACCTTTTTAATGATCAAATGAATGAAGTCCCTCCCTGTTGAGTAAACTTTATATTATACATAATTTCTAGTTCCCTGCTTAAAGCCAGCAGTGTAATCCTTAGATAATTGTCCAAGGACATGTATAAATCACTTACTCACTCACTGTCCTTACTGTTACGTTATGTGCTCTGCCCGCACACGGTAGCCATGAGCACATGGTCCTGTTACCTGCTGCTGCCAGCTGTGCTGGGATTCACATCGCAGGACGCGCCCACATGCGAATCCCACTCCGTCACTTACCTGGTGCTCCTCCTGCCCCCGCTTCTTCCTCTCTGCTCCAGTGTGCGTGTCCTCATCCCCTAGGGTGCCCATTAGTGCGCCCATTAATGAATTAACACCTGTGGCTCATTGATAAATTCCTCCACCTCCCACACTTCTCTGCCGGATCTTTGTTGCCCTAGTGCCTGAGAGAAAGCGTTCCTGAAAGTTGCCTTGCTGTGTATCATACCCTTTGCTCCGTGACCTGACCTTGCTCCTTTGCCACCTGCCTAATGACCACTTGCTACGTCCCTGGCTATGCTACTGTGCTGCCTGCCCTGACCTCCTGCTATCTAGACCACGAGTTGCCTTATCCCACCTGTGCCTCGAATCTCCTCAGCCACCTGTGTGGTCAAGCCATGCCAGGGGTAGCGACCTGGGTGCTGCCTGACGCATCATCCGTGGTGGGCTCTGGTGAAAACCAGCGGCACCTTAGACTCCGCTCCCTGGTACGGTCCGAGTCATCTACCACACAGGTCCAACGGATTCACTATCTTCAGTGTTCCAGTCTACTGAAACGTGAGTATTACAGTAAGATTCGGCCATGGATCCTGCTGAGGTACCCCTGCCTGAAGGCACGGATCTTCCCTCCGTTGTGGTACGTCAGTCTCAGCAATTGGCCGCGACAGGCGCAGCAACTTGCCTAACTGTCTGCTAAGATGCAACAGCTATTGGCCTTGAAGCAAGAACAGCAGCAGGTACTGCAACCTGGCCCACTCCCATCACTAGTTCCTGCAGTGTCTTCTGGCTCCAGGCTACATCTGCCTTTACCTTCTAAGTATGATGGCGATTCCACGTTATGCAGAGGCTTCGTCACACAGTGCTCCATGCACTTGAGCTCATGTCTGAACAGGTACGTACAAAGGTGACCTTTGTCATTAGTCTACTGTCCGGAAAAGCCCTGGCCTCAGCTACACCCCTTTGGGACAGTGGTGATCCGGTATCCTCCAATCTGTCAGCTTGGCAGACTTTCGCATTGTCTTTGAGGAACCCGCACGTGCCTCTTCTGCTGAGACGGCTTTGCTGAACCTCTGTCAAGGGAATTCTAACGTTGGTGAATACACAGTTCAATTCCGCACTCTAGCCTCAGAACTTGCATGGAATGATGAGGCTTTGTGTGCCACATTCAAAAAAGGACTGTCAAGCAGGATTAAACATGTCCTCGCAGCTCGTGATCCTCCATCTTCTTTGACTGAACGTATCCACTTGGCCACACGCATTGATGTGCATTTTGCTGAGAGACAGGAGGAACTGCGCTTAGAGAGAGAACCAGCGCATGGAGATATCCTCGCCTGTCACCCGTGTTTCAACGTCCACCTCTTCAGTTTCCTGCACCTCTTGCCAAAGAGGCTATGCAAGTGGATCCTTCTAGTCTTACGCAACAGGAGAGGTCACGACGACGCAGTGAGAATTTGGGCTTGCATTGTGCTAGCTGGGAGCACTTCCTCAAGGACTGTACAGTTCGCCAACAGTGTCCGGGAAATGCCCACACCTAGGGTACGTGGGAGAGGCGTCCCTGGGTGTGAATACTACCTCTTCACACTTAACTATTTCTGTACAAGTTTTTGCTTCAGGAAAAGTCTTCATTCACTGCTACAGCATTTTTGGATTCTAGATCCGCAGATTACTTTATTGATGCTTCTTTGGTCCACAAGTATCATCTTCCTGTCACTCTGCTTGTCAAGCCCTTGTTCATCTCCGCATTAATGGACAAAATCTGGACTGTATGGTTCACTTCCGTACAGAATCTCTTGTCATGCAAGGGGATGTATTGCATAAAGAAAAGATTGAATTCTATGTTCTGCCACACTGTACTTCAGAGATTCTTCTTGGCCTTCCTTGGCTGCATCGCCATTCTCTGCAACTGGATTGGAGAACTGGAGAAATAATTCGCTGTGGACAATCCTGTCAAAACCTTTGCCTCCAACCAGTTTAGCCTAAAGTTGTTTTTCATCTTCCTCGTTTACCCGGCCTGCTGCCACCTTACCAAGATTTTTCTGACGTATTCTGCAAGAAACAGGCTGAGTCTCTGCCTCCACATCGTCCTTACAACTGCCCTATTGATTTTCTGCCTGGTACCACTCCTCCTCGTGGAAGGATATACCCTCTATCGGTTCCTGAGACCAAAGCTATGGCTGAGTATATCCAGGAGAATCTCCAAAAGGGATTTATCCGTAAGTCCTCTTCTCCTGCTGGAGCAGGTTTCTTCTTTGTAGGAATGAAGGATGGCTCACTCCATCCATGCATTGACTATAGGGGACTTAACAAAATCACGGTCAAGAATCTTTACCCTCTACCTCTTATCTTATAAGGTTTTCTCCAAGTTGGACTTGGAGCGTATAACCTCATTCGTATCTGCAAGGGAAATTAATAGAAAACGGCCTTCAATACTCGTGATGGACATTTTGAGTATCTCGTAATGCCTTTTGGTCTCTGCAATGCTCCAGCCGTTTTTCAAGAGTTTGTCAATGATATCTTCCGTAATCTTCTCTACACCTGTGTTGTCATATACCTAGATGACATCCTGATCTTCTCTTCCAACTTAGAGGAACATAGTACTATGTTTGTCTAGTTCTTCAGCGACTATGGAAGAATCATCTCTATGCCAAACTGGAGAAATGCCTGTTCGAGAAGTCTAGTCTTTCATTTCTTGGCTACATTGCCTCTCATCGGGGCCTGCAGATGGATCCAGATAAATTGTCTGCAGTATTGGATTGCCTCGTCCGTGCTATTCAACGCTTTCTGGGATTCGCTATTATTGTAAATTTATCCCACATTGTTCGTCCTTGGTTGCTCCAATCGTGGCTCTCACTAAGAAGACTTCTAATCCTAAGTCTTGGCCTCAAGAGGCTGAAGAGGCCTTCTACCATTTAAAGTCTGTGTTTGCCTCTACTCCTGTCCTTAAAAGACCAGATCCGGAGAGGCCCTTTGCTTTGGAGGTTGACGCCTCATCGATTGGAGCGGGTGCCGTTCCTACTCAGAAAAACGCCAAGGGCAAAACTATAACTTGTGGGTTCTTCTCCAAAACCTTCTCTCCTGCTGAGAGGAATTACTCCATTGGAGATTGTGAACTCCTTGCTATCAAGCTAGCCTTGGAGGAATGGCGACATTTATTGGAAGGTTCTTCTCATCCAGTCAGCATCTATTCCGACTATAAGAATCTTCTATACCTTCAGTCTGCTCAGCGTCTGAACCCCCGCCAGGCAAGGTGGTCACTGTTCTTTTCTAGGTTCAACTTCTTCATCCACTTCCATCCGGCAGATAAGAACATCAGGGCAGATGTTCTCTCCAGGTCCTCGGACATCATTGGTTTGGACCCCACGCCTAGGCATATTATTCCTCCTGACCGTTTGATTCCTGCCACTCCTGCTGAAATTCCTTTGTGCCCACCAGATTGAGACGCAAGGTACTGAAATGGGGTCCCTGACAGCAGGTCATCCTGGTATACGCAAGACTCTACTTCTAATCTCCTGGAACAACTGGTGGCCCCATCTTGAATGTGATGTTTCTGATTTTGTTCGTTCCTGTGAAACTTGTGCCTGTGACAAAACTCCTCGACAGAGGCCTGCAGGACTCTTACAGCCTTTACCCATTCCGGAGACTCCCTGGTCGCATATCGCCATGGATTTCATCACCGATTTGCCACCATCTCATAATAACACTGTCATTTGGGTCATTGTAGATCGGTTTTCCAAGATGGCTCATCTTATTCCTCTACTAGGTCTTCCTTCTGCCCCACAGCTGGCGAAGTACTTCTTGTTGCATGTCTTTCATTTACATGGTCTCAGCATATCGTTTCGGATCGTGGTGTGCAGTTTGTCTCTAAGTTCTGGCGAGCCCTTTGTAACATCTATATGGACATCTATATGGACTTCTCCTCGGCCTACCACCCTCAGTCCAACGGTCAGGTGGAGTTGGTTAATCAAATTCTTGAGACTTTTTGTTTCAGCTCGCCAAGACGAATGGGTCGACCTTTTCCCCAAGGCTGAATTCTCATGTAATCATAAGGATTCCGAGTCCACAAGGTCATCTCCCTTTTTTGTTGTCTACGGACTCCATCTCCGTTCTCCTCTTCCTCTCCCAGTCTCCTCCGGTGTGTCTGCTGTTGATGAGCTGGTCTGTGACTTCTCCACTATCTGGCAACAGACCCGACAGTTGTTATCCCAGGCTTCTTCACACATGAAGATGCAAGCTGATAAGAGTAGAAGAACTCCTCCGTCCTTCTCTCCTGGTTACATGGTGTAGCTTTCATCCAAGTACATCCGTTTCAAGATACCCTGTTACAAGCTTGGTCCTCGCTACCTTGGTCCCTTCCAGATTCTACAAAAAATCTATCCAGTCTCCTACAAACTCCGCCTACCTGCTATGTTACGTATTCCCAATTCCTTCCATGTCTCGCTCCTCAAGCCTCTTCTCAAAAGAATCTTGTCCCCACACCTGTGTTCGACTCTTCTGATGTCTACAAAGTTAAAGCGATTCTTGCCACTAAAAACGTGAGAGGTAAATAATTTTTTCTGGTGGACTGGGAGTTTTATGGTCCTGAGGAGAGATCTTGGAAGCCTTAGGAGAATATCCTGGACCGTGACCTTCTCAGGAGTTTTCTGAATCGTAAAAGGAGGGGGAGACAAAAAGGTGGGGGGTTACTGTTACTTTGTGCGCTCCGGACGCACACGCTGGCCGTGAGCGCATGGTCCCATTACCTGCTGCTGCTGGCGGGGCTTTGATTTGCATGCAAATCCCAGTCCATCACTCACCTGGTTCTTCTCCTGCCCCCGCTTCTGCCTCTTTGCTCCGACGCGCGTATCCTCGTCCCCTAGGGCGCGCGGTCAGAGCTTTAAGATTTAAAGGGCCAGTGCACCCATTAGTGAAGTAACACCTGTGGCTCATTGATAAATTTCTCCACCTCCCACACTTCCCTAACGGATCTTTGTTGCCCTAGTTCCTGAGAGAAATCGTTCCTGAGAGTTGCCTTGCCGTGTATCATACCCTTTGCTCCGTGACCTGACCTTGCTCCTTTTCCGCCTGCCTACTGACCACTTGTTACATTCCTGACTACGCTACTGTGCCACCAGCCATGACCTTCTGCTTTCCTGACCAAGAGTTGCCTAATCCCATCTGTGCCTCAAATCTCCTCAATCGCCTTTGTGGTCAAGCCATGCCAGGCGTAGTGACCTGGGTGCTGCCTGCCGCAGCAAGTCCATCCCGCTTTGTGGTGGGCTCCCTGGTACGGTCCGAGTCATCTACCCCACAGGCCCAGCGGATTCACTATCTTCAGTGTTCCCGTCTACTGAAAAGTGAGTGTTACACTTACTTTCATGCTGCCTGAACCATGAATCGTTAAAGTAGTCCCTGGTGACTTCTGCCTTTCCTGCTGTTCTTGATTTATATATCTTGCACTATACCGTCCCTGGTGGCTTCTGCCTTCCCTGCTGGTCTTGATTTATATATCTCGCACTATACCCAAACAGATAGTTCTCTATTAATCAAAGTTGGTGGGGTAGGGAGAAGCCACTGTGGACTGCCCTAATGACTTGTGGTTCAGGCAGCATGAAAGTGATGACTCATTGTTGTGACATCACGTTACACTCAGAGCTTCTGTCTCTGCAACCCCCTTCCCTCCGGTCTGGTAAGGGGAAACCAAAAATGTGAATTATGGTCATTAGGTTTTAAGGCAGCAGGAAGTCTTTCTCAGTCACAGCAGTTTCGGTCAAACAGGCTTACTTCTGTCTTATTTGAAAAAGGCTTCCTGCTACCTTAAAAACTAATGAGCAGTAGTATGAGCTACCCTCTTCACATATGCGGCCTTGTCCTGAGCAAACAGGAGGGGAAGGGGAAAGCAGGGAAAGAGCAGACTGCTTTCTGAGAGTGTGAAAGGACATCACAGGTACAAGTCAGACAGCTCAGCTGATAATAGAACATCTGTGCACTATGGCTAATAATATTGTATTAGTAAGTTGCCTCATTATGCTTTTTGACACTATAAACAGGTTGTTTTTATCTGCTGGACAACCTTTTTCATTGCAATTATTGAATACAAAGCCAGGAATGGATTTGAAACTAGGAGAAGTTTCAGTCTTTCCTTTATATGTTTCTTCCATTTATAATGAAAATCTGAATTTACAGTGTGGGAAGGAGGAATGTGACTGCCCAGTAATAGTTATCAGCCCGAAATAATATTTGACAGTCTGGTTTTGATGACTCAAGGATGACAAGGCTAACATACATTTGTTTGGTCTACAGAGACCTAGTAGGTAGAAATACAGTTGACCAATAGTTTTTGATAGTTACTCATTTGCTGTATATTTAGCTTTTAAAACACAAGAAATGTAGCAAAAATGAGTGATTGTAAATAAAATTATGGTGATTGAAAAGGAAACTTTGACATTGTACATGATTTGATATAAAACTATGAATTGTGCTTTTCATGTGTTGGGCTCATAAAGTTAAAGGTTTTCTGTATTTTCTAGTGACTTAAAGAATAAGTAATCATGTGCACGTAAGGAATGACAATATTTATGCTATCTTTTTCTTGTATTTGTATATTATTTCACTTGTATTTGGCATTTTTCATCAGTTTTTCAGGCAGTTGTCAGATATTCGTTAGCTACAAAAGAGACAAACTTCTATGATGGACAACAGAACTTGCTAAAAAGGTGGATGCTGCTTTCTGGGATTATCTCAAGTTCTGTTGATATACATTGGCTAGAGCTCTATAAAATACATTACACCATTCAACAACATAGCATTGTTGAAAAGACACCAAAATAGTATTTTTACACATTAAATAGAGGTTGTGGTAATCCACAACCCATATAGGATGAGCACCGCTTTTTTTTTCCTTTTTCTTTTGTGTATTTGGTAGCTGCTATGATGGTAGCTACTATGATGTCTCCCATACACAGTATACATAGAAAAGAGATTATCCGGCAGCCTTATTTCTCTATAGCACACCCTCAGAAGCATCATTAGCATGGAGGATGCGTGGGCCAGATGAAGCGCCTCAGTGCGTGAAACCGGTTGCCACCCCTTTGTCACGCCCCCGCCTCACCTGTTCCATCCATGCTCCCTGTGTGTCTGTCTGCTCTGTTTCACCGGCTCAAGTCTGGAATTAAAGCTCAAGTTTGTTGCTGAAGCTCTGGCCGTGGTGAGTGCTTTATCTATGCTCTCTACTTGCAAAGTTTGTGTCATTATACTGGACTTTCTTGATACGAGCACCGCCATCACCCGTAGCAACTATCTAGCAGACAGACATGACCATAAAGCTGTATTATACTGTTCCGAATATAGCTCTCTAGATGCATTCACAGTAGCGGTGCCGGACCCAATTTCTCACAAACATATTTCTTCTTTAACATTATAGACTAGTAATGAGATAGTTACATGAGAATCCATGTGGTAAGACAGAAAATTTGTGTAAGCTACAGCCCATCTCTATGTTTCTTTATCTGCCTCTTTCCTCCTAGAGAAGCTCCCCCTCTCCTCTCAATTGATCTCTATAGGCAGCGTGTAAACTGACCCATCAGTGATCTGATTTTCCATCTTGTCTCTCAAGGTTGATTCTGCAATGAATTTAGAATATATGAATGAATAAATGATCAGTGCAGGAGGTGTGGAGAGTAAGTAGTGGAGACTTGTACTACAGTATATTTATATTCATTTTGTAGGGGTCAGGCAAAACATATGCCTCTAGTGCTGCATCAGTGGATCATTTAAGAGCCTCAGCGACGTAGCTGTAAGTTATGGGCCAAGAAAAGGAGCTACGCAGAAAGGGTGGCCAGAGCTGAATTTTTGCTACACCACTACTTATAGAACATTATTCAACTAGCTGATTAATTTTGCTATTAGTTGAGAAATAGTCTGGCTTACATGTAGTGAGGAGGTTAATATGGCATGATTTTCAGTGCCAGAAGCATGAACATAAACATGAGAATCTGCCAATAATAGTGTCAAACAACTTACAGTATAAAGCCAGGAAATGTCTTTGTAAAATATTTCAAATATATTGAAAAGACCGGAAGATGAGTGATTTGTTTTTGCTTTAAGATGAATCATATAACCAGTCTGGGGGACAACAAGGCAATTTGGGGGTCCTGTACTAACCCCTGCTACTTTTAAAATGATGTGCATAGTCAGCATTTATCATGAGGTTGTGCCTCTTTATAAAAGTTAGCGCAGATTTACGCACAACTTTAGATGTATGCACGAAAGTATACAGCAAAATACACTGGGCCGGCGAATCTTCATACATGTGTCGGGTGCTTTGTGTCTGTACCACTGTATACTGTACAGGTACAGTAGCGGGAACCCCCTTTTTTTTTACCTCCTGCCCAGCAAAAAAGAGTTAAATGGGCACTGTCAGATTCAAAAACTTTTATATGTTGTATTTCTTTGCAAAACATTAACCTTTCTAATATACTTCATAAGAAAATGTTATTTCCTTTTTTTTTCTAGAAATCATGGCTTATAAAATCATGATATTGGACAGGCATGGACAATGTCCAATAAGTAAGGGTGGGCTAGCACTCCGCTGTGCTCTCTCCAGTCTTATAGCACTCCTCTATGCTCTCTCCTGTCTGATAGTACTCCTCTGTGCTCTCTCCTGTCTGATAGTACTCCTCTGTGCTCTCTCCTGTCTGATAATACTCCTCTGTGCTCTCTCCTGTCTGATAGCACTTATCTGTGCTCTCTACTGTCTGATAGTACTCCTCTGTGCTCTCTCCTGTCTGATAATACTCCTCTGTGCTCTCTCCTGTCTGATAATACTCCTCTGTGCTCTCTCCTGTCTAATAGTACTCCTCTGTGCTCTCTCCTGCCTGATAGTACTCCTCTCTTCTCTCTCCTGTCTGATAGCACTCCTCTGTGCTCTCTCCTGTCTGATAGCAATCCTCTGTGCTCTCTCCTGTCTGATAGGACTCCTCTGTGCTCTGTCCTGATTGATAGTACTCCTTTGTGCTCTCTCCTGTCTAATAGGACTCCTCTGTGCTCTCTCCTGTCTGATAGTACTCCTCTGTGCTCTTTCCTATCTGATAGCACTCTTCTCTGCTCTCTTGTGTCTGATAGTACTCCTCTGTCCTCTCTCCTGTTTGATAGGACTCTTCTGTGCTCTTTCATGTCTGATAGTACTCCACTGTGCTCTCTTCTGTCTGATAGTACTCCTCTGTGCTCTCTCCTGTCTGATAGTACTCCTCTGTGCTTTCTCCTGTCTGATAGTACTCCTCTGTGCTCTCTCCTGCCTGATAGGGCTCCTCTCTGTTCTCTCCTGTCTGATAGCACTCCTATGTGCTCTCTCCTGTCTGATAGCACTCATCTGTGCCCTCTCCTGTCTGATAGTAATCATCTGTGCTCTCTCCTGTTTGATAGGACTCCTCTGTGCTCTCTCCTGTCTAATAGGACTCATCTGTGCCTTCTCCTGTCTGATAGTACTCATCTGTGCTCTCTCCTGTCTGATAGCACTCTTCTCTGCTCTCTCTTGTCTGATAGTACACCTTTGTCCTCTCTCCTGTTTGATAGGACTCTTCTTAGCTCTTTCCTGTCTGATAGTACTCCACTGTGCTCTCTTCTGTCTGATAGTACTCCTCTGTGCTCTCTCCTGTCTGATAGTACTCCTCTGTGCTCTCTCCTGTCTGATAGTACTTCTCTGTGCCCTCTCCTGTCTGATAGCACTCCTCTGTGCTTTCTCCTGTCTGATAGTGCTCCTCTGTGCTCTCTCCTGTCTGATAGCACTCCTCTGTGCTCTCTCCTGTCTGATAGTACTCCTCTGTGCTCTCTCCTGTCCGATAGTTCTCTTCTGTGCTCTCTCCTGTCTGATAATACTCCTCTGTGCTCTCTCCTGTCTGATAGTACTCCTCTGTGCTCTCTACTGTCGGATAGTACTCTTCTGTGCTCTCTCCTGTCTGATAGGACTCCTCCGTGCTCTCTCCTATCTGATAGTACTCCTCTGTGCTCTCTCCTGTCTGATAGTACTCCTCTGTGCTCTCTCCTGTCTGATAGTACTCCTTTGTGCTCTCTTCTGTCTAATAGTACTCTTCTCTTCTCTCTCCTGTCTGATAGGACTCCTCTCTGCTCTCTCCTGTCTGATAGCACTCCTCTGTGCTCTCCCCTGGCTGATAGTACTCCTCTGTGCTCTCTCCTGTCTGATAGGACTCCTCTGTACTCTCTCCTGTCTGATAGCACTTCTCTGTGCTCTCTACTGTCTCATAGTACTCCTTTCTGCTCTTTCCTGCCCTACCGGACAGCACAGAGGAGTGCTAGCTTAGCCTCACTTACTGTACTTTGTCCTTGCCTGCGCTTCAGCTTGTTTTTATTTTATAAGCCATTATTTCTATATAAAGGAAATAACATTGTCTTATGAAGTATATTAGAAAGGTTAATGTTTTGCCAAGATGTACAACATATAAAAAGTTTTTGTATCTGATAATGCCCATTTAAGGAGGGATGCTCTGCATCTCCACTTAATTCTTTGGGGACACTTTCCAGCTATGTCTATACATGGCCGCATAGTTTCCTCTAATGTTGGGCTGTGCACTCTGTCCCGGCTTCTGTACTGTAACATTCTCAAGTCCTGCCCCTAGTCACCATGATGTCACTAGAGGCAGGGTTTAGGAAGATGCATGTACAGACAGGAGCAGGGTGGATAAGTGGACGTCTTTTCACTGTATACAGCCATCTATACAGATGTCTGTATACTGTATAAGACAGAAGGGGTTAACTAGCAATGATCATGAACTCCCCCATATTGCTGGGCAGGTGCAGAACATTATTCAGCAATTTATAGACAATACAATGTATTCCTCCTGCTCACCCAAGCTATCCCGTGTCCGTATTGCTGTTGGAACAGCTCGACAGAGGGGGGACTCCAGTCAGTATAATGATGGGGCTTTTGTTTCTGTAAAGTGGTACACGATGACACAGCGAGAAGAAAGACCAATTTAGACTTGAGGACACTAAAACAAGCTTGATCGCAATACAAGGAAAAATGTCATGAAACAGAAAAGAAAATATAATTCTTACCTTCTCCACTTACTTTTTATATTTCCAATGCATTTTGTTTCAGATGCAAGTAATATAAAAAATCTTTGAAGTACAGAAACTATTGAAGTAATGAATTGCTATGTGAAAATTATACTTGTGTACTTGGTTGATGCTGGTTAATTGTCTTACAAGACATTGAAGGGTGTGGTTGATGTAACAATCCAAAGCCCAGTATCAAGGTCTATTCTAATAGGTCTTCCTGACTACCAAGCGTACAGCTGTGCGCACTAAATAACAGTGTATACCTACACAACACTTTTAATACACACTGAACATTGTTACTGTAGGCTATTTATTGCTCTTATGGTTACAAGATGATGGATGACAAGGAAAGCAGCCCTGTGACAATTCCAAACTGTAGAGCATCTTTAGGCACAGATCCTCCATATAGTACTGAACAGAACCTCAAATAAAGTTAATCCAAGTAGATGTAACCGTTTTGTTAAGTGACATTTCAGCCCACACAATCAGGCTCTTTGAAGACCAAAATATACAAGATGTACAGCCTTCACATTATATTTATTGCATACAAACCCTCGTATCTGTTACAATGTGTTGTGAGCAGAAAAGCCTTTAGGCTAGGATTCCACTTGTTTTTTTTTTCCTGTGTTTTTTATTTCACAGAAAAAAATGCCAGAAAAACCGCCAGTGCAATTATCTACGTCTGACTTTTTTCTGCCGTTTTTGCATTTGAGTGGAAATTGCATTTTTGGCCCCTTTGGTGTTTTTTTCAAAATTTGTTGGGTACCAAAAAAAAAAAAAAAAAAAAAAAAAAAGGATGTAGTAGGAATGGGAAAAATTGTATTTAACAATTTTTTTTATATCAACATTTCGATACATTTTTAATAAAGTGTGTGTGTGTTTCGCTTAATGTTTCTCTATTTTTTACATTTTTTAGTTAGTACTACTACTCCCAGCATGGAACAGACTGTTCCATGGTGGGAGTAGTAGTACCCGTACTAATAGACAGATCGCCCCGGGTGTCACTCCATAATATAGCAGCGCTCCCATCTCTGCTCTGTACTCTGGCCCGGCCAGTGATGTGAATAGAAATTCCCATCACTCATTCATATTTCTCACCCAGAGTGGTGATTGGCCAGATAATTGCAGCCAATATGAATATGGATGAGCTCCTTACATGACAGTGCGCTCAGCCTATCACCAGCTGAGGCGGGACATCGCTGCAGCCGGTGACACGCTGACGGCTCTGTGACATCACCGTCCCCAGGAAGCAGCAAGAGGACTGCAGCGGAGAACCGTGAGGCCGGTACCAGAGCAACGGGGGAACGTAGGAAGGTGAGTCAAAGTTTATTTTGTTTCTTTTTGCAGCCCGGGCACAGGAATATGTAAAATGCATGCAGTGCAGATGTCCTTTAACTGCAGGTAGTACTACTCCCAATGTGGAGTGCACTCTGCTCCATGCTGGGAGTTGTAGTACCTGCATTAATAGACAGATTGCAGCAAGTGTAGTAACTTCTGACACCTGTTACGATCTGTCTATTAATGCAGGTACTACAGCACCCAGCATGGAGCAGAGTGTGCTCCATGTTGGGAGCAGTAGTACCTGCAGTTAAGGAAAGATCACAGCGGATGTCACTCCTGACACCCACTGTGATCCTCCTGTATAATGCATATGATGCGGGCGGCCGCTCTTTTATGGTCCCCTGCACTGCCGTATATATACACCTATTCATATTTCCAACAGAGAGTTGTGATTGGCTGGAACCATCTGACCAATCACAGCTCTCTGTGGGAAATATGAATTGGTGCATACATACGGCAGTGCAGGGGACCATAGAAGAGCAGCAGGCCGCATCTATAAATTATACAGAACGATCGCCACGGACCCGGGGCAATCTGTCAATTAGTACAGGTACTACTACTCCCATCATGGAACAGTGTGTTCCATGCTGGGAGTAGTAGTACTACCTAAAAAATAAAAAAAATTAAGAAAAAAAGTGAAAAACACACACTACATTTTTATTATTGTCGGCTACATTTTCTTTGCCTTGTCCGCACACATTGCTCCCTGTTTAAAAAAATTATAATAATTTTATAAAAAAGATAAATTTCAATAAATAAAATTTTTCCATCACTTTTCTATTATTATTTTTTTAATGGTACTCAAGAAATATTATTAAAAAAGGTATCTCCATCACTTTTTTGGATCGCTAAAGTCCAAAAAAGAATAAATATTGCCAGCAAAAACACCAAAGTTAAAACCCACATGGCCTTTTTCTTGGAATTTTTTTACTCTCATATATGGCCATTTATCAATGGGTTTAGTCAGGTTTTCTTTACTATAATTGTCGCAAAATTGTCGCAACTGCGACTACACGATTTTTTGTGCGACATTTTGAATGGAAAGCGAGAAAAGCAAGTTTTCCTAAAATTTACTATGTAGTAATAATTTTAAAATGGACTACGGGTAGTCAGGTATTTATTAACTGCGACAGTCGCAACTGCGCAAAAAAAGTCGCAACAGCGTTAAAAATTGACTAAATTTACTCCAGCTCAAACATGGAGCAGAAAAAGCTACTACCAAAGTAAAAAAGGAAAAATTGCTTACGTGAAAGAAAATTATCAACAGGCTGAAACCAGTTGATAAATACGTCGCACATAAGCAAAAAAAAAGTAAGGAAAAAATTACTAAAAAAAAGAATACATAAGCAAACATTGATAAATGTCCCTCATAGACTTCTATGGGAGAAAAACGTCACTATTTCAGGGGGGAAAACGCCATAGGCTCAACATACTGTGATTTTGCAAAACCCTCAAGGAGCTAAAAAAGAGTGAAAAAACGCCAAAAGGATGAAAAAAAAAAAACACCAAACTGAAAAAAGTGGAAAAAGAATTTTGCGATTTCTCATTTATATACAGTTAACATCTGGCCGCAGTGTTTTTTGGCCGAAAAAACGACATGCTGCAGAATTGGCGTTTTTCTTGGCGTTTTTCCCCTAAAGAAAAACAAGTGGCATTCCAGCCTTAGTTGAATTTAGAATTCTGCATCTAAAACCAATTTTTTTTTTTTTACAATTAATATAATCTGCTTATGTACATGTGTACACTGTGTATTTATACACCTTTTTGTAACTTTTGTCAGATTTTAATTGTGGATATTAATCATAAAGCATGGTTGCAACTAATTCAAGATTAAAGATATTCAGGCCATATTCACATATGGCAACAATCTGACATTGTCGTTGTCATCTGGCATGGTTGCGCCAAATCAGTAAACACTACATTTCAGCCTATGGAGCATAGGATGGGACATTGCATAAAACAAATTCAGCTGTTTGTATCTAGCATTCCTTTCCAGGATGCCTCCTCACATGTGTGAACCTGGTGTTAGTAAGATGTTCATGGGTGTATGGGAACATCATTGCAGCAGCATTTAAATAAAGCCAATGGGGAAGGATGGAATTGTGGAGTTTGATGGATGCAGGGAATGAAACCTTTTTAAGTACAATTTCTTATCGGTGGCCACATTTCTGAATGCATCAAAATTCCAGTAGCAACAACTTGGATTGGTTGAGAGGAGGAAGTTTAGTTGCTTACCAATGGAAAAATGGACAGTAATGGTTTAAAATCATGGAGTGAACAAAAGGTAGTGCACACATGTCCTCCTAAGCAAGCAGATTCTGAAAAAGAGGTGTGATCATGATAGTGAGGAAAGCATTCAGATAAAAAATTGTTTGTAAATCTTAAAGCAGGCACCGCAAGAGTCAGAAGTGATGTCATCAGTATTTTGGCTCTCAGAAGCCAATACAAAACTTTGGAAGAAAAAACATCATAGAGTAGTGATAACCCTTTGCACATGTCCATTTTTTTTTTTTTTTTAAACCTCAGCAGATAATCTATTTGTCGCCTGTGGTAAACTGTACATGAAGAGAGACAATTAGTGGCATAGAGGTAAGCAGGGAACTGCCATCTTAACTCATTGGACTCCCGTAATCACACTGCGGTGAGTCTAATGAGCCCTCTGAACCCACTGCACCTGTGGTTTTCTCCCTTAGAGCCTGTGATTGGCATTGATAATTGCATCAATGGGGTTAATGGTGGACATTAGAGATGAGCGAATTTTTGAAAAATTTGATTCGGACAATTTGCTGAATATTCTGACAAAAATTTGATTCGGTCCGAATTTATTTGTGGTGAATCTGTATTAAAAATGGCAATTTCTGGCCTACAGAGAGCCTGAATAGGGGTGTAGAACACTTTGCCTTGCTGTAACACGCATATGGTGTGTGCTGGGTTAGTGAAATAATACTGTTATTCAGTATGACATGCAGAATAGAGGCGTCGCTATTAGAATCACTATCGCAGAGCTGCACAATGATAGAGCCTGGAGATGGCATCAGTATGAGGAGACCATATAGTGCCATAATGACACAGTGTGGAGGTGGCGGCTGCATGAGGAGACCATATAGTGGCTGAATGACCCAGCCTAGAGGTAGCAGAAGCATGAGGAGACCATATAGTTGCAGAATGAGACAGCCTGGAGGTGGCAGCAGCATAAGGAGAACATATGGTGGCAGTATGAGACAACCTGGAGGTGGCATCAGCAGCATCAGGAGTCCTGAAAGTGACCCGGTGACATAGTGGGGCGGTGGGTGGCAATACCAGTACCCGGTGATGAAGGTGGGTGAAAAAATGAGAACTTGGCATCGTATGTGTGGCATCAGGCAGGTGGCAAGATCAGAAGAGTAGCTGAGGCAGGTAGGCAGAAGAAAACAGTCTCTTTTGTAAAAGTGTTAGTGTGCACAAGTAAGTATTGAGGATATGCATTACGTAAAACGTAACTTTTAATAATATTCTTAGGATAAAATATATGCCCCCAAATTTTTTTTTAAATCAAACAAAAGGAAAGGTGTGCAAAAAACACCATGTGCCACCTACACCACCAAGTATTGATGTGATGCAAAGACCTCTAAAAGGTGGAAGGGAACAACGTATGGTCCATTGTAACCGGTAGGGGTGAAAACTTCCCCTGTAAGGCCCTACTCTCGCATTATTGTTTCCCTTCTTGGCAAGTGTTACTCGCCCTAAAAAGGCAAGCCCCACACAGGAAACTCTCCCTATTTCCACCTAAAAACCCTGTAAAATGGCAGCGTT
The DNA here is from genome assembly GCF_029499605.1 of Hyla sarda. Lineage (NCBI taxonomy): Eukaryota > Metazoa > Chordata > Amphibia > Anura > Hylidae > Hyla > Hyla sarda. Next base: position 499,075,562 of record NC_079189.1, on the reverse strand, counting down.
TGTAGGTGGAAATAGGGAGAGGTTCCTGTGTGGGGCCACCCTTTTTAGGGCGAGTAACACTTGCCAAGAAGGTCATTAATAATGCTAGAGTAGGGCCTTACAGGGGAAGTTTTTACCCCCACCGGTTACATTGGACCATACGTTGTTCTTTTCCACTTTTTAGAGGTCTTTGCATCACATCAATACTTGGTGTAGGTGGCACATGGTGTTTTTTGCACACCTTTCCTTTGTTTGTTTAAAAAACTTTTAGGTATGCCACCACCTGCTGGTTCAGGTCCTGCTCCAGGTCTTCACTATGCGGGTGAAGAAAGCTACTCATCAGCGACTGTAGACTCAGGCTGCTGATGATAATGGAGTTAGTACTGCTCCTGCCATCCCACCCCTCCCCAGCAGCCATAACAGTGGAAGGTGAGCGCAGAGGGCCCCCCTGAGTCAGACCTGCGAGAGGATTTACAATGGCGCAGATAGGCATCGGACAACTGACTATGTAGGATGTCTCTGTAGTAGGTCAGTTTGTCCTCCCTCTCAGTGGGAGTAAAAAAAAGGCCGCAATTTTGTGCCAGTAGTGAGGGTCCAATAAGGTGGAGAGCCAGAAGTCATCCCGCTGACGAATGGTGAAAATTCTAGTGAGCATGCATCGTGCCATTTTTGCAAGTGACTCGGAGGGAAGCTTTGCCTCCATCTCCATTGCATACTGCCACGGTGTGTCTGGGTCCTCTGTCTCGCCTTCCTCATAACCCTCTAGCTGCTCCTGCTCTCCTTTTAGATGACTAGAAAAACCGCACATCTCGCGAAACCTAAACTGTGCCATTGTGCCCCTCCCCCTCCTCCTCCTCTTCCAGTTCAGCCCCCACAGGGCTCATGTGGCCGTGAGATGTAGGCGCCACTTCACCAGTGCTCTGACCAGCCATCATTTCCAACATGTGTTGTAGTAAATGAAGCAGTGGAATGACGTTGTTCATCCCGTAATCCTGGAGACTGACTAATAAGGTGGCTTCCTCAAAGGGCCTGAGCAAACGGCAGGTGTCACGTATGAGCTGCCACTGGTTTACATTGAAGTTACACAGGGGAGTCCCCCTATCCACTTGGATAATCAAGAAATCGGTGATGACTTTTCTCTGTTCATATAGTTGGTCCAACATATGGAGGATGGAATTCCAACGAGTGGAAACGTCGCAAATCAAACTATGTTGCGGGATACCGTTCTGATGTTGCAGCTCAAGGAGGGTGTGCTTTGCGATGTACAAGTGGCTGAAGTGCATGCAAAGTTTCCTTCCCATTGTTAAGATGTCTTGCAAATGGGGGGAACACTTCAGGAACCGCTTGACAACCAGATTGAACACTGACCATGCTTCACCTTCTGCCGACACATCTTGCATGTGGCCAGGTTAACATCCTCCGGATGCTTGATGAAAAACTACCACACCCCCGGGTAGCTAATTTTCCCACCAACAGTCTGCACTGATTGACTGCTACTTCCGCCGACTCCAGGAACCCCTTTTCCACTACCTCCCGGGAAGGTAGGCTGCAGCCAAGCAGGTGGTCCACCCCAGGCACGTTTGGCTCCAGACTTTCCACTTCTGCCACCATGCTGACTGCCAACCATGCTACCACCTTGCTGGCTCAGCTGCTGCCTCACAGGCAACCTGCAACCCTCTTCTCCTGATGATGATGAAGCCCCTTCTGCACCCGGCTCCCATGTGCGATCGGCTTCATCATCATCGAGTTGTGTCTGCACATCACTGATGTCCTCCTCAGGTTCCTCAACAGTGTCTGCTTCAGGAGTCTGAACGCTTGCAACACCACCTCCCACGCCACTCTCCTCATCACTACTTGCCCGCCTAGCAGAGGAAGCGTTGGATGTCTTCTCCACTTCTTGGCTGGGCAGCAGCTGCTGACTGTCCTCTAGTAAATCGTCCTCACTAAATAGCCTCACACTGCTCTCTTCCCTCTCTCTCTGCAATAGAACGCTGATGTGACTGGGAGGTGAATCGCTGCTGTAAAAATGCTTTTCTGTGCAACACACACTGCTGTCTTTCCCTCTCTCTTTCTCTCTGTAATAGAACGCTGATGTGACTGGCTGCAAGATGGCTGCCGATTATATAGGGCTGTGACATCACAGGGGTGGCTGGCTGCTGATAGGCTGCATGTGATTCAGGGTCATCCAGCCGACCCTTGTTCCTGCCTTCTATGGATTCCTTCTCTGGATTCCGCCATTTTAGATGCCCTGGAACCTGGACGGCACTAAATGGAGTTTAATGAAGCGATTTGCGCGATCGAATCGCGGTGATCACTCATTGCCTATGAAGCGAGCACAGCTTTTGTGCTCACTTCATAGACAGAATACATTACAGGACCTACATTTACGTCCATTGTCATCTAGGGTTTAAAGACTATGCACACCTTTGAGCTAGTGTGATTAACTCCCCCTACTAGCTGCTATCTCTAACACCTAGGGAGCAGAAAGTCTATCTGACCGATGTCTCTTATTCCTTTCTGAACAGTAGCTAAATTGTAGGAAATTTCTAATAAGAGTATATAGAAAGTTGCTTTGTTTGGCATTTAGGAAACAATTCAACAATAAAAAAACCAGTGCAAAGACGTCATTAGGCGGTAAATATATATGTCCTGGCAAATCGAAGATAATACAAAAAAGTTACAATACTATATGGAGAAAAACATTTGCTAAGCATTCTTAACAAACTTTTCAAACCCTGGTATATATCTTCACAGTCCCATCTTTGACAGTGTGTTGGCATTCATTGTAGCTCTGAGGTTGATAGATCCTAAAGATAAGGATGAGCATATGTTTCACTAAGGTGAGTGCAAGCAATGTGGCATACATGGTTGTAGTCCATGGCACCCAGTCGCACTTTAACCTTATGTAAATAATAAAATTATAGCAGTGTATGTGATCCAGACTGCCTTATTGTAAGATGTCTGTTATACAGCTTGTTATGTAGGCAGGGAAAATGCTGAATCTAGTCCATGTGACAAGCTCACATGTCCGCTACAGTTCCATATGCACTTACCTGCCAAACATTTCATGGCACATTTGTTGATTTATATAGCAAAAGCCTCTTTTATTCTTGTGCTCATTCTAATTCCAGTTATATTCTCCAAGTCAGTCATATTTTCCAGTATTATAACTGAGCCCAGTTGTTTTCCACAATGTCTTAGGTTTCACACTGGATAGTGCAAGAAAGAGCTTCAAAAGAAAAATAAACATAAAAACACTAAAGTAGTCCAAGAATAGAGATAAGCGAGCCGAACCCAGTGAACCCAATCTCGCTCACAACTTTGGGGTGTTCGTGGCTCGCCAAGCTTTCGAACTTTGCCAGGTTTTGCTTGCCTGGCAACATTGGTAATAGCAGAAAGGATGAGGAACACATGAAGTTTTTGGCACCTGTATAAATGAAGGAAGTACTAGGGACACTGAGATGACATTCGGGTACCCCAGCATACATTGTAGCTAGCAGCAAGATCACATTAACTCCAGGTTATCCAATCATTGCTTGCATTTATGTGACATACAGTTCCTAGGCCAATCTTGAGACAGCATAGGGGCAATTTAAGGGGCTGAATAAGCCCTATGCACTGCATTGCAGCTGCCATCCTGGAGAGAAAAAGCTGAGAGAGAACAAAGGAATTACTAATCCCAGAAAGCCTTCACAAATCCAATGAAATTTTATAGCAAGCTGGGGAAAGCATTTAACGGTTGGCTGACCTCAGACAGTGACCTCCTATCACCTGCATTACTGTGTCCATTTGGTGCACTACAAGTCCCATCAGTCTGACTGCAGAAGGAGCCCATAAAAGCTATCACATTACAATACCAAGCATGCAGAGAAAAGCAGTGGACTGACCAGTACTTGTGTTGTGAACGTGGAATATGTATTTTTAGATCAAGTTACCTGTGTTTTCTGGGTTTAATCAAATATACAGTATTTCTACCTGGGTGTAACATAAATACACAATGAAAGTGTTGAGAGTGAATGCGGAATAGCCATCTAAGGGCAAGTTATGTGTATTTTCTTGGTTTATTTGAACATATGGTTTTTCTACCTGGGTTTATCATAAATACATAAAAAAGCTTTAAAAGGAGATGTCCGGTGCTCACTTTTCTTATTTTATCCGTTCCGGGCTGAAAAAGAAAAGAAAACAAATTTTCTCTTACCTGCCTAGGCTCCCCCGGTGCTTCAGTACAGGTGTTCGGTCCCCGGGCTGTATTCTTCTTACTTCCTGTTAGCCCGGCACGTCAAACGGAGCTTCAACCTATCACCGGCCGCAGCGATGTCCCGCCTCGGCCAGTGATAGGCTGAAGCTCCGTGTGACGTGCCGGGATAACAGGAAGTAAGAAGAATACAGCCCGTGGACAGAACGCCTGTACCGGAGCACCGGGGGAGCATAGGCAGGCAAGAGAAAGCTTATTTTCTTTTTTTTTTGCAGCCCGGAACGGATACAATAAGAAAAGTGAGCACCGGACATCTCCTTTAAGGGTGAAAGTTGACTGGCAGTTTCTCTGCCACGGACATCTGCAAGTAGTCTCAGAACTTTCATGGTTAATGACGAAGCTTGACATATAGAGTGCTATACACCCCCACGTGCCCCAGTGCGTCAGTAACATTCCAGTATCTCCTTGTTTATCTGTCTTCTCCTCTGGACACACATTAGTAAGATGTCAAAAGTAAAAGTGTATTACCAGGCAACATTGTAATTCAGCGCAAGGTACAAAAGTATGACAGCACACAGTAGCAAAGCATACTTTCCTTCTCAATGCTTCAACACAGACTGAAGTTGCTTCTTCCTGCCCAGGGACAAGGAGGAGTTAAAAAGGAAGTGAAAAAGGTAGAAGGAAGTTAAAGAGAGGTTAAAGTAACAGAAAAGAACAGATATCAATGAATGAAAAATGGTCACTAACTAATGTAAACTCTCCATTGTTTTAACAGATCATCCTTTAAAATTACGAATATTTTGCATCTGTTTTCATCAGTATTTTCATCCATTTCGCATAATCTGTTAAGCAAGGTTAAAGGGTCATAAATGGGACAGATCAAAAGGGTGATATGAACTTTGCCTGATCTATATCCATATTTATCAAATTCTACACCTGTTTTATAATGTAGCTAATAATTCTGGCTCATACACATGGTTACAGATGCTAGTACACAGCTCAGGATAACCTATGGGCCAATGCTTTTAATGCCAGTTACCGTAAAACATAGGAATGAATACTATATTATAGATATAATGTTCCCTAGAAAAATGGCTTCTAGGAAGATCCATGGGCAAGCACAATGACATCATATCATTGTGCCGGCCTGTGAGGGGATCGCTTCCCGGTGGCTCATAGGCTGCAGGACAAAAGTGCCTGCAGCCTATGAATGAGAATGATGAACCGGGAAGTGACCGCTCCAGCTTTACTATTCTTCTGCAGACGCATTGATGGAGTGACGCAGGCAGATCTGTTTGGTGGCCTGTGCCACTGCATCACCATAGGTATGGCGGTTGGCCCCCTCTCTGGCCCTAGACCTCGGCCAGTGCACCACAGGTCAGTCTGCCCCGTGCTGTAAATCTAACTCTGTGAAAAACATTTTATCATACAAAAATAGTAAAAGAAGAGAAAGGGAAGGGATCTCTATGCTGCCAACCTATAGGCAGCATGAAAGGGGGATGAATCCTCTTATTACAATAAGCTATGATTTACTCTGATATACTGCAGTGTGTAAAAAATACTATATAGGCAATTACTTAGGTATTTTTGGGGTACAGCCTCAAGGGAGCAGATTAAAAAGCCTTATCCACCAATATATTAAAAGTATTCTGTACCAATCAGGAAAAAAAACATGAACGAACAAACCTGTGTCCTTGGCACAAACCACCATAAACAAAAAAGGAAAGCGGACATCCTCTGCAGGTTGTTACTTGTATATGTTCACTTGACTTATATGCTTGCTTGACAGGTATCCATCGCCTGTCCAATTGTTTGACCACATTGGATAGTTATTATGGTGCCAAAAAATATAAGTTGATACTATTTCTTTCCATGATTATATCAAAGACAATTCTTTACGTCAATGTATCTTGTAAGGGGTGTTACAAACTAACTACAATGGCTGCTGGAAAATGATATGTACAGCATTACAATAGGAGCCTCCCCTCCTCTATAGAATGGTCTTTGCATAGCGCATGCTTACAAACCTTCCCCATACAAAGTACCTATGTCCAACATAGAGACAATAGAACTGCGTTTCACTTCCATTTTAGAGTGACATGTCACTTGCCACCGTTGTGGCAATATTTTTATATTTTAATGTGCACTATTAAAAGTTAAATTTTACTGGATTACACCACACCTGGAGCTGGATTTTTTCCTTCTATTGTCTCTATTGCTACGGGGAGTAGCGGCTCCCTGCATCCGTCCTCTTGGACTCTCATCAGATGCCTATATCACATGGACTTACTGGTGAGCTGATCAATTTTTTCCAACAAACAGACACACAATAATGTACAAATAGTAAAAAAAAAAAAAATTACAACCAGAAAATAGAAAGAGATAAAAAAAAAAAAAGAACATGTTTTAGTATCTGGTCCGATCAGTGAAAAGAAATCTAGGTGATCCGTTCCCTTTAAACTTTGTTTACATAAAACCAGTAAACCCCTTCAAACTTGCTGTTCTTTCAGACCACATGTATTTGTGTCTACTGACTTCTAAAAGCAAGTTTGGGGTTTCACATGAGGAAATGAGTCATTAACTATTAATAGAGAGCTATGGCTGGAGCCATCAGTGCCCTGGCTCATTCCCAGATGGGAAAAGCCATCAATTCAAATGAAGACGGCCCCAGATTCATTCACATTGCTGACTCCTCTGTGATACAGATGTCATTCCTCATCCAAGCAGATAATCCACCATCAAGAAAAAGGCAACTAGGGATAGAATGATAGAAATGATATTTTCTCCTGTTATATACACTTTCTTTCCTCGATGGAACTTTTTTTTAGTTGTGCAATATTTGTGGAGTTTCTTGCATTCAGAGCAGATTTCTAATCTTCCCACGGCATCTTAATAGGAATTACAACATTTAGAAGGATAATGGAATCACTACGATGTTAACCAGCTTTATATGCTTTGTAGTAAAATACACAAATCACAGATATGACACAAAGCAATGTTTGCTTAAAGGGGTATTGCATGAAAAAACTTTTTTTTTATATATCAACTGGCTCCAGAAAGTTAAACAGATTTGTAAATTACTTCTATTAAAAAATCTTAATCCTTTCAATAATTATCAGCTGATGAAGTTGAGTTGTTATTTCTGTCTGGCAACAGTGCTTTATGCTGACATCTCTGCTTGTCTCGGGAACTGCACAGAGTAGAATAGGTTTGCTTTGGGGATTTGCTTCTAAACTGGGTGGTCCCAGAGACACGTGTCATCAGAGAGAACTTAGACAGAAAAGAACAACTCAACTTCAGAAGCTCATAAGTACTGAAAGGATGAAGATTTTTTAATAGAAGTAATTTACAAATCTGTTTAACTTTCTGGAGCCAGTTGATATATAAAAAAAGTTTTTTCCTGGATAACCCCTTTAACCACTTAATGGCCACTCGAATGCCTTTTTAAAAAGTTAATTTGGGGGTCTTATTCTAACAGCCCATATGGCAGCACTAAAATAAGTCAGCATGAGCCTCATATACAGGGGAACATGGGAGGACAGCTGTCACATGACGGCCTGGCCCTGCTCTAACTACCAGCGGCAGAGAAACCTCCACTCTTGGTAGTTTATGTAGTTTATTCCCTTACATGCCTTGGTTAAATCATGACTGCAGCATGTAAGAAGTCTGATTGGCAGATGCCAGGTGTCCATGGCACCAGGAGATTTATAAAGGCCACTAGCCCTGCCATGATATTGTGTATACTATACCTTACTGTGCTGATTGTGATATGCTGCACTACAGTAGTAGTGGAGTGTATTATACCAGGACTCTTGTGGAATTAAGAAAAAAAAGGAAAAATAACTAAATGTAAAGAAAATAAAATGTAATAAAAGGAAAATATGCCTATAATAATAATTTAAAAACTTACACACATTTGGTCCCAATATCACTATTCACCCTGCACGGATAATTTTCTAAAAAATGTTTCTATTGTGTCAAAGTGGTAAAACTTAAATTGTATCTAAGATTTTTAAAAACCTACGTGGATTTGTTTTATTCGTGTGCTTGAAATTTTCACTTTTTAATCAAACCACAGTAAGCATAACACTTGCTACCCGCACAGCTAATCAATCGGTTCCAGGGGGACAATGGCAGCAGGAGCAAGGAAGGTTTCATTTATGTTTCAATGCACACTAAGCTTCTTTTTAAGAAGTCAGAATACCCCTTTAACAATTTCTGGCATGTGGAGGGAGAAGAGGTTGCTGATGCACTTGCTTTGCACGGTACTATGTGAGCAGAAAGTAGCAGCAACTAGACAAAAAGACGAATGGAGGCAGGTGAGGGGTCTTACAAGGGAATTTTTTACCCCCACCTACTACAATGGACAATACGTTGTTCCCTTCCACCTTTTCGAGGAAAGTGTTACTTCTCTTAAAAAGGGCGGCCCCACACAGGAACCTCTCCCTATTTCCACCTAAATACCCTGGGAAATGGCAGTGTTTGTAGGGGTAAATAGGGAGAGGTTTTTTTTTTAAGGGTGAGTAACACTTGCCAAGAAGGGAATTAATAATGCGAGAGTAGGGCCTTACAGGGGAAGTTTTTGCCGGTGTTGCCACCCACCACCCCACTATGTCACTGGGTCACTTTCAGGACTCCTGATGCTGCTGCTGCCACCATATGTTCTCATGCAGATGCCAGCTCCAGGCTGTCTCATACTGCCACCAGATGTTCTCCTCATGCTGCGGCCCCCTCCAGGCTGTCTCAATCTGCCACCATATGTTCTCCTCATGCTGCTGCCACCTCCAGGCTGTCTAATTCTGCCACTAGATGGTCTCCTATTGCTTCCGCCACCTCCATTCTGTGTCATTCAGCCACTATATGGTCTCCTCTTGCTGCTGCCAACTCCAGGCTGTGTCATTCAGCCACTTTATGGTCTCCTCATGCTGCCGCCACCTCCAGGCTATGTCATTCAGCCACTATATGGTCTCTTCATGCTGCTGCCAACTCCAGGCTGTGTCATTCAGCCACTATATGGCCTCCTCATGCTGCTGCCAACTCCAGGCTTTGTCATTCAGCCACAATATGGTCTCCTCATGCTGCCGCCATCTCCAGGCTGTGTCATTGATCCGCTATATGGTCTCCTCTTGCTGCTGCCAATTCCAGGCTGTGCCATTCAGCCACTATATGGTCTACTCATGCTTCTGCCACCTCCAGGCTGTGTCATTCAGCCACTATATGGTCTCCTCTTGCTGCAGCCAACTCCAGGCTGTGTCATTCAGCCACTATATGGTCTCCTCATGCTGCCGCCAACTCCAGGCTCTGTTATTCAGCCACTATATGTTCTCCTCATGCTGCCGCCACCTCCACGCTGGGTCATTTAGCCACTATATGGTCTCCTCATTATGCCAACACCTCCACGCTGTGTCAATAAGCCACTATATGGTCTCCTCATTATGCCAACACCTCCACGCTGTGTCAATAAGCCACTATATGGTCTCCTCATACTGATGCCACCTCCAGGCTGTGTCATTGTGCCTTTCTGCAACAGTGATTCTAATAGCAATGACTCTAATCTTCATGTCATACTGAATAACATTATTATTTCACTTACCCAGCACACACCCTATGCTTGTTACAGCAAGGCAAAGTGTTCTACACCCAGCCAGAAATAGCCAGTTTCAATAGAGATTTGCCATAAATAAGTTCGGACCAAACCAAATTTTGGGGGAAAATTCGGTGAATCGGCCGAATTGAATTTCTGTAAAATTAGCTCCTTTCTAGATGTGTCTATTGTTTCTGCAGACACCAGAATCAGGATTTCTGCGACAGGAACATGTTCCTACCACACAAATTCTTCCATATGCACAGTGTAGCAGAATCCCATTGAAATCAACAGTTCTGCTGCAACAGAAATAAACTGGTTCTGAGCACACAGAAATTCCATTGCAATTCTGCCAAAATTCTGACGTAAGTCGAGCTGAATTTTGCAATTCCATTCAGCAAGCTGTAGCGAACACAATTTCTGCGGAATTGCAGAAATTCCGTCATGTGAGCATACACTTAGAAGTTAACTGTGGCAGAGAACGGAGGCTGCAGGGGGGAGGTGTGTGTGTGTGGGGGGGGGGGGGGACGAGGTATGTATGTAGAGGCTGTTTTTTTTTTTTTTTTTTTTAAACACAGCCTGGGCACATTAAGTCAAAAACAAAGTTTAAACAAGGAGACTTTTTTCATTGATGTCAATGGGAAAATACAGCCATTTTTTTAAAGGGGTGCCAGAAAGTTAAACAGATTTGTAAATTACTTCTATTAAAAAATCTTAATCCCTCCATTTTATCCACTGCTGTATGCTTCAGAGAAAGTTGTTCTTTCCAGTCTGATTACAGTGCTCTCTGCTGACACCTCTGTCCATGTCAGGAACTGTCGGGAGCAGGAGAGGTTTTGGGGATTTGCTTTTACTCTGGAATGTTCCTGACATGGACAGAGTTGTCAGCAGAGAGCACTGTGGTCAGACAGAAAAGAACAACTCAACTTCCTCTGGAGCATACAGTAGTTGATAAGTATTGGAAGGATTAAGATTTTTTAATATAAATAATTTACAAATCTGTTTAACTTTCTGGCGCCAGTTGATTTGAAAACATTTGTTTTCCACCGGAGTACCCCTTTAAGACTTAAAACAGGCAAAAAAACATAATAGCTCAGTGGTTCACAGGAATAACCCATACTATTATGAAGCAGGACAATAAGGAGATAAACACGACTGTGTATCTCTACATCCTAGCTGCACAGGGCATCAGAAACGTATGCATAAGTATATGTATTGTGGTTGTCTAGGGGTAGTTCACTGTATGATATAAACATTACGTTCCTCTCTATTTACAAGATCTCTGCCTGCTGTTAGTATGTAATGTAAGTTTTACTATAACAAGGAAACATAGCGCCAATATCTTAACAAAAAACGATTCTGTCACAGTTTTCTAGGTTTTTCTATATCCTTTATCATGCAGTATTAAAAATATTTTCATTTTATAGTGCTGCTTACTTTTTACATTTTTCTCGCAATTAAGCATTTTGTAAGGGAAATGTATTTGTTTTTTGCAAGAAGAGATGGACAGAGATAAGTATTGTTGGGTCTTTGGGTCCAGTAGAGGATATGAATGTGAGGGTCTTGGGGCCCACTCTTTATTGTAATACAGCAATGATTGAAAAACCAACAAATCCTGACTGATTTACACCCTAGATTCACTATATGGCCACCATTGTACGACTCAATAAAGTCGACTCACAAACATATGAGACAGCACTTGATCTACTGTCAAGGTCTTATATGTGTATGGAAGGAAGGAAAAGAATAATGCAGTCTGCTGTAAGCATTCATACACAGGATATTCACACTGCACAAAAGAATATTTGACAAGTGGCTCTATGGGACACACTGTACTATAACATCATCATGAAACCATCATGTAGCCTCTTTGTTTGATGGCACACTACAATAGAGTGCTATAGAAAGTATTTCTATGGTTATTCAATATATTAACCTGAAACTGAGGGGTTAGCTGCTATGAGATATCCTGTGCATATATTCCAGGGAGTCTGTAATGTTGGCATATTTTTATTCCCTATTGCAATACTTGTTTAGGGAAAGCAAAGTATTATAAATTGCCAATTACTTTCAATGAACATGTATTTGGGGATCCTTATCCTGGACATCCTTTGTAAGTTCAACATGACCTAATAAGTACAGGAATTTTCTAATCTGAAATGTAGCCAGGCCTTCTTATGTTTAAAGGGGCACTCGGCCCTAAGACATCTTCTCCCCTATCCAAAGGGGACCCCTGTAATCTCTCATGCAGCACCCGCCTGTTTTAGCTGCACGCAGCGCTGGAGGCTCCATGTCTGTAGCCTCATGACCACGGGGCCGGAGTATCGTGACAGAGTGACAGTAATGACTCTGCCCCCCTCAAGGCCGTCAAGCCCCCTCCCATAGGCTTGCATTGAGGGGGCGGGGCGTGACGATACAAGGAAGCAGAGTCGTGATGTCACGATAATCCGGCCCCATGGTCGTGAGGATTCAGTCACAGAGTGTCAGCTCTGCGTGCAGTTGAGACAGGTGGGTGCTGCATGAGAGATTGCGGGGGTCCCCAGCGGCGGGACCCCAGCGATCAGACATATTATCCCCTATCCTTTCGATAGGGGATAAGATGTCTTAGGGTCGGGGTACCCCTCTAATACAAGTTGACCCACTCTCTCTGTTGTGCATTTGCATCCAGTTGTCAGCTAAGACTATGTTCACATGATGGATTAAAATCTTTTCAGCATTTGCATTACAATAACTTATTTACTGTGGATGTGTAGATGATATTTATTTTTTGGTAAATTTTTGGGCAAAATTGTCCCATCACTTACTCTTGTGAGCCTGCAGCTATAAGTGGGTGGGTGCTGTTTTGGACTCGGGTGCTATGGCACAGGTCCCACTGTAACATCATCTCTTCCGCCATTCTTCGCTCTGCTTACTACTTCCGAGAGCAGGGTCCCACCTCACTGCTGTCACTGTTGAGATAAGTCTATCTAAGATGTAGAAAACAGAATGACGAGGAAGGGACCAGAAGACTTCAAAGTGGGAGCTGCAGGGGACCCAAGTAGGTATATGTGCATTTATTTATAGCAGCCCCAGCTTCATAGAAAATATTTCCAAGTATCCAGAAACCCCCTTTAACCATAAATCATAGACAACAAGAGTATGCAAATCTTAGAGTTAGGGCTCACTAACACTCTGGAATGTCTGGCTATTGGGGGAATTTATCAATGTTAGTGTAGGTAGAAGTTTTTTGTAGATCATTTTGGTTGGTCTAAATTTGGTGCATTTGCACCAAATTTACCATACTTGTGCAAGGCACATGATACATTTTGTTCTATTTGTACACCTGAGCTGCACCTCACAGGAAAAGTGGACACAGGGATTTTGTTCTATTGCTTTGAGGCTCGGATTCCATTAAGGGTTTTTTGTCCACCAGCAAAAACACCAGAAAAACTGTCACAGCTTTTTCCTGCATTTTGTCAGTTTTTCTTGCGATTTTGCTGGTGTGTGGAAACAGTCATTTTTGTACCCTGTGGCAATTTTTTCACTGCCTTCAGGGTACCACTCCATGTGTCGGATACAGAGCTCCCAGACCACGGAGTGTAAGGAGGTAAGGAGTGATGTATAGCATACACATATACAGAGTGCAGAGCATCACTACTTACCTCTGCCGGCTGTATAGTATACAGGGATGCATAGTGTACCCATATATACTATACAGGAACCCAGCAAGGAAAGGGGTAACCCATGCTGCTGCTGAGCAGTTCTGGGTTATGTCTTTGTGCACTATCCTGTATACATAGTCTATAGATCACTGTATATACAGGATACAGTAGGCACATGTCAACAATTGGAGGCTCCCTGTTAAGGAACACACTGCAGTATGTGCACACTAACCAGGGGAGAGCGCCAAAAATGTACTAACCTTTTTATTCTATTTTTTCTTCTCTTTTCAGATACGTGAATGCAGAGGACTATGTCAGATTCGGTGGATTGACACAATGACTAGTATTTTTTAATGTTGATAAAAGGGCTAACGAGGGCTGTGGGGGAGTGTTTTTTTATAAATAATTTTTTTTTCAATGTGTTGTGTTTTTTATAACTGAATTCAGGCTTAGTACTGGAAGCCATCTTGTAGACGAAATCCATTACTAATCCGAGGCTTTGCGTTAGCCTTAAAAACAGCTACTGCCAACCTCCAATTTTTACCCCGGTACCCACCGCCACAGGGGTGCCGGGAAGAGCCGGTACCAACAGGCCCAGAGTGTCGAAAAGGGTGCTCCTGGGCCTAGGTGGTAACGGCTGGTGTTATTTAGGCTGGGGAGGGCCAGTGACAATGGTCCTCGCCCACCCTGGTAACGTCAGGCTGTTGCTGCTTGGTTGGTATATGGCTGATACTGAAGATAGGCGGGAACCACACACTTTTTTTTACTTATTTATATAAAAAAAAAAAAAAACACATAGGGTTCCCCCTATTTTCAGTTACTGGCCTAAATAACACCAGCCTGTTACCGCCTAGGCCCAGGTGCGCCATATTTGACGCTCCGGGCCTGTTGGTACTGGCTCTTCCTGGCACCCCTGTGGCGGTGGGTGCCGGGGTAATAATTGGGGGTTAGCAATAGCTGTTTTGGGTCTAACACTAAGCCCCGGCTTAGTAATGGATTCAGTCTACAAGACAACTTCACTACTCTAAGCCTGTAAATTCAATTATAAAAAACACGACACATTGAAATAAAAAAATAAAAATAAAAAACACTCGCCCACAGCCCTTGTTAACCACTTTATTGAAATAAAAAAAATGCTGGTCATCATCGCAGTCCACCAAATCTTACGTAGTCCTCCACATTCACGTATCTGAAATGAGAAGAAAAGAAAAACATGAAAAATGGGTTAGTACATTTTTTGCACTCTCCCCTGGGGAGAGCACACATAATGCAGCATGTTCCTAAACAGGGTGCCTCCAATTGTTGCTAAACTACAACTCCCATCATGGGGGGTGGTAGTTAAGCAACAGCTGGAGTTTCCCCGTTTGGGAACACAGTGCCAGAAAGGCTCTGTTCCAATTATGCAAAATGCATAATGATTACAGAGACAGGCCTGGACGGTGCAGCTCCACCCCCTAATGATGTCATCATTAGGGGGCAGAGCAGTAAAGATCACAGGGAGTAATAGTCCCTCTGCCCCTGGACTATTACTCCCATCATGGGACAGAGTCTGTCCCATGATGGGAGTAGTTGTAGTACCGCAGCGCTGAGGGATGGCACTTGCACATCCCCTGGCTGCGGGACTCTTTTGGGACTTTTAGGACTACTTCTCCCATCATGGACAGAGTCCATCCATGATGGGAGTTATAGTCCAGGGGCTGAGGTGCAGATCGCACCAGGTCATTCTCCAGAGACCCGCTGCGATCCGCATATATTAAGTTAACATTCCGACAGCACATATGGCTCCACTGCGCTCCCCACCGGCTCCCAAACATACAGCTGTCACAATTCATAATCCCTGCCGCCGGGAGACAGGAGCTCTGATTGGTGAAAAGCTATTCATCAATCAGAGCTCCCGTCTCCCGGGATTATGAAATGTGACAGCTGTATACAGGAGCTGGCGGTGAGCGCAGTGGAGCCGCATGTGCAGCTGGCTTGTACAGTTAATAAATGTGGAAGATCTCTGGAGAATGACCTGGTGCGATGTGCCCCTCAGCCCCTGGACTATAACTCCCATCATGGACAGAGTCTGTCCATGATGGGAGTAGTAGTCCTAACTGTCCCAAAATAGTCCCCCAGCACTGCGGTACTGCAACTGCATTTACAATACTAGAATGTATCTACACACAGAAAAAAAAAACAGACATGATAAATTATTATCCACTGCAAAATGTATTCCACAAAAAAATAGAGTAGTTGCTTTTTGCTCTAACAAAAAAGACACACAAAAAAGACGCAAAATAACTCACTGCCCAAAAATGTTCGCTACATACAGTATAGAAAAGAAAAAGCTTCCACCACTAATAATAAATTTACCCCATTTTGTGCGGAGATTCTGTCTAGAGCGGGCATGGTCAAAAAAAAAAAAAAAACAAAGGCTAGGACTGCTCGGAAATGCACCATATTCATAGACGGCAATGAATTTCTGAAAGAATGAAAATGAGTCTGGGATACAGAGTTTCCGCAGTAGAACTTTGGTCTCTGAAATTCCGCAGTGTGAATGCTTCACCGTGGAAAGCAATGGGAGGCTGCTGCATCATATTTTCCACAGCGGAGCTATGGAGCACAGTTACACTCCGAAAGTACGTAGTGTAAATGGGTCTAAGACTCTCATGCAAAATAGCTCTCCCGCAGAAGAATAAAAACTCTCTCTCTAGTGTTACCTATAGGTAGAGACCCTGTATGCCCATTTCCAGCCCTTTACAGAGCCTTAAAACGTGGCTTGGGTTATCAGTCCAACCAGAGGCCCCAGCTGTATACTACACTGTACAGTGACCCCTCGACCTACGATGACCCCGACATACGATAATTTCAACATACGATGGCCTCTCAGAGGCCATCGCATGTTGAAGGCAGCATCAACATACGATGCTTTTGTATGTCGGGGCCATCGCATAAACGGCTATCCGACAGCGCAGACTGCTTCAGCTGCCGCCGGATAGCCGTTTACGGTGACCCGTGAGCTCCGGTGATGTCTCTTACCTGTCCTAGGGGTTCCGGCGCGTCCTCTTCGGGATCCCCTCCATCGTTGGTGCTCTCCACCGACGTCATCACGTCGCTGCGCACGCCGTCCCGTCATCCAATAGGAACGGCGTGCGTAGCGACGTGATGGCGGCGATGGAGAGCGCGGATCCCGGGGAAGCAGAGGCCTTACCGGAGCATCGGGGACACCTCGGGGACGCGGCGACATCCCGGGCAGTGGTGACGAGCGGTGACGGTCCGGAGCGGCGGGGACAGGTGAGTAAAACTTCCTATACCAGTGGTCTTCAACCTGCGGACCTCCAGATGTTGCAAAACTACAACACGTTGGCTGTCCGGGCATGCTGGGTGTTGGCTGTCCGGGCATGCTGGGTGTTGTAGTTTTGCAACATCTGGAGGTCTGCAGGTTGAACATGCGATGGTTTCAACAAACGATGGTCCGTTTGGAACGGATTAACATCGTATGTTGAGGGACCACTGTATCTGGGTTGTTGTTCCTGATCAGTAGAGTAGGGTTCTCTTGTGCTATGCATCTGTAGTGACTAGAGATGAGCGAACTTACAGTAAATTCGCTTCGTCACGAACTTCTCGGCTCGGCAGTTGATGTCTTTTCCTGGGTAAATTAGTTCAGCCTTAAGGTGTTCCTGTGGGCTGGAAAAGGTGGATACATTCCTAGGAAAGAGTCTCCTAGGACTGTATCCACCTTTTCCAGCCCACCGGAGCACCGGAAAGCTGAACTAATTTATGCAGGAAAAGTGATCAACTGCCGAGCCGAGAAGTTCGTGTCGAATCGAATTTACTGTAAGTTCGCTCATCTCTAGTAGTGACCCTTGGAAGGTCTGAATTCTCCTTGCAGACATCCAGCTGGTCAGAAGTCATTTCGATGAGTCAGCTTCTCAGTCACTGTTCTCCCCAGGGTACTTTCCCAAGATTCCATTCACATAGTGCATGGAGAGAATACACAGTTCTCAGGGCAGGCTGTGTTTCATTTCAAAGCAGCAATAAGTCCTGTCACGGCATTCTTGTGGATTTGTTTCAACATGTAGTACTGCTATGCTGTTATCCATTAAAGCAGTTCTAGGAAAAGTTTCCTAGATGTGTTTGTTTAAATAAGCTGTAACCATGAATGCTGCAAAAACCATGACAAAGCTAAATGTATTCGTATGTACTGCAGTCGTGGTTATCTGCTATGTTAAAGGGGTACTCCCCTGGAAAACATCAACTGGTACCAGAAAGTTAAACAGATTTGCAAATGACTTCTATTTTAAAATATTAATCCTTCCAGTACTTGTCAGCTGCGGCATGCTCAACAGGAAGTTCTTTTCCTTTCTGTCTGACCACAGTGCTCTCTGCTGACACCTCTGTCCAATTAATCCCCATAGCAAACCTCTCCTGCTCTGGACGGTTCCTGACATGGACAGAGGTGTCAGCAGAGAGCACTGTGGTCAGACAGAAAGTGAATTCAAAAAGAAAATAACTTCCTGTAGAGCATATAGCAGCTGATAAGTACTGGAAGGATTACGATTTTTAAATAGAAGTAATTTATCAATCTGTTTAACTTTCTGGAACCAGTTGATAAAAAAAAAAATGTTTTCCAATGGAGTACCCCTTTAACTGACTAGGTGCATAAAATGTGTATTGTGCTCAATATGTTCATGTACATAAAGCTAAATAAGTGTGGAAGGAACATGTTTCCAACAGACAGGTATAAGAAAGAATCGATCAGTTACATATTCTATTATATTTCAGGAATAGTCTTACAAAAATAAAATTATACCAAATAAATAGGACAAGTAAAAAGTTCTTGAAGTCTAGGTCTCCAAGCTGTAGACCTGAAACTATTGCAAAACTACAACTCCTACAATGTCCGGACAGCCGTTGGCTGTCCAGGCTTGCTGAGAGTTGTGGTTTAGCAGTAGCTGAAGGTCATCAGTTTGGATGAGATTGCATTATCATTAAATAGCTTAGGGCAGTGGTTCTAAACCTTGTTGGAGGTACTGAACCCCACCAGTTTCATATGCGCATTTACCAAAACATAGGAGGTATATATTTAAGTATATATTTATACATAGGTGCACAAAATAAACAAAACCATTAAGAACAAAACCATGAAAACATGATTTTCACACAAAAACTAAAACATAATGAATATTTACTGCAAATCAGTGTGACTTCTGCTGTTGTCTTTCAGAGACCAGTTCAGAAATGCGTGGCTTTACCTTGGCAAGTCCCACTCTCATGTCATTTTCGCAACAATGGCAGTGTTCCCCCACATTAGGCAGGCAGTGTTCCCGCACATTAGGCAAGCAGCGTTCCCCCATATTAGGCAGGCAGCGTTCCCCCACATTAGGCAGGCAGAGCTCCCCCACATTAGGCAGGCAGTGTTCCCCCACATTAGGCAGGCAGAGTTCCCCCACATTAGGCAGGCAGAGTTCCCACACATTAGGCAGGCAGTGTTCCCCCACATTAGGCAGGCAGAGTTCCCCCACAATAGGCAGGCAGTGTTCCCTCACATTAGGCAAACAGAGTTCCCCCACATTAGGCAGGCAGTGTTCCCCCACATTAGGCAGGCAGTGTCCCCCCCCCCCTCACATTAGGCAGGCAGTGTTCCCCCCCACATTAGGCAGATAGTGTTCCCCCACATTAGGCAGAGTTCCCCCACATTAGGCAGGCAGTGTTCCCCCACATTAGGCAGGCAGTGTTCCACCACATTAGGCAGGCAATGTTCCCCCACATTAGGCAGGCAGAGTTCCCCCACATTAGGCAGGCAGTGTTCCCTCACATTAGGCACACAGAGTTCCCCCACATTAGGCAGGCAGTGTTCCCCCACATTAGGCAGGCAGTGTTCCCCCCCACATTAGGCAGGCAGTGTTCCCCCCCACATTAGGCAGGCAGAGTTCCCCCACATTAGGCAGGCAGTGTTCCCCCACATTAGGCAGACAGAGTTCCCCCACATTAGGCAGGCAGTGTTCCCCCACATTAGGCTGGCAGTATGTTCCCCCACATTAGGTGCAATATAGTCCCCCACATTAGGTTGGCAGTATGTTCCCCCACATTAGGTGCAATATAGTCCCCCAGGTGCAGTATGTTCCCCCACAGACATACAGCCTCCAGCCATACAGTATAGCTGGAGGCTGTATGCCTGTGTACTGCCCCACTTCAGTGTTCCGACCACCACTCCTCGGGTCCGGCCATAGCAGGACCGGAGGATCACTGGTCGGAATACTGAAGCTGACGCGCCGCTGGTAAACACTTACCAACTGCCAGCGCGTCCTTCTTGCTTCTTCTCCGCTCCTCTGCGCTCCGTTGCCATGGGCGCACATATGGGACGTGAGTGACGTCCCTGCGTGCGCTAGTTTCCGGCGTTCCCCACGTTTTTAAAGTAAACACGGGGGCGCAGGGTTCTTAACCAAGGCGTCTCTGTGTTCCGAAAGCATGTTTCGAAACACAGGGATGTGCCGAGGCAAAAACACCCGGCGGGCCTCCCCCGCCGAACCCCCAAGACTGACTCACCGAACCCAGGTTAAGAACCATTGGCTTAGGGTGTCTTGATCGAACACCTTTTCACAGTTTCTTGGAACGCCATCCAATTTTAACCCCTTAAGGACAGAGCGTTTTTCCGCTTTCGATTTTTCCTCCTTACCTTTTAATAATCATAACCCTTTCAATTTTGCACCTAAAAATCTATATGATGGCTTATTTTTTGCGCCACCAATTCTACTCTGTATTGACATAAGTCATTTTACCCAAAAATCTACAGCGAAATGGAAAAAAAATCATTGTGCGACAAAATTGAAGAAAAAACGTAATTTTGTAATGTTTGGGGGCTTCCATTTCTACGCAGTAAATTTTTCGGTAAAAATGACAATTTATATTTATTCTGTAGGTCCATATGATTAAAATTATACCCTACTTATATAAGTTTGATTTTGTCGTACTTCTGGAAAAATCATATCTACATGCAGGAAAAATTATACGTTTAAAATTGGCATTTTCTGACCCCTATAACTTTTTAATTTTTCCATGTACAGGGCGGTATGAGGGCTCATTTTTTGTATTGATTGGACTTTTTGATCGCTTTTAATATATTTTTTCATAATATATAAAGTGACCAAAAAAAACGCTATTTTTGGAATTTTTTTGCGCGTACGCCATTGACCATGCGGTTTAGTTAATGATATATTTTTATAATTCAGACATTTCCGCACGCGGCGATACCACATGTGTTTACTTTTCATTTTATTTACAGGTTTTTTTTTTAATGGGAAAAGGGGGTTGATTCAAACTTTTATTAGGGCAGGGGTTAAATGATCTTTATTAACTTTTTTTTTTCACTTTTCTTTTTGCAATGTTATAGCTCCCATAGGCTGACATCGATAAATGATTCTGCCGCTTGACTGCTCATGTCTGGATCTCAGGCATTGAGCAGTAATTCGGCGATCGGACACCAGGAGGCAGGTAGGGGGACCCTCCTCGTGTCCTATAGCTGTTCGGGATGCCCTGAAAAGCCCACTGAGTTAGCTGGGAGCAGTTTAGTTTCACTTTAGATGCGGCGATCAACTTTGAATGCTGTGTCTAAAGGGTTAATAGCGTGCTGCACCGCGATCAGTGCCGCGCGCTATTAGCCACAGGTTCCGGCTGTTGCTAGGTGCTGGGCCCGACCCGCTATGACGTGGGGCCATGCCGTGGCCCCACGTTATAGAAAGGGAGCGGACTCAGGGCGTACAGGTAAGCCCTGCGTCCTTAAGGGGTTAATAATGGGAGTAACAATCTGGGAGTAACAAGGGAACTGAGTTCCTGCATTTTTTCCACAGCAGGAACACCGTTCCCATTAGCAGTACAAGCCCTTGAGTGGAAATCTTGGGTTGAGTTCCCACACCTTTTTCTCCCAGGACTTGACCCCTGGGAGTAACTATAAGGTGATGGGTGGATTATATAGACTGTATAATCCCACTCATCACCTGATAATAAAGGGATTATCCAGAAATTGAAAAACAGAGATAATTTCCTTAAAAGACCGCTCCCTGTCTGTCTCAAGGTTGGGTGTGGTTCTGCAGCACAGTTTCATTTGTTGTAAACCACACCCAAAGTGGAGACAGACAGGGAGCGGTCTTTGAAAGTATAGGTCTATTTTTCGTTTCCTGGATAACCCCTTTAATTCTTTTATGCCCCACCAAGGTAACTTCATATACATGATGGTGAGGCTGCTGCTGATGGGGATTATAACTATGCTAATAAACTAATAAAAAAAAACAAGCTATTAGGTAAATGACACATCAATTCTGCTATTATCTCCACTACAGTAACTGGAATAACATTATTTATTGTGAAATGCATTCGGCTCTATGTGATTTACTTACAGCTTTTCTAAGTATAAACATGATGGTAATTTTCCACTAAGTGACCTCGCCAGGCAACAAGTTATTGTCCCCAGAGTTTCATCTATCAACATTTTTATAGGTTTTTTTTCCCCACATACAGCGATCATTGTAGCTGTGAGTTTAATGGCAGTGCATACTGATATTCAGGCAGCTGACAAACCTTTCTATGCAATGTGAAATATTTAGGCAGGTTATACAAGCAAATGGGAATCCTTATATTGGTAATCTGTAAAGATAGAGCATGCTGCATGGGATCAAATGGAATCGGTGGTTAATAATACTATAGTAGGGTCTTTACAATAATTTAGTTCGCAAACTTTCAAATGGTAAAAAAGCTTGTTTTCCTGATCCCTATCATTTTATTCTTTTGGCTAATTTCTGGATATTTTACACTTTTTTGGCCAGGACCGTTTCAGACATGTCCAAATAAAACAAATTACACAATATAAAGATCATATTGTATACTGCATTAACCAGTAGATATCTGGCTATATACATGAATGAATAAATATCTACCGTATATACTCGAGTATACGCCGACCTGAATATAAGCCAAGGCCCCTAATTTCACCCCAAGAACCTGGGAAAAATTATTGACTCGAGTGTAAGCCTAGGGTGACCCCCCCCCCCCCTGTCATCATCCAGACCCCGTCATTATCACCCCCTGTCAAACCCATCCCTGTCATCATCCAGACCCCCCCTGTCATCATCACCCCCAGTCAATATCCCCCCTGTCATCATCACCCCCAGTCAATATCCCCCCTGTCATCATACAGGCCCCCCTCGTTGTCTACTCACCTCCCCAGTTCTATCGGTCCTGTTGCCTAGTAGCTGCAGGGACCATCCGCATTCTGGTGGGGAGGGTAACCCCTGGACTAGTGGCGCTGCAGTGATGCCGCCGTGCTGGGATGTCCATGTCAGCGTTCCTGACTACGCTACTGTGCTGCCTACCCTGACCTCCTGCTATCCAGACCACGAGTTGCCTTATCCCAGCTGTGCCTCGAATCTCCTCAGCCGCCTGTGTGGTTGTGGCGAGCCAGGGGTAGCGACCTGGGTGCCGCCTGCCGCAGAAAGTCCATCCCGCTTTGCGTCGGGCTCTGGTGAAAACCTGCGGCACCTTAGACTTCGCTCTCTAGTACAGTCCGAGTCATCTACCACACAGGTCCAGCAGATCCACCATCATCAGTGTTCCAGTCTACTGAAACGTGAGTGTTACATATACCTCTGTGTGTACACAAACATTGGCAGGCATCTGCTTTTAAAAAATTTGCTAGTCCAGTTTTTTTATTGAATCCCTTAAAAACAGCTCAGAAGCATCACTTTGAACAGAACTAGTTCAGTCAGAAACAGAACTTTTTGCCAGACTTTGGCAAACAGGCAAAACCAAACTTTTAGGACACATTATTAGATAGAAAAACGGCCACTTTTTATACCTATTTTAATGGCATTTTTTGTTATTATTTCATACTGTGTGAACCTAGCCTAAGAACAGAACAGGTGACTAGGGGAATGAAACATACATGCAGTAGAAGTTTCTCAGCGATAAAAGTCCTGAGACCAGTAAATCCTTTTTTTACAGGAAAACAAAGATGTTATGTATCGACTTTTCATTCAATACTTCCATACCATCAAATATTTTGTCAAAGTGGCTTCTGAATACATATTTCATGCCCTACTGGTACACAACCATACAACATTTTAGAGAGCAGCTTACTTTTCAGACATTGGTGTCCAATGGACCTATATTTGATGCATCAAAGATAGGTTTGTAAACCACTTTGACTTAACATCTTGATGCTAGGGATGTACTGAATGAACTTATTGTACATCTGGATTATCTTAAAGGATCGTGCTTGTGCTTTTATTTATGGCTTTAACATTAAAACAACCTGCCCAACATAGTGTCCCCTTATGTTGCCAACACAGCTTTGACCATTGAGGACTCCCCAAGACCTCTGAAGGAGTCCTATTGTACAGGGGACTTAACAGCAGATCTTTTGAGTCCTGTTGCACCTATGGATTAAATGAATGTTCGTCCAGCACATCCTACAGATACCCATTCAGATTGAGATCTGGTAAATTAAAAGATCACGTCAATAGCCAAGATTAATCAATTTGCAAAAACTGTCTGGTATTGTCCATAACAACTCCAGGCAATAAGCCAAATTTATATTGTTGTTTTTTTTCCTTTTCAGAACAGAATCCTTTTGCGATACATGCTTTCTTTTTAACCTTTTTTATTCCACTTTTTTGATGGCAAGGTGACCAAAATTAACAATTCTTGTTGCTTTTTTGTTGTTTTTTTATTTATGACATTAACTGTGCCGGATGAATAACACAATTGTTTTATAGTACAAGTCGTTATAAATGTGGGGATACCTATTATGCATAGGTTTTTGTTTTAATGATAATAAAGGGTTCTATTGGGAAAAGGGCATTTATTTTTAATTTTTTACACTTTATTTAGTTATTGAAAAAACTTCTATTTTGATACTTTTTACTTTGCTGTTATGCGACACTGCAGTATAGTAGAACTGTCAATATTAGACTGACATTTCACCTGTGAGACCAAGCCTATGACTGGAACTTACAGGATTTTGTACAAGGCAGACAGGAGGCCATCATCTGGCCTCTTGCTGCCTTGGTAACCAACCCCTCCCCTTGTCAATCCTATAGATGTTGTGGTCAGTACAGACCGCAGCATCTATGGGGTTAAAACTGATGCAACCTGTGTAATCTCAATTGAGGATCTCGGCTGTGACTGACAGCCAGTTCCCTCCGCCAATCTCCTGCAGTGCAGAGCAGGATGGATGTTTGGGTACTTCCTGTCGTGTGACCGTACCGTACCCGCTGCAGGGAGGTACCCAAACACCCTGGGGAGGGAAGGAAGTTAATGGGGAGAATATATAACATTTTGATGTGCGGTGTTTCGGAAATGGATTTAAGAAAGTGATGTCATCAGAGAGCATTCCAAAAAGAAAAGAATTTCCTCTGTAGTATTCAGCAGCTAATAAGTACAGGAAGGATTAAGATTTTTTAATAGAAGTAATTTACAAATCTAAAAAAAATTGGGGTATGTGCAGCTCACAATATAAATTAATCGAGGCTAAACGGAAAGTATTTACACCAAAAAAATACTAGTACAAAATAATATATAAGGAAAAAAAGGGGGGGGGGGGTACCAAATGCCTCTAGACTAATACCATAACATGGTACATGATGATGGAATTACAGAAAAAATAAATAAATCGGACTGTGCTTCACTTTAAATGATGTACAAATTTAATATAAAAAATATTACAAATAAGACATAAAATAAATAATGCAAATCTAATACATAAATGCCTCCTACCACAGGGCCCTTGTGGGGAGGTATGATATTTGAATACAAAGCATATATTAAAAATTTTTAAAATATAGCATGTGAATTACGTTCTACCGCTATCCCAATATATTGCAAACCGACATAGTGTACTTTTGTGCGGTACACTCCGTTCTCATGTGATTTAGAACAGATCACAAAGTGATATAGTTACCAACTCCTAAGGGTAGTTTTGGCTGGACGTCCGAGAGATGGATATGTGAGGGCTGTGTCCAGCGCTAGCGTGCGCATACGGTGACGGGCCCGGATGCCACAGGCCAAAAAGGTCACCGGTCACGGAATAATTGCAGGCTCGATGGCAGATGTAGTGGAGGCTGTGTCCAGCGCTGGCATGCACTTGCGGTGACGGGCCCGGTTGCCGCAGGCCGAAGAGAAGTCACCGGTCACGGAGTGGCTCCGGAGGTGGAGATATACTCGGAGATAGATGGATCTTGCTCCGGAAACAAGGAAAGGAAGGCCTCGTGGAAGATCTCTCGGCGTCTGGTGGAATGGCGGATGAATTACAGCCAGGTGTAAAATCAGCAGATGATGGAGTTGTGTCGGAGGTAAATGATGGCGGTTTGTGGATTGCGGTGGTCATGCGGTAAATATTTCTTTCTCTAGACGCGTTTCAGGGTACTTTATATATGACCCTTTCCTCAGTAGAGATATCTTTAACAGTGAAGCTCAAAGTCCTTTTATACATGTTGCCTGTCTAATTGTTACAGGTGTGTTTCTGTTTAGATCTTCCGCAAATAGCGGAATGGAATGGGAAACATGGGGTTGTTTCATCTTGATAAAGCAGTGTTCACATTTAGAATCAGTATGTATGCGTTCTTATTTAAATATAGTATTATATATATTGTAAACATTGGAATGGTACATATAGCATACAGTAAGATGTACAGATAAAGTGTATAATACTGAGATAGAGATATTGACAAAAATAAAAATAAATAAAAATAATAATAATAAATATAAAAATAAAAAATAAAAAATAAATAAATAAAGAATAATAAATGTAAAAATAAGGATGATAATAATATAAAAAAATAAAATATAGAAGTAGAAATAAATGAAAATAAAAATAAGATTAGAAATAAAATAGAAAAATACAAAGTACCAAATCTTATATTAAAGATACCACCCAAATTGTCAAAATTATTGAATCATTTAACTGGTCTGATAATCATATTTTAGCCACTCTGGATGTATCATCTCTCTATACAAATATACGTCACAATTTAGGTCTGGCAGCAACTCAGAAATTTTTACTCAAACACAATCACAAACCCCCACAGATTGAATTTATCCTCACAGCTATTAATTTCATTCTTACTCACAATTATTTCTACTTTAATGGTGATTATTTTTTACAGTTAATCGGTACCGCGATGGGCACCAGATTTGCGCCAAGTTATGCTAATTTGTTTATGGCATCTTGGGAAGAGGATACCATCACCCCCCACCTTGGCGCAAATCTGGTGCTCTGGAGACGTTACATTGATGATATTATTTTAATTTGGGATGGGTCCATCACAGATTTAGAATTATTTATTAATAATTTAAACACTAATAGTCACTTTCTCAACTTTACCTCACACATTAGCACACAATCTATCACCTTTCTTGACTTAGAGATCAAAGTGAGTCCGGATAAAACTAGATTAAATTGCAATACTTATAAGAAACCTACTACGAAAAACAGTTATATCGACTATACAAGTTGCCACCTGTCTAGTTGGCTTACAAATATCCCTAAAGGACAGTTTCGCCGTTTAAAACGTAACTGTACATCGAACAATACTTTTTTGGAAGAAGCAGAAGATATGACTTCTCTTTTCAAAGACAAAAATTATCCGGACACACTTTTAACCCAGTCCCTTAATCACGTTAAACTTCTAGATAGAACCACATTTTTTATACCAAAAGATAATGACACTATATCCACTGAACATTCAATTAAATTAATTTTACCTTATAATTATGAATATAAAAAAATTGAACAAATCATCAATAAGCACTGGTATATGGTTAAACAAGATAAGGATATAGGAGGATTGCTGCCAGACCGAGCCCCCATTGTATATAAAAAGGCCCCCAATTTGGGGATAACGATTGCACCAAGTATAAAACCACCCATAAAAATTCATAATATGTCTGAGACGTGGCTAAACACAAAAGGCTTTTTTAGATGTGGAATATGCCCCAACTGTATGAAAGTGAAGGGCCCTAAAAAAACGACAGAAATTTCATCATGTACTACTGACTTTAAATGGATCATTAAAGAACACATTTCGTGCCACACAAGTGGAGTACTATATTTGATACAGTGTGGATGTATGAAACAATACATTGGGAGAACAAAAAGACCATTAAAGACTAGAATTGCTGAACACCTAACAAACATAAAAAATGGAAACCTAAAACACCCTTTATCAGCCCACTTTGCAAAATTTCATAATAAAGAAATTACTACCTTCTTCTACACAGGCTTACAAACTATTAAGAAAGATTGGAGAGGAGGCAGCTTCATAGTTAAAATGTCTAAGGCTGAAAGTCAGAAGATTTATGAATTTAATTCTCTAGAGCCGAATGGCCTGAACTCGAATTTTGAACTTTTTGGATTTCTGTAGAGTGTGTCCCGCTCTCCCCATGGAGGCCCCCTTTTTTACTTGGGGGCCCCCATGGAGGGGTCGGACCCACTCTATCTTTGTTCTGCGTGACTGGCCATCCTTCAACCTTCCTGTACACTAATTATTTTCATGTAAATCTATAGCATTTTATTTTACTTATGCACCTATTTTATATTTATTTTACATCCTTTTATTTATTACCCCATTTTTTGTATTTTTCTATTTTATTTCTAATCTTATTTTTATTTTCATTTATTTCTACTTCTATATTTTATTTTTTTATATTATTATCATCCTTATTTTTACATTTATTATTCTTTATTTATTTATTTTTATATTTATTATTATTATTATTTTTATTTATTTTTATTTTTGTCAATATCTCTATCTCAGTATTATACACTTTATCTGTACATCTTACTGTATACTATATGTACCATTCCAATGTTTACAATATATATAATACTATATTTAAATAAGAACGCATACATACTGATTCTAAATGTGAACACTGCTTTATCAAGATGAAACAACCCCATGTTTCCCATTCCATTCCGCTATTTGCGGAAGATCTAAACAGAAACACACCTGTAACAATTAGACAGGCAACATGTATAAAAGGACTTTGAGCTTCACTGTTAAAGATATCTCTACTGAGGAAAGGGTCATATATAAAGTACCCTGAAACGCGTCTAGAGAAAGAAATATTTACCGCATGACCACCGCAATCCACAAACCGCCATCATTTACCTCCTACACAACTCCATCATCTGCTGATTTTACACCTGGCTGTAATTCATCCGCCATTCCACCAGACGCCGAGAGATCTTCCACGAGGCTTTCCTTTCCTTGTTTCCGGAGCAAGATCCATCTATCTCCGAGTATATCTCCACCTCCGGAGCCACTCCGTGACCGGTGACTTCTCTTCGGCCTGCGGCAACCGGGCCCGTCACCGCAAGCGCATGCCAGCGCTGGACACAGCCTCCACTACATCTGCCATCGAGCCTGCAATTATTCCGTGACCGGTGACCTTTTTGGCCTGTGGCATCCGGGCCCGTCACCGTATGCGCACGCTAGCGCTGGACACAGCCCTCACATATCCATCTCTCGGACGTCCAGCCAAAACTACCCTTAGGAGTTGGTAACTATATCACTTTGTGATCTGTTCTAAATCACATGAGAACGGAGTGTACCGCACAAAAGTACACTATGTCGGTTTGCAATATATTGGGATAGCGGTAGAACGTAATTCACATGCTATATTTTAAAAATTTTTAATATATGCTTTGTATTCAAATATCATACCTCCCCACAAGGGCCCTGTGGTAGGAGGCATTTATGTATTAGATTTGCATTATTTATTTTATGTCTTATTTGTAATATTTTTTATATTAAATTTGTACATCATTTAAAGTGAAGCACAGTCCGATTTATTTATTTTTTCTGTAATTCCATCATCATGTACCATGTTATGGTATTAGTCTAGAGGCATTTGGTACCCCCCCTTTTTTTCCTTATATATAATTTACAAATCTGTTTAACTTTCTGCCACCAGTTGATTTAAAAGAAAAAAGGTTTTCACCGGAGTACCCCTTTAAAATTGTCATCTTCTGACCCTTATAACTTTTTTTTTTCCGCGCATGGGGTGGTATGAGGGCTCATTTTTTTGCGCCGTGATCTGAAGCTTTTAGCGGTACCATTTTTGTGTTGATCAAACTTTTTGATCGCTTTTTATTCATTTTTTTTAATGATATAAAAAGTGACCAAAAATACGCTATTTTGGACTTTTTTGCGCGTATGCCTTTGACCATGCGGTTTAATTAACCATATATTTTTATAATTCGGACATTTCCAAATGCGGCGATACCACACATGTTTATTTTTGTTTACACTGTTTTTATGGGAAAAGGGGGGTGATTCAAACTTTTATTAGGGAAGGGGCTAAATGATCTTTATTCACTTTTTTTTTGCAATGTTATAGCTCCCATAGGGGGCTATAACACTGCACACACTGATCTTTTACATTGATCACTGGTTTCTCATAGGAAACAATTGATCAATGATTCTGCCGCTTGACTGCTCATGCCTGGATCTCAGGCACTGAGCAGTCATTCTGCGATTGGACACCAGGAGGCAAGGTAAGGGACCCTCCTGCTGGGTCACAGCTGTTCAGGATGCCGAAATTTCGCTGCGGACATCGTGAACAGCCCCCTGAGCTAACCGGCAATGATTTACTTTCACTTTAGACGTGGCGTTCAACTTTGAACGCCATGTCTAAAGGGTTAATAGCATGCGGCACCGCGATCAGTGCCACGCGCTATTAGCCACGGGTCCCTGCCGTTGTTAGAGGCCGGACCGTGGCCCCGCGTTATAGAACGGGAGTGGACTCAGGGCGTACAGGTACGCCCTTGGTCCTTAAAAGGTTAAATGGGAGAACTGGCACAATTGGTGGCTGACTAAATACTCCCCCCCCCCCCCCCCCCCACTGTACGTACATTAACATACGTAAACAAGATCTAGAAACAGAAATTTTTTAAACATTTTCATCACATGGCCTGAGACAATATAAGCAGCTAAATTCTTATAAATAAAGGAAACACAGATTGGTAATCACTTGGTTGTGGACAGGTGTCTTTTATACTGATAAGTTCAAACAGGTGCCATTAATACAGGTAATGAGTGGAGGACAAAGGAGACTCTTAACCTCCTGAGAGGTTATGCCGAGCGTGACTCGGGGTTAATTTTCCCTGCCAGGATCGGTAACCCCGAGTCACGCTCGGGGTAGAATTGCAGAGTTGCCGGCTGGGCTGCACGATATATTGCAAAAGCAATCGAATCGCGATTTTTGCTTTTTGCGATATAGCGATACGGCCCCCGGCAAAACATGTGATTATCTGCTCGGGTCGGCTCCCGTGGCGGGGGCCGGCTAGAGCAGGTAAAGACATATACTAAAAGTCAGTGTTTCTCAACCAGGGGGCCTCCAGATGTTGCAAAACTACAACTCTCAGCATGCCCGAACAGCCAAAGGCTGTCCGGGCATGCTGGGAGTAGTAATTTCACAACAGCTGGAGGCCCCCTGGTAGAAAAACACTGAGCTAAGTGTAAAAGTAAAAAGGAGGAAAATAAAAAAAACTTTTGCTTACCTAATCCCGGTCCCTGCATATGCCGTTCCCCTCCGTGCGCTCCGGTCCCTTCTCTCTTCACTATTCATCTTGCAGGACCTTTCCCTTTTCAGCCAATCACTGGACGCAGTGGTTTCAAGCCAGTGATTGGCTGAAGGGGAAAGGACTTGTTCTACAGCAAATACACTAGGTTTGAAATCTGCTGCTGCAGGACAAGACAAGGTGACAAGGGGGGAGGAAAAATGTGACATGAAGAGGGGGGGGGGTCGATGTGACAAGGGAGGAAGAATGTGACAGGGGGGAATGTGACAGAGGGAGGAATGTGGCAGAGGGAGGAATGTGACAGAGGGGGGAATGTGACAGAGGGGGGAATGTGACAGAGGGGGGAATGTGACAGAGGGGGGAATGTGACAGAGGGGGGAATGTGACAAGGAGGGGGGAATGTGACAGAGGGGGGAATGTGACAGAGGGGGGAATGTGACAGAGGGGGGAAGGTGACAGAGGGGGGAAGGTGACAGAGGGGGGAAGGTGACAGAGGGGGGAAGGTGACAGAGGGGGGAAGGTGACAGAGGGGGGAAGGTGACAGAGGGGGGAAGGTGACAGAGGGAGGAATGTGACAGAGGGAGGAATGTGACAGAGGGAGGAATGTGACAGTGGGGGGGAATGTGACAGAGGGGGGGAATGTGACAGA
This sequence comes from Hyla sarda, assembly GCF_029499605.1. Lineage (NCBI taxonomy): Eukaryota > Metazoa > Chordata > Amphibia > Anura > Hylidae > Hyla > Hyla sarda. Next base: position 499,043,954 of record NC_079189.1, on the reverse strand, counting down.
GGGGGGGAATGTGACAGAGGGGGGAATGTGACAGAGGGGGGAATGTGACAGAGGGGGGAATGTGGCAGAGGGGGGAATGTGACAGAGGGGAGAATGTGACAGAGGGGAGAATGTGACAGAGGGGAGAATGTGACAGAGGGGGGAATGTGACAGAGGGGGGAATGTGACAGAGGGGGGAATGTGACAGAGGGGGGAATGTGACAAGGAGGGGGGGAAGGTGACAGAGGGGGGAAGGTGACAGAGGGGGGAAGGTGACAGAGGGGGGAAGGTGACAGAGGGGGGAAGGTGACAGAGGGGGGAAGGTGACAGAGGGGGGAAGGTGACAGAGGGGGGAAGGTGACAGAGGGGGGAATGTGACAGAGGGAGGAAGGTGACAGAGGGAGGAATGTGACAGAGGGAGGAATGTGACAGAGGGGGGGAATGTGACAGAGGGGGGGAATGTGACAGAGGGGGGGAATGTGACAGAGGGGGGGAATGTGACAGAGGGGGGGAATGTGACAGAGGGGGGGAATGTGACAGAGGGGGGAATGTGACAGAGGGGGGAATGTGACAGAGGGGGGAATGTGACAGAGGGGGAATGTGACAGAGGGGGAATGTGACAGAGGGGGGAAGGTGACAGAGGGGGGAAGGTGACAGAGGGAGGAATGTGACAGAGGGGGGAATGTGACAGAGGGGGGAAGGTGACAGAGGGGGGAAGGTGACAGAGGGGGGAAGGTGACAGAGGGGGGAAGGTGACAGAGGGGGGAAGGTGACAGAGGGGGGAAGGTGACAGAGGGGGGAAGGTGACAGAGGGGGGAAGGTGACAGAGGGGGGAAGGTGACAGAGGGGGGAAGGTGACAGAGGGAGGAATGTGACAGAGGGGGGAAGGTGACAGAGGGGTGATGTGACAAGGGGGATTCGACAGTGTGGGAGAGGAATGTGACATGGAGGGGGTGATGTGACAAGGGGGGAAGAATGTGACAAGGAGGGGGGGAGAATGTGACAAGGGGGGGGATATGACAAGGGGGAGGAGAATGTGATAAGGGGGGGGTAATGTGACAAGGGAGGGGGAATGTGACGGGGGGAGATGTGAAATGGGCGGGGAAAGATGTGAAATGGGCGGGGGGAAATATGAAATTTCAATGCAAAAAATTGTACCGCTTTTGGTACAAATTTCCACACAGAATCATACCGCCAGGGAGGTTAAAGAAAAAGTTACAGGTCTGTGAGAGCCAGGAATCTTGCTTGTTTGTATGTGACCAAATACTTATTTTCCACCAAAATTTGCAAATAAATTCTTAAAAAAATCAGACAATGTGATTTTATGGATTTTTTTCTCATTATGTCTCTCATAGTTGAGGTATACCTATGATGAAAATTACAGGCCTCTCTCATCATTTTAAGTGGGAGAACTTGCACAATTGGTGGCTGACTGAATACTTCTTTTGTTCCACTGTATGTCAACAACAAATATAGTATAGGTAATTTAACCCTTACCCACCCCCTGACGTCCTGGTACCTAAGGACCAAGAGCGTATCTGTACGCCTGTGGGAATGCCGGGCAGGGACCGGATCGGGATGCCTTCTGAAATCATTCAGCAGGCACCCTGTGCAAACCTCTGGGGGGGTCCTGGGACCCCACATGTCAGGGATCGGCGATTCCGGGCTGATCGGGTCTCTGGTGACCCGATCGCCCGGAAAATAGTGATGATCGGAACTGTCATAAACAGCCCCGATTATCCTGAAGGATAGGAGTGAGATGGCAAGGGTGCCACCTCCTCCTATCCCCAGCGATTAGTGAATCGCAGGGCAGGTGCAGGAGGTGAAAGTGCAGTTTCCCGCTCTGCCCACCCTGGAAGTCCGGGCAGAGTGGGGGTAGATAGCGGCAATGGTGCGGGGGCCGGCGGCAGTTACCTGGAGGACATGCGGGGACCAGGGACCATCTCCAGAAAGGAGGCACAGGCAAGTGGAGGCGGCGTCAGAGGCAGCAGTGAAGATTGCTGTTAAGTGATCTTCACTGCTACTTCTAGGAGCTTCAAAACTACAATGCCCAGCATGCCCAGAGAGCATTTGGCTGTCTGGGCATGCTGTGAGTTGTAGTTTTGCAACATCTGGAGGGCCACAGTTTGGAGACCACTATGCAGTGGTCTCCAAACTGTGCTCTTCCAGATGTTGCAAAACTACAAGTCCAGGCATGCTGGGAGTTGTAGTTCTGTAACATCTGGCCCTTCAGATGTTTCCGAACTACAACTCCCAGCATACCTGGTCAGTCACGGCATGCTGGGAGTTGTAGTTTTGCAACATCTGGAAAGGCACAATTTGGAGACCACTGCACCATGGTGTCCAAACTGTAGCCCTCCAGATGTTGAAAAACTACTATTCAAAGCATGCTGAGACTGTCCAGGCATGCTAGGAGTTGTAGTTCATAGTTACATAGTGAGTACGGTCGAAAAAAGACATATGTCCATCAAGTTAAACCAGGGAATTAAAGGGTAGGGGTGTGGCGCGATATTGGGGAAGGGATGGGATTTTATATTTCTTCATAAGCATTAATGTTATTTTGTTCCAGGAATGTATCTAATCCTGTTTTAAAGCTGTTAATTTTTCCTGCTGTGACCAGTTCCTGAGGTAGACTGTTCCATAAGTTCACAGTTCTCATGGTAAAGAAGGCGTGTCGCCCCTTGAGACTAAACTTTTTCTTCTCCAGACGGAGGGAGTGCCCCCTCGTCCTTTGGGGGGGATTTAACCTGGAACAGTTTTTCTCCATATTTTTTGTATGGGCCATTAATATACTTATATACATTTATCATATCATATCATATCCTTAAATATCTCTTCTCAAGACTAAACAATTGTAACTCCTTTAATCGCTCCTCATAGCTAAGCTGTTCCATGCCCCATATTAGTTTAGTCGCACATCTCTGCACCCTTTCCAGCTCCACAGTGTCCCTTTTATGGACAGGTGCCCAAAACTGAACAGCATATTCCAGGTAAGGCCGTACCAATGCTTTATAAAGGGGGAGTATTATGTCCCTGTCCCTTGAGTCCATGCCTCTTTTTATACATGACAATATCCTGCCGGCTTTGGAAGCAGCAGCCTGACATTGCATGCTATTCTGAAGTCTGTGATCTACAAGTACACCCAGATCCTTCTCTACCAGTGACTCTGCCAGTTTAATCCCCCCTAAGACATACGATGCATGCAGGTTATTAGTACCCAGATGCATAACTTTACATTTATCCACATTGAACCTCATTTGCCAAGTGGATGCCCAGACACTTAGTCTATCCAAGTCATCTTGTAACTTATGCACATCCTCTATAGACTGTACCGTGCTACAAAGCTTGGTGTCATCTGCAAAGATAGAAACAGAGCTGTTAATACCATCCTCTATATCATTGACAAATAAATTAAACAACAGCGGGCCCAGTACAGAACCTTGGGGTACACCACTAATTACCGGGGACCAATCAGAGTACGAATCATTGACCACCACTCTCTGGGTACGATCCATGAGCCAGTGTTCAATCCAGTTACAAACTAAAATTTCCAAACCCAAAGACCTTAACTTACCTGTCAGATGTCTATGAGGGACAGAATCAAACGCTTTAGCAAAATCCAGAAGCACTATATCCACAGCCATTCCTCTGTCAAGGCTTCTACTCACCTCTTCATAAAAGCAAATTAGATTGGTTTGACAACTTCTATCCTTGGTAAACCCATGCTGGCTATCACATATAATACTATTATCCCCTATGTATTCCTGTATGTAATCCCTTATAAGTCCTTCAAACAATTTACCCACAATGCACGTTAGACTTACCGGTCTATAGTTCCTGGGGAAGACCTAAAGCTCTTTTTGAAGATTGGCACCACATTCGCCTTGCACCAGTCCCTTGGCACAATACCAGACACCAGTGAATCTCTAAATATCATGAACAAGGGTACAGATATTACTGAACTTACCTCTCTAAGAACTCTTGGGTGCAATCCATCTGGCCCTGGAGATTTGCTTACATTTATATTACTTAACTTACCTTGTACCATTTCTACATTAAGCCAGTTCAGTACATTACATGATGTGTTACCAGCACTAACCTGGCCAATGTCAGCTCCTTTTTCCATAGTGTATACAGAACTAAAGAACCCATTCAGTAGCTCCGCCTTCTCTTGATTGCCCGTGACAACCTCCCCATTATCATTATTAAGGGGTCCTACATGCTCTGTCCTTGGTTTTTTTGCATTTATATATCTAAAAAAATATTTAGGATTAGTTTTGCTTTCTTTGGCCACCTGTCTCTCGTTTTGAATTTTCCTGTTTTTATTATATTTTTACAGATTTTATTAAGCTCTTTGTACTGTTTAAATGTTATAGCTGACCCATCAGATTTGAATTTTTTGGAAGGCTATTTTTTTGTTGTTTATTGCTCTTTTAACATCATTTGTCAGCCATGTAGGATTTAGTTTTAATCGTTTATATTTGTTCCCCTTTGGTATATATTTAGATGTATAGTTATTTAGAGTTGATTTAAAGCTGTCCCATTTACCTTCTGTATCAGTATTTGAGAACACCTCCCCCCAGTCTATGTCCTGTCTATGTCTTCAGATGTTGCCGAACTACAACTCCCAGCATGCCTGGGCATGCTTGGAGTTGAAGTTTTGCAACATCTGGAGGGCTACAGTTTGGACACCCCTACACAGTGGTCTCCAAACTGTTCTCCAGTTGTTGCATAACTACAACTCCCAACATGCCCTTCGGCTATCTGGGCATGCTGGTAGTTTTGCAACAACTGGAGGCACACTGGTTGGGAAACATTGTCTGTTTCCTATCTCAGTGTTTCCCAACCCGTGTGCCTCCAGCTGTTGCAAAACTATAACTCCCAGCATGCACTGACAGACCATGCATGCTGGGAGTTGTTGTTTTGCAACAGCTGGAGGCACACGGGTTGGGAAACACTGAGTTAAGTAACAAACTCAGTGTTTTGTAACCAGTGTGCCTCCAGCTGTTGCATAACTACAACCCCCAGCATGCACGGACAGCCAAAGAGCATGCTGGGAGTTGTAGTTTTGCAGCAGACGGAGGTTTGCCCCCCCCCCCATGTGAATGTAAAGGGTACATTCACACGGGCGGGGGTTTACAGTCAGTTTCTCGCTGCAAGTTTAAGATGCAGCAAGTTTACCTCTGCAGCTAAAACTCCCAGTTGGAAACTCACTCTGAACACCCGCCGTGAGTGTACCCTAAAAACACTACACTACACCTATATACACACACACCCCTACACAGTTAACCACAGCCCCAATAAAAATGAAAAATGTCTGGTACGGTACCGTTTCCAAACGGAGCCTCCAGCTGTTGCCAAACAACTCCTCCCAGTATTGCCGGACAGCCATTGACTGTCCAGGCATGCTGGGAGTTTTGCAACAGCTGGAGGCACCCTGTTTGGGAAACATTGCCGTAGGGCAATTTTAGTATCGGAGGCAAGTGTAATTCTTGCATCCGGGTCCGTCCCTATGCAAATCCCGAATTTAGGCCTCAAATGCGCATGGCGCTCTCTCATTTCAGAGCCCTGTCGTATTTCAAGGCAACAGTTTAGAGACACATATGGGGTATTTACGTACTCGGGAGAAATTGCCTAACAAATTTTGGTGGGCTTTTTCCCCTTTTGAAAATGTATAGTTGGGGTCTACTCAGGGCTCGAGGAGTAGGACTAAATTTTGGGTACCTGGAGTCGGCAAACAATGCACCGACTCCGACTCCTACTAAATTTAGATTGGAATAAAAAAAAAAAAAAAAGCAAGTTTAAATGTCCCAATTCACAAAAAGTTCTAATTAATGACTTCTCTACTGTAAGAATAAAGACCAATGCATGCAGTGCCTCACGTAACCGGAAAACGAACACGTTAAGTGACCGTGAAGAAGCATGCTTTTCATGTGCTTTACTATATGGCACGCAACGCACAATTAGGAGCGGCAATACTTATACTTTCCATAGTGTTGTGTTCTGCTGTTACAGGGAACCCATGGGTAACCTAGCCTCACACTGATAAGGGATTAAGTAAATATGTTTTTTGCAGGACTAGAGACACTTGTATAAGTGAAGGGAATGGAGGGTCAATAGTTCAAGACTGAAACTGTAAACCATTGGAAAAACTGCTGCCATTCAGCTAAGGTTATAAAAACTTGTAAACTGATTGTTAGCTTAAAGGGGTACTCCGCCTCTAGACATCTTATCCCCTATCCAAAGGATAGGGGATATCAGATCGCCGGGGTCTCGCTGCTAGGGGCCCCCGGGATCGCTTCTGCTCTGCGCGTAATGACAGGCAATACAGGGGCCCGAGCATAGTTACGTCACGGCTCCGCCCCTCGTGACGCCACAGCCCACCCCCTCAATACAAGTCTATGGGAGGGGGTGTGGCAGTAGTCACGCCCCCTGCCATAGACTTGCATTAAGGGGGCAGGCCGTGATGTCACGTGGGGCGGAGCCATGACGTCACGCTGCTCCGTCCCCTGTATTGCCCGTCATTACACACAGAGCGGAACCCCGGCAATCTGACATCTTATCCCCTATCCTTTGGATAGGGGATAAGATGTCTAGCAGCGGAGTACCCCTTTAAACATGACTATGGGATTCTACTAGGGAAATTATGTTTTATAATAAATGCCCCTTCCGTGATCCTCCCACTGCCCTATCATCAGCAGCAGATCAGCACACAAAAAGGAGAAGGCAGCAGCTTCTGCCAAACTACCTCTCTCTGCTAGAAGAGCTTAGAAGAACTTGGTGGAACAGCTTCTATTAAGTGTTTATAAATACATTCGCATATTAATACAGAGGAGTCTGAAGTACAAAAAACTGTGGAGTCGGAACATTTATCTTCCGACTCCACAGCCCTGGGTCTATTCCAGCATGTTGTTGTAAAAAATTAAAATTTTTACACTAACATGCTGGCGTTGCCTCATACTTTTCATTTTCACAAGAGGTAAAAAAAAAAAAAAAAAAAAAAGGTAAAAAAAAAAAAAAAAAAATTGTATGGAAATACCCCATATGTGGACGTAAAATTCTCTGCGGGCGCACAACAAGGTTCAGGAGTGAGAACGCACCATGTACATTTAAGGTGATTGGCACAGGGGTGGCTGATCATTACAGCGGTTCTGACATAAATGCAAAAACACACACACATGTGACACCATTATGGAAACTATACCCCTCACGGAATGCAACAAGGGGTATAGTGAGCTTTAACACCCCACGGGTGTTTGACGAATTTTCATTAAAGTTGGACATGAAAATGAAAATTTTTTATTTTTTCACTAAAATGCTGGTGTTATCCCAAATTTTTATTTTCACAAGGGGTAATAGGAAAAAAGCCCCCCAAAATTTGTAACACCATTTCTTCTGAGTATACAAATACCCCCATGTGTGGACGTAAAGTGCTCTGCTGGCGCACTACAGAGCGCAGAGGAGAAGGAGCGCCATTGGGCTTTTGGAGAGAGAATGTGTCTGGAATTGAAAGCCATGTGCATTTACAAAGCCCCCCATGGTGCCAGAACAGTGGACCCCCCCCCCCCATGACCCCATTTTGGAAACTACACCCCTCAAGAAATGTAACAAGAGGTACAGTGGATCCCCCCCCCTCCAGATGTGACCCCATTTTGGAAATTAGACCCCTCACAGAATTTAATAAGGGGTGCAATGAGCATTTAGCACAATTTGTTATTTGCACAACCCACTGTTCCAAAGATCTGTCAAACGCAAGTGGGGTGTAAATGCTCACTCTACCCCTTATTAAATTCTGTGAGGGGCGAAATTTCCAAAATGGGGTCACATGTGGGGGTGGGGGGTAGGGGAATCCACTGTTCTGGCACCATGGGGGCTTTGTAAACACACATGGCCTTCAATGCCACAATTCCAGACACATTCTCTCTCCAAAAGCCCAGTGGAACTTCTCTTCAGAGCCCTGTAGCGCGCCAGCAGAGCATTTACGTCCACACATGGGATATTTGTATACTCCTAAAAAATGGTGTTACAAATTGTGTCTACTATTCTGGCACCATGGAGGCTTTGTAAACGCACATGGCCCCTGACTTCCATTCCAAACAAATTCTCTCTCCAAAAGCCCAACTGCGCTCCTTCTCTTCTGAGCATTGTAGTTCGCCCGCAAACACTTTACATCCACATATGGGGTATTTTCATACTCCGGAGAATAAGCCTCCCAAAATGTTTAACCGCATTTCTTCTATTACCCCTTGTGAAAATGAAAAATTTGGGGTAACACTAGCATTTTAGTGAAAAATATAAAATTTTTCATTTTCACGTTCAAATTTTGATGAAATTTGTCAAACACCTGTGGGGTGTTAAGGCTCACTGTACCCCTTGTTACGTTCCTTGAGGGGTGTTTCACAAAAAATGTGCCATATGGGGATTTGTTTGCTGTTCTGGCACCATAGGGGCTTCCTAAATGCAACATGCCCCCCAAAAACCATTTCAGCAAAATTTGCTTTCAAAAAGCCAAATGTGACTCCTTCTCTTCTGAGCATTGTAGTGCTCTCACAGAGCACTTCACGTCCACACATGGGGTATTTCCATACTCAAAAGAAATGGGGTTACAACTTTTGGGAGGCATTATCTCCTATTATCTCTGGTAAAAATGGTAAATTTGGGGGAAAAAATGCATTTTTGTGAAAATAAATGTAATTTACACATTCGACTTTACCGAAAAGTCGTCAAACACCTGTAGGGTGTTAGGCTCACTGTACCCCTTGTTACGTGCCATGAGGGGTGTAGATTAAAAAATAGTATGCCATAGGGGCTTCCTAAATGTGACATGCCTGCCAAAAACCATTTCAGCAAAATTCACTCTCCAAAATCCCATTGTTGCTCCTTTGCTTCTGAGCCCTCTAGTTCCTCTAGAGCACTTTACGTTCACATACGTGGTATTTCCTTACTCGAAAGAAATTGGGTAACAAATTTTGAAGGGCTTTTTCTCCTTTTACCCCTTGTAAAAATGTAAAAACTGGGTCTACAAGAACATGTTAGTGTAAAAAAAAAATTTTTTGATTTTTAATTTTCTCCTTCACTTTGCTGCTATTCCTGTGAAATGCCTAAAGGGTTAACAAACTTTCCGAATGTCATTTTGTATACTTTGAGGGGTACAGTTTTTATAATGGGGTATTTCTAATATGAAGGCAATCAAAACCACTTCAAAACTCAACTGGTCCCTGAAAAATTCTGATTTTGAAATTTTGTGAAAAATTGGAAAATTGCTGCTGAACTTTGAAGCCTCTGATGTCTTCCAAAAGTAACAGCATGGCAACTTTATGATGCAAATATAAAGTAGACATATTGTATATGTGAATCAATATATAATTTATTTGGCATGTCAGTTTTCCTTACAAGCAGAGAGCCTCAGATTTTAGAAAAATGCAAAATCTTCTAATTTTTCATGACATTTTAGAATTTTTCACCAAGAAATGATGCAAGTATAGACAAAAATTTACCACTATGTTAAAGTAGAATATGTCACGAAAAAACAATCTCTGAATCAAATTCATAAGTAAAAGCATCCCAGAATTATTAATGCTTCGTGACAGTGGTCAGATGTACAAAAAAATGCTCTGGTCCTTAAAATGAAAATGGGCTTGGTCCTTAAGGGGTTAAAGTCCCATACAAGCCTATGGGAAATATATATTACTGCATAACTTCCAAACAGCTAGAGATATTTCGATAATACTCGGTCACATGTTACTAATATGTCCACGAAAAATATAGGATAGTTAATTTAACTCTAACCTAACTACCCTCATTTTCAAGGGTTGGGGTTTTTGTTTAAAGTCCAATGCAAATCTAGGGGAAATGTATGTTCCAGAATAACTTCCGTATGGCTGGAGATATTTCGATAATCCTTGGTCACATGTTACTTATACGTCAAATAAAAATATATAATAGTTAAATTAACCCTAACCTACCCCCATATGTAAAGGATGGTTTTTTTTTTTCTTTCAAGTCCCATGCAAGTATATGGGACTTTTGGTGCCTTACTCCACAAGCTCTGCATCTCCTGGTGAATGTGTCAATTTGGCTGGCATTCCATGCCCCACCTTGCAAAGACACGCCCACCATTTAAGCCACACCCATTTTATGTTCAGCTCACAATATCTTTACAACTCAGCCCCACCTGAGGACGGGAAATGAGGATTAGAAATAAGGAAGGGATAGGAGGTCCGGATAGGAGGATTAGATATGGGGACGGGATGTGAGGACAGGACATGAGGTCACGATATGGGGATGGGATATAGGAGCTGACCTATTTTATTTCTTTTTTTTTTTTTTTTACTTTTAAAGCTCTTGTAATGTTTATATGATAAAGATTATTTTTTTTTTTTTAAATGTATAGTTGGCATGTAACACTACATTTCCCCTGTACGGTCAAATGTGGCTGGTGATAATAGCTGTCCGCCAGTGGTTAGAAAAGATGCACTATTAAAATCATAATTCATTTGTAAGACAACCGATTTGAAGTTTCACATTTCACTGGATATATCAATGATTGCCTATCTAGCCCTTGAAAAAGAAGGTGTGTGTGTGGTTTAAAGCACTATGATATTTTATATCTCTGGGTATATATAATATTAAAACTAGATATAAGAAATTAATAAGACATCTGCAGCAGGGTCAGATAGCCAGCCTATACAATTAACCCTTGAATTACATGTCTTCAAGCTTACCTGTCATTATCAGTATTATCAATCATAGTTAAAAACACAGACAGTGGAGATCATTTTTAAAACTTTTTCCCCAGCATAAAATATTTTTTTCCCCATTTTTTTGTTTGAGAAATATAATAAAAGATAAGTCTTATCAGTGTTATTACAATTGGAAAATTGGTCCCGTTTTCTGCCGAAGTGGTAGTTTTTGGAAATAATATGGTAGCACAACATTACTTTAAGGCTGGATAACCCCTTTAATTTTTACATCTTTAGTTGTACTGCTGTAGAAGACAGGACAAATGAGAACACAGTTTGAAACCATTAGAGCTTGCATGTTTATTGAACAAATTCTACTAAAATGTTAAAATACATTGGGTACTTGAAGTGCATTATTAGAGATCACATTATTACAAAAGCTTGCCTTTTTTTTTTTTATCAATACACAACTGCAACCATACATATATGCCACAACTGCTTAATATTGATTAAATTGCTCTATTATATACAGCACAGCTGATATCTTTCTACTCATACAATAGAACACTCAAAAAACGTAAGAAAAAAAATTACAAGAAAAAGAAATCATAGGCTAAGCATGCACTGTCTATAACAGTCAAAAGCTACAACAGCTCAGAGTATAGTCCGCACTGTGAAGGAAGAGCTAAAGACTGTGGTATATATAATAAACAAAAAACATTAAAAAAGTGTTAAGGTGGGCTTCCAGATTGTGTCTAACACAACAGCATTTCAAGAGTAGTTTTACTTTGTCACTTGAGAGCAAGAACAATAAAAAAATCTGTAATTTTTTTTTTTACTTCGCAACATAAAAAGAAATAGTATGCAAAATTATTAGCTGCCTCGTTCCTAAAATTACCTGCCACAGACCCAGGACATTTACAAAAACATGCCCTTTTCTCTTATATACTCCTTCTAAAACAGAGAGAAAAAAATAAAAAGATTTCTACAAGGTTAGTGAAACATTATTGCTACAGTTATCGAATGTAGGAGAGGGGCATAGATTATCGAGAATAGGTAAATTACAGTTTTGTGATTGCTCCTACTAGAATAGCTGAATGTTGGCGTATCTACCCTGAATTGTAAAAACGAAAAGTAAAGAAAATTTTTACTTGTCTGACTTGCCCTGTTAGCAGTTATTTACCCTACAAAAGCCACACTGTAGACAAGAGAGTCAGTCCTGCCTATAGAACAACAATCAGGAAAAAATACCAACACCTTCTTAGAACATGAAAAAAAGAAAACTCCCGTCAGAGCTACCTTGCCAAGGAGCATGTTTAGAAGTCCAAAATAGCACCATTCATCAGTGTCTCAAATCCTGTGGCAGCTTCTCTGTCACTTACCACAAGGAAACAATGTGTTTCAAACAACTATTTCTATACATTAAAAAAGTGTACATGGATAAAATATAGAGATATACAGACAATGAATGAAAATAAAGGAAGCGAGTATGCTACATCTAGGTGAACAAGATACATGATATAAGGGGGACTCTTAGCCTCAGAGAGGGTAGTTAAGTGTCAAAGTGCATCCATCACTTACACACTGTGATGGCAGACATTTCCGGAGTTAAACTGAGGCTTGGTTCACACCGCTGTTTGCATCCGACCTGTTAAGTTTTGTTTTCTTGAGCCAATCAGACCCTGAAACGGGTCAGATGCAAACAGCTACTACTGGGTCATGACAGACCCCATTCACTTGCATGGGGTCTGTCGGTGACCCAGTAATTTTTTAGGATTTTAGCAGAGAAAAAAAAAAAAAAAATAGTGCTTGCACTATTTTTTTTCACCGCCAAACTCTCGTCCTTCTGGTTGGATTGCCAACGGAAGTCCGAATAGCAGAGTCCAACGGCAATGTGAACCAGGCCTAACATTCACAAGAATACGGCCTATCCATTCATAGGGACTAAAAATACTATGGAGGTATCATATACCCAACATGTAGGAATTGCCATTAGTTTGTAGTAAATACTTAGGTTACTTTCTTATGAATGCCATTTTAGCTCATGAAGCGACTACCTCTACAGTGAGTAAACAACAGGTGAAAAAAGTAGCAAACTGTTACTGAAATTGAATGCTTTAAGTTACCGGTTTATTGTGAACGGAGGTGCTTGAGAAGAGGAAGACGTTGCTGTGGTAGAAACAGGCCAAAAGGCCCACCTGCACTGTGTGTAAACATGGATTCAAATTGTGAAGATTCACCTGACCTAGTTGGTAAAAACTGAGTTAATAGTACAACTTTGTCTGTGGTAATTCTCTAAAGCAAGGCTCAGAGTCCCATATAGTCTTACACTTGATGATATACACAGGAACAGTTCCCAATATATGACATCATGAGCGTGTCAATGACCATAAACCAAATGTACTACACATGGAAGACATACAATTAAAAAAGGAAGAGGTAATTAATTTCAGTGAAATGATGTCCGCAACCATTTTCTGGAGTCCGGAGTCTGTCTGCCGCGTTGTTCTCTTTGTGGTCGACACTTCTAGGTAGATGGAGAGTCCCCTGGTAAAGGGAAGAGAGAATTATTTTGGGCAAAATATAGAGTAAAAAACTGTTACTGTAAAAGAGGAATCGCATAGAGAAAAAATATATCATCTAATAACTGTGACATAGGTAGTAAGAGTTCTTGTATGATTTATGAGGATATACTATAACAGGACATTGATGACAGCACTAGTAACATTTTTAAAGAAAGGTTTCCCTTGAGGGTCATAGGGGGAGAGTCATCAAAACCTATGTAGAGGAAGAGAGGTGCAGTTGCCCATAGCAATCAGATTGCTTCTTAAGTTTTTAAAAAGGCCTCTAAAAAACCCCAAAGAAGCAATCTCATTGGTTGCTATGGGCAACTGTACCACTCTTCCTCTACATAGGTTTTGATAAATCTCCCCCATTGTGTCCAAAATATCATACCCACTTCGGACTCTGAACCTGGTACCAGACATACGTAAGTCGATTCTTAAAGGGTAACTAATTAAAACAAATTTTTGCTATTGCACTCCTTATGGTAACTAAAAAATATTTCTAATATATTTTGTTTTAAAAAAAAAATGTTTTATTTGTGCTTAAAAAAAGCTCAAGAGCACATTCCCCTCCCCCCCCCCCCCCCCCCCCCATCTCATACACAGACTTTAGACCGAAGTCCAAACACAGAAAGTGCAGCCTGGAATGCTGAGTGGGGTGTGTCCAACCTCATCTAATCATAAATCCTCTCACACTTAACTGCCATATGCTGTTGGTTGGACCCCCTCCCCAACCCCCCTTTCAGCACTCAAAACCACATTTAACCAAATAATGTGCACAATATTTTTTCATTTTGGATATTGGTGCTGTAATTTTAAAAAGAGAAACATAAAAATGTGTTTGCGTTTGGACTCTGTTCTGCTCCATGATAAATAGAACAAAATAATATGGAATATGCGCTTATTTCCACAGCCCTTCGACATAAGTGTCGAATAAAGTGACACCACACTACTTCCTTGCCACTGCTAAAAAATGTTATCGATATAGCCATAGTTATACTGTATGCTTATAGTCCATGGTGCACTGGGGGGTGGTAGCCCGGACCACTCCTGTAGCCCCATCTGAGCACATAGCCAGAGCTGCCCCTCAGCAGTGATATGGAGCCAAGGCTGATGCCCGATCTCCCGCTTGTGTTGTGTTTCAGAACTGTCAAATGGCTCGACGTCACTGCCAAGATGCGGCTTGATGGTTCAGCGTAGCTACAGGAGTAGACTAGAGTGGTCCAGGCGACTGTCCCCAGTGCACCAATGGAAAGTAAGCATTACTGAAAATCTCTAGCTATATCAATATATTTTTAGCAGTAACAGGAAAGCCATTTAGTATTTAAACATGTTCATTCTTTCGGCCAATTAATTTCCCCAACAGAATTTACAGCCGCCGAAATTCCGCAATGTGAATGCAATAGGGGAAGACTCATTCACACCAATGTTTAGGTGTGTGTGCCGGATGACTGAAAATGCCAGTAGGAGGCTCGAAACGTCACGGTCCCACCCCGCTCGTGATGTCACGGCCACGCCCCCTCAATGCAAGTCTATGGGAGGAGGCCTGATGGTCGCCACGCCCCCTCCTATAGACTTGCATTGAGGGGGCGTGGCTGTGACGTCACGAGCCTCCGGAGCTGCATCCTTTGGATAGGGGATAAGATGTCTAAGGGCGGAGAACCCTTTTAAGACTAGTTTTACTCCTAGAATAGCAACCAAAGCACAGATACATGCTGTGGCAGATAAATCATCTTTAACAGTTCATGTTTACACTGATTAGAGTTTATCATCCAAATCAGCCAGAAGGAGAACACTAATATGTATTTCTTATTAAAATATGATTCAATCAACAGAGCTGTCTTTCTTGTCAGTTAATAGACTTTATAGCATAGGGTGTTTTTTCTTCCAGCCCGGCTGTGCTGCAGGGTGTGGGTGTCAGCAACAAAACATCAACTGCATACTGACTGCAGTCTGGGAAAACTTCCCAAAGTATTGTGTGGGGCAGTTCCTTTCAGCTGTGAAAATATTTAGGGAGATGAAAGGTGATAGTCTGCTCAAATATGATGAGACCTTTCCAACCAGAAGTCGTACGGTTTTCCTAGCAATAAAGTAAAATGCTCATATACACTGGAACCATATACGAGATAAAAATGACAAACTGATATGACTTTAACAAATGTGTCCTCTGCAGATTCTTGATGATGAGGCAACACGTGTTTACTTTGTTTAGTTTGTTCTGCTTAAAACTTCAGAGGAAACGTGGTGTTTCAGAGATTTCCACCAGCTCACTTAAAAACAGGATGTCAACACTAACTACATGAAAGTTCTCCTGCTATAAAGGAAGCACTGCTGCCCACACACAGGCTGATTCTGTGGTTTAGCCTGGGAGGCTAAAAATAACATCTGGTTCCACCATGGCCAAACTGGACGTTTTCCATGCCTAGAAATAGGATTAAGTAGGGGCTCTATTAGGGTGGTCTTAAAGGATACCTGTGGTCAGTTAGAAACCACAATGGTTTCTATGCCTCCCTTTATCAATAGACAGCAAGCTGGGTGGTAACTTTCGTTCAATAGGGAATGTGAATTTTAAGGGGTACTCCGCCCCTAGACATCTTATCCCCTATCCAAAGGATAGGGGATACGATGTTTGATCATGGGGTCCCGCCTCGTCAAAAAACCCAGTGTCAGACAATACTGGAGCGGGGACGTCCTCTACCAGACCACACTCTACAGTATGGCCATGACACGGGGACGGTTCGAGGCCATACGGAAATTCCTGCATTATTACTGATAATACAGCATGCCCCCCCCCCCCCTTTACAAAGTGAGGCGGTCATAGACCTAAGAGAGCTCTCTGTAGATTAGTCTCTTATCAGTTTTAAGGGGAGGACTCCTCTTCCGCCAGTACATTTCATTGAAGTGGGCGATGTATGGCATGAAACTTTACAAATTTTGTGAAAGTACTTCAGAGTACATTTGCAAGTTTAGAGTATATGAGCAACGAGATTCCCGTATTGAACCCCCAGAATGTCCCCCCACTTTGGGTGTTGACGGGAAAATAGTTTGGGACCTTTTGCACCCATTGCTGGATAAGGGTTACCACGTGTAAGTGGACAACTTTTATACCATAGTACACTTCATCCATTCCTGGAAAATACATTTCGGGAACATCCGTCCATTCCAAATGTCAAGTCCCTCCTATACACCTTCCCGGCTGGGGGGGGGGGGGGGTGTTACATGTGGGTGTTTCTTTTTGTTACTTTCCACTGAATATATGTAACCGTCAGCTACTAATATGCCATAGGCCTCAAATACAAACATAGCTCTGTGACTCACAGCATATTGCGTCCACATAGGGGGTATTTCTATACTCATGAACTTTTTATGTCCACACATGGGGTATATCCATACTCCAGAGAAATGGGGTTACAAATTTTGGGGGGCATTCTCTCCCATTACTTTGTAAAAAGTGAAAATTTGGGGGGGGGGGGGGAAACTATTTTTGTGAAAAAAAAAAATTATAATAAATTTACAAATCCAAATTTACCGAAAAGTCGTCAAACACCTGTGGGGTGTTAAGGCTCACTGGACCCCTTGTTATGTGCCTTGAGGGGTGTAGTTTCCAAAACAGTATGCCATGTAGGTATTTTTTTTGCTGTTCTGGAACCATAAGGGCTTCCTAAATGTGATACGACCCCCAAAAACCATTTCAGCAAAATTCACTCACCAAAATCCCAATGTCACTCCTTCCTTTCTAAGCCCTGTAGTGCACTTTACACCCACATATGAGGTATTCCCTTACTTGAGAGAAATTGGGTTACAATTTTTGGGGGGGGCTTTTTCTTTTATCCCTTGAAAAATTGTAAAAACTGGGTGCACAAGAACAGGAGTGTGTAAAAAATGAAGATTTTAAATTTTCTTTTAAACACCAAGAAGGACAGGTCGTGGAATTTTGGAATTTACAGGATCGCTAAAATAATGTATAACAAAAAAAAAAAGGAAACAAAATGTTCAAAACATCCCAGATGTACTTGAACACTTCAGAAAAATAGCTGTACCACTGGTTTCATAACAAACGTCGAGTTATAAGTGTACTGCCAATGATGTCTAGAGGGGTCCAGTTACCATACATTATGTAACCCCACACTATAAGCCCAGAAGTAGGACCGGTGTGACGTTTTCCTGTTAAGGTCTTTTATGGCTTGGCCCACATGGTCTCCAGCCATAAAGACAAATATCCTCCGCTGTCATCTCATTCTGCACCTTGGGAGCCTTGCGAGCAGTGGTGTGAGATCAATAAAACGACTGAAGCTGGGCATCTGGCCCGTAGCCTAATGTTGTAAAAGCACATTCTGATTGTTTAGAATGTTCGCAACTATACGATTAGTATGTGACGTCCAATTTCCCTTTCAGTTCAAAATATATAACTACACACAACACAATCTGCCTGAGTGATAAAACCAAGATCTCTCCGTTCATGGATTCTATCCCTTGTTTGTGACAAGTGGTGATAACTGGAACACTCGCATCGCACAATCATACTGTACTGATGTTTCATGTGGCTGAAAAAATTTGCTTTCAATCTGGCTTTTATACCACAGAAGCCCATCCATGTGCCACAGACCGAAGTGCTTGAAAATTTGATCATTTGAAGAACTTCGCAACACCTCCTACTTCCTTGATTTGCCTAATCTTAGGTCTTGTTGCTATTTTAATGTTGAGAAGTATACAGAATTATATACTATATGTATTTCTTGTAGTTACATGTTATTTTTCTATAACATGCTTTTCCGATTTAGTTTAATCAATATTAGTACAATTAATTTGTACTTTCCATGTTTTAACAAGTTTCGCCTTTAAAACGAACATAACATTTTTAGTAACTAATATGTGGCAGAATAACCTTCAATATCTTTTATAAATATGGATTCCTTTAGTCAGGGGAAAATGCAAACAGTAGTTATTAGGCAACCCACACACATTTATAACAAAGTAAAAAGTGGTAGGTGGTAGTTTGACTCAGACACAAAGGAATACAGTGACTTATCTAAAATCATAGTGGGCTCATAATTAGATCCAAGAATTTTCTATATTACTTTGGTGTAGTCCGCATCTACAGACCTTAAAGGGGTACTCTGCCACAAACATCTTATCCCTTAACCAAAGGATAGGGGATAAGATGTTAGATTGCGGTGGTCCCGCCGCTGGGGCCTTACACGATCTCCGTGCCAGCAGCTGCAGCGTCAGGAACGTGGAAGCTTGTAGGCCTTCACGCTTCCTCCAATAGAAGTGAATGGAGGGGGCGTGGCGGCCACATCACCAGTCATCGGGCACGGAGTGGAGTTTGCCCCGTGCGCAGAATGACGGGGTGCCAGAGATCGCGGGGGTCGCCAGCGGCGGGCCCCCCATGATCTAACATCTTATCCCCTATCCTTTAGATAGGAGATAAGATGTTTGAGTCGGGTTTACCCCTTTAAGTAGCTGTTTTTCCTTCTACCAGTAAATATATATTGTATTATTTTTGGTTTTTAATATGCAGATCCATTCTCACATTAGTTAGCAATGGAGGGGTATTTCAGAGTCTATAAAAACTTGGAATAATTCTAAAGGCTGTGAAAAAATAAGCCATGCTTACCTTTCCCTGCTTCAGCTCCCCTTGGGGCTACTTCTGGACACTAGTTGCTTTTCTTTTCTGCCTGCTTTCAAGATGAAAGGTCAGAGTGGGGACCTGTCCACTCAGCCAATCACTGGCTGAGAAGAGACATTGGTGGGCAGCAAGAATAGACCGGAAAGATCTACATTGGGAGCTGAAGCAAGAGGTACAAGATACCAGGGGTAGAGAAGTATTGATTTTTCTTTTCTACAACCTCAACAATGTATTGTTTTTAGGGACACCGGAATACCCTTTTAAAAGGGAACCTGTCACCATAAAATATGCTGTGCAATAGACCAGAGTCATATTATGGAAATTAAGTTTATATAACGTGTTGTGAGAAAAGATTTACCAGAATACCCTGGTTCTGGTATGTGTTGCAGTCCTGAAGCTGATCTCACAGGTGTGAGCACTGACAGAGAGCAGCACAGCAGAAAGGAGTTGCTCTGAAGCAGGTTACCCTGTCTTACACCAAAATGATGGACTTTGGGACTGAACCTGCCATGTTTTGGGTGAGATGCTCAGAAGTTTATGTTACCTAAAGAGCCTGATTAGAAGGACATTTTAAGTTTCTGTTATCCTGCAAGCTGATCTTGTTGCTGTATATGAATTGTTACAATAAACCCAGAACTACTGTACTGTGAACCTGCCTATTTGCTTATGGACAAGAGTGTTGAATGGTACATTTACATGTGAACATTTTGCTGCTGCAGCAAAATAAGCATGAACATACCTTGAAGGGTCCCATTAAGTGACTAGGGGGTGTTTCCCAGCAAGGCAAGAGCTCAGGTAAATTCAACCCATCTCCTTTTTATCTAGTGGCTGTCAAACAGGGTAGGTGGGTGCATTTGGGCCTTGGCCAGGAGTTGTTTTGGCTCTTACCTCCTGGGCATGTGAGCCTTATTTACACATATCTAGCAATGGCCATCCTTATACTCCTGTGTTTCCGCCGATGGATCCCCACAGTGTAAAGTGGACCTAACAATCAGGATTCCCTCAAATGAAAAAACCCCAATGCTTAGAGTTGAGGCTCCTAGGAAATATTTTCATCCCAATTAATACAGAGATTCAGGATAAACAGGGGTTCCAGAAGTCAGAGCCCTTAGAATCTTTATAATATGGAATATCCTAGCAATATGCTTTTGCATTAGAAAATACACCATTCACCCCTTTAAAATAGAAGTTAACATCCAACTTTGTGGATCCGTTTCTCTGAATGTTTTCCTAAATAGGACACAGACAAAAACAGACTTGCCATGTAGCATACTTTTTATTAAAGGGGTTATCCACCATAAGTTGATTTTAGTACGTATCTGGCAGGCAGTAATGGACATGCTTAGGAAGGATCTGCGCTTGTCTTGGGGATAAATGGCTATGTTGTGAGATTACTATAACACTGTGGCTAGCTTTTTGTGAACTGCTATTTCCTGTTTGACTTTTTTTCCTTTTTACTACAAATCCCACAATTCCATCTTCCTCCCTCCCGAACATTAGCCACCCCACCCATTGAAACATAAATGAGCTGCATCCATTCAAAAGACCTGTGGTTTTCAATCAGGGTGCCTACAGCTGTTGCATTAGTTGCAGAATGATCCCTCCACCCATTGAAGCAAACAGGCTCCCTGTCATCAGCTGACTAGTGAGTCAGGTCTTGGCCGCATTGCAAGCTGGGAAAAATCTGAGACAACAGTCATTTTGTATGCTGGTAAAAACAAACATTGGAGTGAAAATCACAGAAGAATTGTGAGAAAACCATCACACACAGGTACAGACACTATATTATGGACTACACTAACTTTACAGCCCCTGTAGCATAGTCCAATAAAAAAAAATCCTGGAATACCCCTTTAAAAGCATTGATCTTCCTCTGCCATGGGTATAAATTCTGTTTTATTGTAAGCACATCAAGTCCATGTTCATTAAACTACTAGATGGTCCCTAGGTCCCCTAGGAACTCACAGGTTTTTACACCCAGAAATGAGCTTTTAATTTATAAACTGACAGTCTGGTTAGTAAAACCGCCCAGACTACTAATAGGAAAGAAAGAAAGAAACATTCTGCTTGGTTTAGTCACATTTTGAAATATCTGCCAGATAATCTTCCAGAATAACTGAAAGCCAATATGACTCATTCTACAGCCAGACTCCTGAGAACAAAAGTTACACAGATCTGTCATTAAAACCCTCAACAAATACTTGTCACTCCTTTTGTTGGGAAAGCTTAAAGGGGTTGGTCAGTTGATAAAGACGTTTACAAAAAGGCCATAAACCGTATGGCAGTTTGGCACATACAGCTATAACTGGCTTTATATTTTATCCCAACTCTGAAATTAAACCTGGGTAGGAGGGGCCTTTCATTTTAGATTTGGGGTAAAGTATAAAGTCAGCTGCAGCTGTATGTGTTAAAATAAACCCTTCTGTTTATGGCTTTTGAAAATGTTTCTATTAAGTGGCCAATCCCTATAAATTACTGAAATAATGTAATTTCATTAAGTTATTTAATATTAATCTCTTTAATAAATTCTTATAGTATATCAGTTTCTCTTAGATCACTGGCCCTCTCACACCACACACAATAGGGTAGATCTGTCACTGAATTTATGCTAGTATATTTTAAAGGGTTACTCCGCCCTAGACATTTTCCAAAGGATAGGGGATAAGATATATGATCGCGGGGGCCGCAGAGGACCCCCGCGATCTCGGCTGCGGCACCCCAGACATCCGGTGGATGGAGCGAACTTTGCTTCGTCCCGGATGACTGGCGATGCAGAGCGGAGGCTCGTGATGTCACGGCCACGCCCCCTCAATGCAAGTCTATGGGAGGGGGTGTGACGGACATCACGTCCCCTCCCATAGACTTGCATTGAGGGGGCGTGGCAGTGACGTTATGGGCGGGGCGTGGCAGTGACATCACGAGGGGATAAGATGTCTAGGGGCGGAGTACCTCTTTAAGCTTGACACTATAATTATAGTTCCTGCCGACCCTAAAAAAGTTCTGTTACCAACAATGATTATCTGAACTTTTCCTTCAAGAAGAGACTCCAGACTAGAGCACTGCGCGGACTGTATTCTTTACTCCCTCTTCTGCCTGCTCCCAAAGAATTTCAGATTATTACTGCCTGCTCAGGCTACGTGAGTGTTCCACTACTGCAACTTTTGTGTCCAATGCCGCCTGCTCCCGCAAACATTTTGGGCTAATATGGCATATTTGCACTCTCAGGTACACTTACGACAGGGGTATGAATCCAGGGGAGCGCAGCCAGACATCAGACACTAGAGCCAACACACAGCATGACTCTAGTGTCTGACCCCCAATGAGCTTTGCCGGGCACCGGATGTCGGGTGAAATACATTTTAGTGAAAAGTGACCTTAGGTTCAGGGCCATTCTTGCTAGGACATATAAAAGAGAATAGGGTCAGGGTATAATGATTGCTCTGTGGTGCAGGATTTGCAGGAACCACAAGTAAAGCATGTGACCGCCCGTGCGTTTTTTGATGGGTCTTGCAGGATCTTAGTCTCTATGCAGTCCTCTACTCCGGACTACAATGTACAATTTAATTGTTGTTGCCAACAACCAACCAACCAACCCTTTCTACTTGGAGAAAGCCTTCAAGAGGATGCATATCTCCAATAACCAACCAATATGCTACAACATACAGCATACATATACTTATGTTACCTTAGGAACTCTTCCATCTATCAATGTGGTTTCACATGTGTCCCCAGTACCACAGATTGTCATAAGTGGTTGACATACCTGTAATGACAATTATTACAAACTGTTACACTAATCAAAAAGGAATGCAGAAGTTACATATTAATACCATTATGATCAGTCAAAATTTATGGGGGAGATTTATCAAAATCTGTGCAGGGGAAAAACTGACCAGTTGCGCATAGCAACCAATCAGATTGCTTCTTTCATTTAAAAAAAGGTTTCTGCAAAATGGAAGCAGTAATCTGATCCTCCTATGACTTTTTTTTATTTTTTTTATATAGAAATAGGAAATGGGAAAATACAGTCTTAGGGTAGGGTTATACAGGAGCACATGTGCAGCTTATTTGGCACTGTGAATGCGCTGCCAGCAGTCGCAGAGCGAGCTTCCTGCTGCTGCCGTAGGTCTGTGTATCCGCTGGTGACTTCAGTTGCTTGCAGACACACAGAGCTACAGACGCAGGGAGCTCACTCTGCCGTAGCTCTGTGACTGCCGGCAGAGCATCCACAGTGCAAATACACTCCGGATGCAATTAAATGAAAGCAATAAATGGTTAATCCCACTGGTACAAGTTATCAATAAACTACAATTTCATAGTAGATATCTGTTATCCTGTCTGAAAAACAGAAATGGTTAAGTTAGACACATACAATACACTCCGAAGGTTTTCAGACCCTTTAGCTTTTTTCACATTATGTAGTGGCCTTAAAAAAAAAAAAAAAAATCCCCCTCCATTCTGAACTCCCAATGAGGCCTCACAATGAGAATGTGACAATAACATAAGATTTCACATGTACATAAGTATTCAGTCCCATTTAGCTCTGAGGGTCTCCCATTTCTCTTGATGACCTTGACTGGCGTCACCTGTGGTCAATTCAGTTTATTAGACAGGATTTGGAAAGACACACCCCTGTCCAAACTAAGCCATGGTGAAGTTATGGTGAACTGTTCAAAAAATTCTATTGCATGGAAGTTCTCAAAAGCACAGTGACCTTCCTATTTCTTTTTAACTGTAAATTTTTACTAAGGTTTTCAGATGTACAGACAAAAATAAGAACAGCAGGTCAAATACACAAGGGCCCCAAAGGCCCAAGTATAGCCAGTAGAACCACGCCAACAATGCAAAAACCTATCCAGTACTTAAGCAACAATAAAGTGATGCTACAGAATACAAATCATCCCCCCCCCCCCCCCCCCCACCACCAGAAGGAGGAACCATTATGGCAAAAATCCTGCACACATATACAAAATTTGAGGGGTAGTTGCCAGTAACCATCACAAAAACATATGAATACTTATAGAACGAAAACACAAAAGACAAACAAAGACAAAAACACAGAGAACACACAATGATACAAAAAGAAAACAAGACGAAAAGACAAGAAGAGGGAAACTACGGAAAAGGAGAACTGAAAAGAAAGCAAATCAGGGGGGCTGTCGATCAGAAAAGCAGTCCCATGTTTCCCAGTCAGAGAGGAATAAGGGGATAGCATTATTTAAGGAGGCCGTGAGCGATCAGAGAGAATTAATCTCTTGTAAGCGGGGCACAAGGTCAGCCTCAGATGGAGGGAGAGTCCTTTTCCAGTACTTAGCAATGAGAGTCTTAGAAGCAAGGACAATGTGCATGAAAAGCTTAAAGGGCTTCTTAGCTAAAATCTGAGAAGACAAGTGCAGTAGATAGGGTAATGGGTCAAGGGGTACAGAAACTCCCAACACTCCCTGAATCAGTCGACTCACCATTCTCCAGAAGTCTACGATAAGCAGGCAAGACCAGAATATGTGGAAGACAGTCCCCAGACCCACCCTACAGCGCCAACATTGGGGCGGAATAGTGGGATTCAATTTGTTCAGAAGCTCCGGGGTGTAATACCACCCCATAAGCAGTTTAAACTGAGTTTCCTTATAAGCAGTGCAAACAGAATCCTTAAAAGGCCCATTCCCAAATTATTTGCACTGAGGGAAAGTTATGGTGACACCCAGGGCTTCCTCCCAACGGTGTATATAGCGATGAGAAGGGGCAGCGCCCGAGAGACAGGACAGAAGGACAGAGTAGATATCATAGAGAAGTCCCCTCGCCTGAGGTCCACCACGGCACAATCGCTCAAAACTCGTAGGCAGGGACACAGAGTAGAACCTAGCGTGGAAGCCATAAAATGGCTAAGTTGCAGGTAGTGGAACCACCGCTCAGAAGAGGGGAGATCCCATCAAGACCCCTAGAACCCCACTCCCGCACCATACCTGAAGATAGGCCCGAGGGAAAAGCAGGATGATAAATGAAGGAGCGCAATGGAGACGAGGAGGAAAGTAGATTAGACTTCCCCATACATTGGGCCCAGCAAGGGACCTGGGGGGGGGGGGGGGGGGGGTAGAAGGGGGAGCAGTACTCCAGAGGAGGGAATTAGGATGGAGCAGAGCCAATCCCAATTTCGCTAACTCCATCCATCGACTATATGCATGAAAGATAGTCAACTGAAAAGACCGCAGAGCCGACAAAGGGACTCAATGTAAAGAAGGCCTTCATATTTCTAAAAAGTGGAAAAAATTGGAATAACCAGAACCCAATGGTCACTCTGGCTGAGTTCCAAAAATCCTGTGTGCAGATGAGAGAAACTTCCAGAAGGTCAACCATCAATGCAGCCTCCACCAATCTGGGCTTTATGGCAAAGTGACCAGAAGAAGCCCCTCCTCAGTAGTAGATGCCTAAAAGCATGACAGTTTGCAAAAAAGTGCTATAATACCCCTTTAACCGTATCAACGGCTTAGTAATATTGGAGCAATGAAATAAAGTAAAAGGTGCACAAACAGTAAATAATGGACAAGTCAGGCTCTGTTCACATTGGGGCTATAAATTCTGTTTTCCTGTTCTATCATAGGAGCAAAAAGAATTTAACACTAACAGTTAAATCACATGATGGACAACAGTGGTGCCTGTTGGACCTCGCTAACTTGTAATGGGTTCTAAACTGGTGTCCATCATTGTTATGCTGTGATATTCTTCCTGTCAAATATGATGGAATCGCTAATAAAGGCTCCAAGGCGAACAGAACATCTGTACATTTGTTCTGATTTGTAAATGACTGCACACTGCTAGGCAAGACATTATTTGTTACAATTGGTATTATGTTAATAATACCACAAGGTTACAAGAACAATTATCTGCCAGACTTGATAAAAGATAGCATAAAGGTTATATAATACAGAGAATGTACATCAAATAAACCATGAACTTTAATAATAGTAAAAGTATCCATGACTCAGCACAACTACTTCATACAACATTAGCTGCCTCTACTGGCATTGGAGATGCCATCCTCCTCTGCTCTCTATAAGAAAAGAGCCCATACTTACTGTATAATGGCACAAGGGCAGGTTACACATTTACATAGGTTACACTGTTTACACACCTATTCAGCTACAAAGTGTATTTTGGCCAAAATATCAATGAATACCTCATGTTTTTCATGTCTCGTAGATATTTTTCATGATGTGATCTGGCCTTGTGATGCTGGGGGAGCCCGAGGTGTCAGTGCTATGTGAGGAGCACATATAAGATGCTGGCAGCCCTTCTGATGAAATAGTATAGGCGTCACTAATAGGTTATAAGCCAGCATGGTGCACCACACGCTATCATGTAACTAGCACCCTGTGTATGACTTATCTGTGTACAACTATAATATTAAGCAGCTACCCCCCTCATGGATAGTAGGTGTGCGAGTGGTTGTTCATCAGAATTCTGAACCTGTGCAACCTCCCCTTAGGGTGCGTTCACACGCTAGTAGCTAGCAGCGAGTTTCCCGCTGAGAGTTACGCTACCATTGATTTAAATGGGTCGCAGACAGTCCGCAAATCTGACATTATTGTGGACTGTTTGTGGACCCATTCAAATCAATGGTAGTGTAATTTGCAGCAGGATTCCGCTGCTAGTAATAGCGTGTGAACACACCCTCATATAGCATTGTGGCTCATCTGCATCATAAATGGGAAACTGTGCCTAATCTGCTCTTGTACCAGTAACTATGACCTCTTTTCTGTAATTATTATGTATCCGGCACATAAGAATTGGGCTCACAACCATAAAAATTATACAAAGTATTTATATACTTATGATGAAGAAAGTCTAAATTGTAATCATAGTTTAAATGAGTCCACATTGTATGTGCCCAGAATACAGTCTCATTTTATTATTTTGACAAATCTATGATAATAATCTAAAGCATGCCAGGCCTGATGTTGTCTGTCTGTGCTGACAGTTTATGGATGATTTCAATCATCTTTTCTGCATTTGCATAACTACAAACATCAGTGTCATGTGATTTTAAGATTTACATAACATTTCTAACATCTATTATTAATATAACATTTAAAATTACCATATATACTAGATCATAAGCCGACCCGAATATAAGCCGAGGCCCCTAATTTCCCCGCAAAATCCCAGGAAAAGTTATTGACTCAAGTATAAGCCTAGGGTGGGAAATACATCATCCCCCCTGTCATCATCCAGACCCCCGTCATTAACACCCTCATCATCATCCCCCCTTCATCATCACCGCCTGTCATCATCCCCTTGTCATGATCCCACACCCCTGCTTCATCATCCCCTTGTCATCATCCCACACCCCCCCTTCATCATCCCCTTGTCATCATCCCACACCCCCCCTTCATCATCACCACATGTCATCACCCCCCCCCCCCTCATCATCACCGCTTGTCAATGTATGATACAGTGGTCTTCAACCTGTGGACCTCCAGATGTTTCAAAACTACAACTCCCAGCAAGCCCGGGCAGCCATCGGCTGTCTGGGCTTGCTGGGAGTTGTAGTTTTGAAACCTCTGGAGGTCCGCAGGTTGAAGACCACTGCGGCCTTCAACATCATCCAGCCCCCCCCCCACCCTCTCACCCCCTTTAGTTTTGTACTCGCCTCCGCTCGGCGGGATGTTAGGGTGCGCTGGTCCAGGCCATCTGTGCTGCAGGACTGTCCGGTGGGGAGGTCATCCAGTGGGATAGTCGTTCCGGGCTGTCCATCTTCACCGGGGGGCCTCTTCTCCACGCTTCGGGCCCAGAATAGAGGCGTTGCTTTGACGACGGCGCAGAGGGACGTTGCTAATGAAAGTCCCTGTGCGTCTTCGTCAAGGCAACTTGACTATTCCGGGGCCGAAGCGCGGAGAAGAGGCCCCCCCGGTGAAGATGGACAGCCCGGAATGACTATCCCACCGGACAGAGCGGAGGCGAGTACAGAACTAAAGGGGGTGGGGGGTCTGGATGATGTTGAAGGCTGCAGTGGTCTTCAACCTGCGGACCTCCAGAGGTTTCAAAACTACAACTCCCAGGGAGTTGCTGGGAGTTGTAGTTTTGAAACATCTGGAGGTCCGCAGGTTTAAGACCACTGCGGCCTTCAACATCATCCAGACCCCCCACCCCTACCCCCTTTAGTTCTGTACTCACCTCCGCTCGGCGGGAGGTTAGGGTGCGGAGAGTTCAATCGAGTATAAGCCGAGGGGGGTGTTTTCACCACGAAAAATCGTGCTGAAAAACTCGGCTTATACTCGAGTATATACGGTATATATGACAAGACTAAAAATGAGTGATTTGTGACATTGGATCGCATCTCTTACAATAAGCTACAGTCAGGTCCATAAATATTGGGACATCAACACAATTCTAACATTTTTGGCTCTATACACCACAATGGATTTGAAATGAAACAAACAAGATGTGCTTTAACTGCAGACTGTTAGCTTTAATTTGCATTTACATCCAAATCCTTTGCAGTCAATTACAGCCTGAAGTCTGGAACGCACATACATCAGCAGACATTGCTGGGTTTCATCCCTGGTGATGCTCTGCCAGGCCTCTTCTGCAACTGTCTCCAGTACCTGCTTGTTCTTGGGGCATTTTCCCTTCAGTTTTGTCTTCAGAAAGTGAAATGCTCAATCGGATTCAGGTCAGGTGATTTACTTGGCCATTGCATAACATTCCACTTCTTTCCCTTAAAAAACTCTTTGGTTGCTTTTGCAGTTTGCTTTGGGTCATTGTCCATCTGCACTGAGAAGCTCCATCCAATGAGTTCTGAAGCATTTTGCTGAATATGAGTAGATAATAATATTGCCCGAAAAACTTCAGAATTCATCCTGCTGCTTTTTGTCAGCAGTCAAATCATCAATAAATACAAGAGAAGCCGTTCCATTGGCAGCCATACATGCCCACTATGCCATGACACTACCACCACCATGCTTCACTGATGAGGTGTATGCTTAGGATCATGTTCCTTGCCTTCTCCATACTCTTCTCTTCCCATCACTCTAGTACAAGTTCATCTTGGTCTCATCTGTCCATAGGATGATGTTCCAGAACTTTGAAGGCTTTTTTAGATGGGAATTCCGGTCCCCACCGTACGCTGGGCAGGGACCGGACCAGGATGCGTGCTGAAATCATTCAGCAGGCACCCCGTGCAAACCTCTGGGGGGGGGGGGGGTCCTGGGACCCCCCCCCCCATGTCAATTCAGACTGGCGATTTGCGGCGATTCCAGGACAATCGGGTCCCCAATGACCCGGAAAAAAAGGGCGATAGGTGCCGTCCGACAAAGCACCCATCACCCTTTAGCAGCAGGAGTGGCACCTCTCGATTGTCCCGATTTGTCGTCCGGTAACAAACGCAGAATCAGGACGCCTGCTGTGGGGGTGTCCCTAACGGCACACGCTCCACCCCTACTCCGGGTGCTGGGAGTATGTACCTGAAGTGGGGGCTCCCGATCCCAGAGCAGCAGCAGGAGGTAAGGCTGGCCTCCTGCTGTTGCTTAGCAACAACTCCCAGCATGCACAAAAGGGCATGCTGGGAGTTATACAACCCCCAGCATGCACAGAGAGCAGAAGGGCATGCTGGGAGTTGTAGTTATACAACAGCTAGAGGCACACTACTGCATCTCCCAGCATGCCCTTTGGTAGTTTGTGCATGCTGGGGGTTGTAGTTATGCAACAGCTGGAGGCACATTTTTTCTGTGAAAAAGTGTGCCTCCAGCAATTGCATAACTACAACCCCCATCATGCACAAACTACCAAAGGGCATGCTGGGAGATGCAGTAGTTTGCCTCTAGCTGTTGAAAAACCACAACTCCCAGCATGCTCTTTGGCTGTCCGTCCATGCTGGGAGTTGTAGTTTTGCAAGCCACACTGGTTGTAGTTTTGCAAGCCACACTGGTTGCAAAACACTGAGTTTGTTACCTAACTCAGTGTTTCGCAACCAGTGTGGCTTGCAAAACTACAACCAGTGTGGCTTGCAAAACTACAACTCCCAGCATGGACGGACAGCCAAAGAGCATGCTGGGAGTTGTGGTTTTTCAACAGCTTGGTTTGCACCCCCCCCCCCCCCACCCCACACACACACACCAATGTGAATGTACAGTGTACATTCATACGGGCGGGGGGTTTACAGTGAGTTTCTTGCTGTAAGTTTGAGATGCTGCAAATTCTCTGCTGCAGCTCAAACTCCCAGCAGGAAACTTGCTGTAAACCCCCACCCATGTGAATGTACCTTAAACACTACACCTACACAAAATAAAGGGTAACACTACATATACCCCTATACAGTCCTCTCCCCCCCCCCCCCCCAATAAAAATGAAAAACATCTGGCACAGCACTGTTTCCAAAACGGACCTTCCAGCTGTTGCAAAACAACAACTCCCAGTATTGCCGGACAGCCAGACTGTCCAGGCATGCTGGGAGTTTTGAAACAGCTGGAGGCACCCTGTTTGGGAAACACTGCCGTAGGGTAATTGTAGTATCGGAGGCAAGTCTAATTCCTGCATCCGGGTCCGTCCCTATGCAAATCCCTAAGTTAGGCCTCAAATGTGCATGGCACTCTCTCACTTCGGAGCTCTGTCGTATTTCAAGGCAATCGTTTAAGGCTACATACTCGGGAGAAATTGCCTAACAAACTTTGGGGGCTTTTTCTCCTTTTACCCCTAATGAAAAGGTAAAGTAGGGGTCTACTCTAGCATGTTACTGTAAATTTTTTTTTATATTTTACACTAACAAGCAGGTTCTTGCCCCATACATACTGCCCCATAAGAGGTAAAAGGAAAAGACCCTCAAAATTTGTAACACAATTTCTCCCGAGTAAGGAAATACCCCGTATGTGGATGTAAAATGCTCTGCGGGTGCACAACAAGGCTCAGGAGTGAGAGCACCATGTAGATTTGAGGTGATTTGCACAGGGGTGGCTGATCGTTACAGCGGTTCTGACAAACGCAAAAAAACAAAAAAAAAATGTGACCCCATTTTGGAAACTACAGCCCTCACGGAACTTAACAAGGGGTATAGTGAGTCTTAACACCACTCAGGTGTTTGAAGAATTTCCGTTAAAGTTGGATGTGAAAATGAAAAATAAAATTTTTCATTTTTATGGACCACTGTTCAGAAAATCTGTCAGACACCAGTGGTGTGTAAATGCTCACTGCACCCCTTGTTACACTCCTTGAGGGGTGTAGTTTCCAAAATGGGGTCACAGGTGGGGGCCACTGTTCTGGCACCATGGGGGCTTTGTAAACGCACATGGCCTTCAATTCCAGACACATTCTCTCTCCAAAAGCCCAATGGTGCACCTTCTCTTCTGAGCCCTGTCTACTGGGTCTACAAGTACATGCAAGTTTAAAAAAATAAATGAAGATTTAGAATTTTCTCCTTTACTTTGCTGCTATACCTGTGAAACACTTAAAGGGTTAACACACTTTCTGAATGTCATTTTGAATACTCTGAGGAATGCAGTTTTTATAATGGTTCATTTATGGGGTATATCTAATATGAAGGCCCTTCAAATCCAATTCAAAACTGACCTGGTCCCTGAAAAAGTCAGATTTAGAAAATTTTGGGAAAAATTGAAAAATTTCTGCTAAAAATTAAACCCCTTTGATGTCTTCCAAAAGTAAAAACATGTCAACTTTATGATGTAAACATAAAGTAGACATATTGCATAAGTGAATCAATATATACAATTTGGGATGTCCATTTTCCTTATAAGCAGAGAGTTTCAAAGTAAACAAAAGGCAAAATTTTGGAATTTTTCATCAAATTTTGGAATTTTTCACCAAGAAATGATGCAAATATCAACTTACCACTAACAAAGTATACTATGTCAAAAAAACAATATCGGAATCAAAATGAAAAGTAAAAGCATCCCAGAGTTAATAATGCTTAAAGTAACAGTGGTCAGATGAGCAAAAAAATGCTCGAGTCCTTAAAGGGGTTCTCCACCCCTAGCATCTGACAAGATGTCAGATCGCGGGAGTCCCACCGCTGGGGACCCCCGGGATTTCCGCTGCAGTGCCCCGCTATCATTACTGCACAGAGCAAACTCGCTCTGTGCGTAATGACCGGCGATAATGGGGCTGGAGCATCGTGAAGTCACGGCTCCGCCCCATCGTGACGTCACGGCCCTCCCCCTCAATAAAAGTTTATGGGAGGGGCATGATGGCCGCCATGCCCCCTCCCATAGACTTGTATTGCGGGGGTGGTCGTGACGTCATGAGGGGACAGAGCTGTGATGTACAGATGCTCCGGCCCCTGTATCACCGGTGATTACGCACAGAGCGAGTTTGCTCTGTGCAGGAATGATAGCGGGGCGCTGCAGCGGAGATCCCGGAAGTCCCCAGCGGCGTGAGCCCTGCAATCTGACATCTTATCCCCTATCCTTTGGATAGGGGATAAGATGCTAGGGGGGAGTACCCCTTTAAGGTGAAAATAGGCTTGGTCCTTAAGGGTTTAAGATAGGGATTGACCGATATTGATTTTTTAGGGCCAATACCGATAATCTGTGAACTTTGA
Source organism: Hyla sarda (assembly GCF_029499605.1). NCBI lineage: Eukaryota > Metazoa > Chordata > Amphibia > Anura > Hylidae > Hyla > Hyla sarda. The sequence goes on along the minus strand of NC_079189.1, from coordinate 499,011,557 downwards.
GGCCGATAGTTGATAACTTATACCGATATTCCGGTATAAGTTATCAGCTATTTCCCTCCGAAACCCCCCACCCCCCGCAGAAGCCTCGGCAGATCAATGATTTAAAGCGGGTGCTTAAAATCAATGAACTGCAGCGGCTTTTGCGGGACCAGAGACAGCCGCCACCACCCGCTTCTCTCCCCGCCTGTCCTGGGTCCCTAGTCCAACCACCACCACCGCTGCCCACCCATGCCTATCCTCTGGCCAGAGACCACCGCCGCCGCCCGCTTATCTCTCCCTGCCGGTCCTAAGTCCAACTACCGCCACTTCCCTATTGCCTCCCCCATCCCTGGTATTATAATTATCTGTTCCCTGGGTCCGCGCTACTTCTGGCTCCGGAGGTGTCCTGAGCTATCACACGGTGCGCACCGACGGTGACGTCGCGTTGAGGACGTCACTCGTCATTGCGCAGCGCACAGCAACAGTGCAGGACGCCGCAGGAGCCAGAAGTAGCGCGGACCCCGGGAACAGGTAATTATAAAACTGGGGATGGGGGAGGCAATGGGGCAGCAGTTGTCTCTGGCTGGGGAGCGGGGCGGGCGGGCATTATTGGCATATCGGCAAGGTAATTGCCGATACCGATAATGTCCAAAATCGTGAATATCGGCCAAACCGATAATTGGTTGATCCCTAGTTTAAAAGAGGTTTTGCAGGAGATGTGTCATTGCTGCTGCAAAATCTACTATCCCAGAGCTCCCCTTTTTTCAGTATACAATATATAGCTTCAGCTGCTGCAGAACTTCATGTTGGTGAATTGCTGATACAAATATGTACATTCTGTGTGAGGTGAAATTGTATAAACTGAGAAAAATTATAATGTATTCTAAAATACAGAGACACGGGGATGAACTCTGAACATTTACCTGAACATTTAAAAAAAAGTCACAAAAACTAATTTATCTACATTTAAGTACTTTGATAAAAGTCTCAAGGGATTATATGTTTTCAAGATTAAAACAAGAGGATTAAAAGTTTTCTTTTTCAAGACTTAGAAAGCCCTTCAAAGTTCAAAATGTGGCTAAAGCTTAATTCATAGACAGACAAATGAGAAATTCAGCACCAAACCTTCTGTGCACTGTCTCAGGCCATGTGATGAAAAAGTAAAAAAAATGTAAGTATCTAGATCTCTTAATTACATATGTTTATGTACAATGGGGGGGGAGTATTTAGTCAGTTTTACTGTAATATTGGACAACTTCCAAGATCAGTACACAGCATGAAAGGGAGATAAACTCCAGGCTCCAACTTGAATTATTATGTACTGGAATTCTGTTATCAGGAGTTACTTCATATTACTAAAATCACTCCAACAATCTGGAGCAATCCAATAACAACCCAAGGAATTTAATTTCTCCCTCTGCCCTGCAGACATTACCAGATAAAATGTGCCAGGCACCTGTGGTCAATCAATTGGCTACTTCGATAGATGTGCTCATATGCATCACAATAGTACCTGAGCATTCCATTTTCATAATGCTTAAATTTGTTGCAATTACTTTAGAGTGGTGATAGGGTCATTTTGGTGCTCTCACTGCTGTTGTTGAGCCCCTGTGATTGACTGGCCAATCCCATCACAGCACCCACACCACCCCACTATGCCATGACATTTTTCAGAGGCCATTTTGAATTGAAATATGCCATCTGATTGGTTGCTATGGGCAACTGCACCACTCTCTCTCTACACAGGGTTTAAATCCTCCCCATAGTGTTAATAAAACGGCATTGAACTTAACAGACTGGCACTTTACAGTACATTACTATAGATGGATTTTGGAGGCACTTGTTTTGCAATGTGATATGTTAGAAAGGAATGAAATAACAGAAGCACAGCAAGGAAGGAGTTACACTAAGCACTGAACTGCTGATGATGATAACGATGGCAAACCTCATTGCAATAACCCTTTAGAGTGGTGATAGGGTCATTTTGGTGCTCTCACTGCTGTTGTTGAGCATTGAACTGCTGATGATGATAATGAACCTCCAGACTAAACTTCCAGACTAAAAGAAAGAAGGATTACATTCAGGAGGCAACACACTGGACATAGTCTTCATTTATCTTTTATAAACAGTGTGAATTCAGTGAGAAGGCAGGGAGGCTCCTAGAGTGCAGGTACACAGCTTTACAGGCTCTCTCATACACATAGCACTAGCTAAGCTCCACCCCTTCTTCCTATGTTCTGTCTAGCTGTCTCTCTAACTAAAGACAGACTAAGCCTAACAACAATCAGTAGACAGCAATTTGCAGGGAAAAGAGACACCTAGAGGACAAGGTTTTAGAGTTTTTTTTCTGGGTTAAAGGGAAACTGACAACAGCATCACCTGCACTAGACTGCTTACACAGGTTAATAGTGTGAGTGTTGCCGACTAAAACACTTTTTACATGGTAAAATCTGTGGAGCCCTTCCTATGTAAGCTTTATTTTCCTCATATGCAAAATATCTGTTTCTGAGCAATTAAGGCTGTGTTCGGCTGTTTTAGCAACCCATTTCACTGCCGCTCTGGCCAAAATTGCCCTGTACGTCACAATTATGCATCTCAACTTTACTCTCACATGTGCATGATGCCATTGCCCACATGTCCATTCTGCTTATAATGCATAGAGCAGACGCTGCATCGCACCTGACTTCTGGGTGTACCTAGTATTTATCGGCGCCTGCACTCTGGATTACAAGAAGAACGCTCACATGGGCAATGGCATGATGGACGTATGTCTTTTTTCAACCATACTAACTATGTAACGCTCACATGGGCAATGGCATGCATGTCATGTAGACTGAAGAATTATGTTGAAATGCATACACCTGAAATAGGAGGCGATTTCTGACTGGAGGGGAGGGGAATAGTTTGTTCAAACAGCCTGATGCCACATTCCTTGCTCAGAAAGAGAAATCTGCATATTAGGAAATAGAGTGTACCTGTTGTAAGTAAATTTTTTTTATATAATGTAGATAATACCATTATATGTATATTTATAATATAAATTGGTTAAAAATGTGTATATTTTTGAATGAAAAAAGTGCTGTCCCTGCAACTATTGCCTCGACAGCCATTTAGCCAGAGTTACTGCTATGTGAACAGCAGCTCAGAGATCTGCTTTTCAGCAGCTACATGGACATATAAAGCTTGTGACACCACAATGGCACAGCTGAAGTCAATGGATAGATCTGCCAGCGTGTTTCCACACCACCTTGAATTCTCAACTGAGCTGCCATGCTTAACAGCTCACTATGCTGGGTGGGTGTCAGGACACCTGGTCGACACAGGTATGGGTTTCACATCTATCATGTGGACATGCTTGAAATTAATGAAAAAAGGAATAACCCTTTATAAAAGGAATATTTCAGATAATAGCATGCATGATTATGTAATTTTCTTTACATTTCAACATTTAAATGGTCACTATCCTGTCGTTTCAAACAACTTCCCTCCATGTAATAGCCTGTGATTTCTAACATATTTTTGAGTCACATTTACAAAAAATTACTCCTTACTGCAGAGAAAAGTTTGAAATTAGCCACTAGGTGTCTCACTTCTCCGTACACCACTCACTGTGCAGTGTCTGCTATGGGAAATCTGTCTCTAGTAACAGAGACCAAGGCAGAACACAGGATGCGGGTAGCACTATGTGCAGAAAAGAAGAGTTTGGGCTGCATATCTATAATCTGTGAGCCTGTCTGCCTTCTCCAAAGAATCCTCAAGGTCCCTGAAAGAAAAATCATGGATACCTCTTACCCCCCTATAACGTTCTAAGAAGCGGTTCAATATGTGAATATCAGTGATCCTACTATTGTACATACACCGTACAACCTCCTTAATGTAATCTCCCCATCAATTTAGTCTTCAGGCTTGTCAACATCATTATTATAATCATCATCAGTAGTTTAGTGATTAGTGTAACACCTTCCTTTGCTGTGTTGTTTCTTTCCTTTTTGCTAACATGGCACCTTGCAAACCCACTGTATTAATAACCCCTTCTCCTTGCCATGTGTAGTAGTATACTGTAAATCATCTCGCTGCTCAATATCAGTTTGTCGAGTCCACTGCACTTTTACCAGCACTATGTAACAGCATTGCAGAGAGTAGTAAGTGCTGTCCTTTGATTGTCCAGAAAAGTAGGAGTGAAAACCTCTGTGTGAGTACTACTGACTAACAGCCCAGCTATGGTCCCCTTTCCTCAAATGGGAGAGAATGAGAAATACACTGCTCAAAAAAAATAAAGGGAACACTTAAAAAACACAATGTAACTCCAAGTCAATCACACTTCTGTGAAATCACACTGTCCACTCAGGAAGCAACACTGATTGACAATTTCACATGCTGTTGTTTAAATGGAACAGACAACAGGTGGAAATTATAGGCAATTAGCAAGACACCCCAATAAAGGAGGTGTTCTGCAGGTGGTGACCACAGACCACTTCTCAGCTCCTATGCTTCCTGGCTGATGTTTTGCTCACTTTTGAATACTGGCGGTACTTTCACTCTAGTGGTAGCATGAGACGGAGTCTACAACCCACACAAGTGGCTCAAGTAGTGCAGCTCATCCAGGATGGCACATCAATGCGAGCTGTGGCAAGAAGGTTTGCTGTGTCTGTCAGCATAGTGTCCAGAGCATGGAGGCGCTACCAGGAGACAGGCCAGTACATAAGGAGACATGGAGGAGGCCATAGGAGGGCAACAACCCAACAGCAGGACCGCTGCCTCCACCTTTGTACAAAGAGGAGCACTGCCAGAGCCCTGCAAAATGACCTCCAGCAGGCTACAAATGTGCATGTATTCACTCAAACAGTCAGAAACAGACTCCATGAGGGTGGTATGAGGGCCTGACGTCCACAGGTGGGGGTTGTGCTACAGCCCAACACCGTGCAGGACATTTGGCATTTGCCAGAGAACACCAAGATGGCAAATTCGCCACTGGTGCCCTGTGCTCTTCACAGATGAAGGCAGGTTCACACTGAGCACATGTGACAGAGTCTGGTGACGCCGTGGAGTACCTTCTGCTGTCTCCATCCTCCAGCATGACCTGTTTGGCGGTGGGTCAGTAATGGTGTGGGGTGGCATTTCTTTGGGGGGCCGCACAGCCATCCATGTGCTTGCCAGAGGTAGCCTGACTGCCATTAGGTACCAAGATGAGATCCTCAGACCCCTTGTGAGATCATATGCTGGTGCGGTTGGCCCTTGGTTCCTCCTAATGCAAGACAATGCTAGACCTCATGTGGCTGGAGTGTGTCAGCAGTTCCTGCAAGAGGAAGGCATTGATGCTATAGACTGGCCCGCATATATTTGCTATGGGGATTTTCTCCTGTGCTGGACAGTTCCTAATATGGACAGCAGAGGTCAGCAGAGAGCACTGTGGTCATGACATCAGAGGAAATGCATTTCTTTTTTTGGATTTCTCTTTAGTATAAAGCCCCAAAAAAGTACTGGAAGCATTAAGATTTTTTTAATAGAAGTGTTTTACAAATCTGTTTAACTTTCTGGCACCAGTTGAATATAAAAAAAAAAAAAAAAAAAAGTTTTCCACGGGAGTACCCCTTTAAGGCCAAAATAGGCCTGGTCAAAGACATTACATCTAGGGATCGACCGATTATCGGTTTGGCCGATAATCGCAATTTTGGACATTATTGGTAATTAACTTGACGATAATGCCCTGCCCCCGGCCAGAGACGACCGTCGCCACCGCTGCCCCATTGCCTCCCACCATCCTCTGCCCACATACCGCTGCCCCATTGCCTTCCCCCATCCTCTGGCCACATATCACTGCCGCCGCTGCTCCATTGCCTCCCCCCATCCTCTGGCCACATACCGCCGCTGCCCCATTGCCTCCCCCCATCCTCTGCCCACATACTGCCACCGCCCCATCGCCTCCCCCCCCCCCATCCTCTGCCCACATACCGCCGCCGCCTCATCGCCAGTGTTATAATTACCTGTTCCCGAGGTACGCGATACTTCTGGCTCCTGCGCTGTTGCTGTGCGCTACGTAATGAAGGGTGACGTCCCCAACGCGGCGTCACCGTCAGTGCGCACAGTGAGAGAGCAGGATGCCGATGGAATCAGAAGGATCGCGGACCTCAGGAACAGGTAATTATAACACCGGGGATGGGGGGGGGGGGGGAGGCGATGGGGTGGCGGTGGTATGTGGGCAGAGGATCGGGGGGGGAAGTCGATGGGGCAACTGTGGTGTATAGATTCAGGACCCCAGGACAGACAGGGGGAGCGAAGCGCGCGTCGGCGGCCTCTGGCCCGGCAAAAGCCGCTGCAGTTCATTGATTTAAAGCGCCCACTTTAGATCATTGATCTGCAACTGCCTCTGCCCCGTCGGTTGGGGGGGGGGGGGGTGTCGGTGGTGTTTGAAATAGCCGATACTCCGGTATAAGTTATCGGCCTGAAAGGTGACAGATTATCGGTATCAGCCTTTAAAAAAAATAAAAATCGATATCGGTTTATCCCTAATTACATCAAAGTTGGATCAGCCTGTAGTGTGGTTTTCCACTTTGATTTTGAGTGAGACTCCATATCCAGACCTCCATGGGTTAATAAATGTGATTTCCATTGATAATTTTTGTGTGATTTTGTTGTCAGCACATTCAGCTATGTAAAGATGAAAGTATTTCATATGATTAGTTCATTCATTCAGATCTAGGATGTGTTATCTTAGTGTTCCCTTTATTTTTTTGAGCAGTGTATTTGTGCCCCATGGTGAGGGATTCTCAGGGGCCCAATCCCAGCATGAGAGCACTAAAATCAACATGTCAAAACTCTGAAGGGTTAATCTGGAAAAAAAAAATACTTATTTTGAATGCACAGGTACACTTTAAAAGTGGAGCAAACAATGTCCATATTAAATCATTTGGATATAGGATTGGGTGCACTTCATGTAACAGGCAGAAATTCACTTACAAAACCGCCGTAATACAGCCAACGCATTTTTTGCTGTGTATGCATTTCAGAACTAGGTTAGAAGTCAAGTGTTGAATTACTTAGGGAATTCCATTGTGCGTGTAGTACATCTAATAAAAACATACCTCTTTCATTCTGCACCGTTGACCTAATTCTGAAAGAATGACAAGCGATGTTATTATATTCTTCCCTATTCATCTTTGTGTTCAGAAAATAAACATTGCATCACGACGAGTGAAGACTGCAAGCGGCTTTTGTCCCTAAAGGAACCAGCACCAGGAGGAGGAGCTAGAAAACATTATGTATGAGAAGGCAAGACCAAATAGGGAAGCTGAATGTGGGAAATGTGGCGAAGTGGTATACATCTATAAAATCCCTTGTTTATTCATCATCATCATTTAATAAAACAATAGATTTATGTCTAAGCGATCTTACCACTCTGACAACCTGGCAGCGGTGTGGAGGCTGCATTGTGGCCGTGACCACAAGGAGAACAACCTGCAGAAATAAAAAGGAATACATGTAAGTAGTGTGTATTATTCCGAGTCCGAATACATCTTATAAATCCACGACTAATCTGCACGTGACCAATATACCAGGATTACATACATGTATCAATCAATGATGACATTGTATTTTTCATATTGAAGGTGCACAGAAATAAGACTGTTCTAGGATGAGTCTTGGATGCCGGCACCGGCACCCCCCCCCCCCCCCAACCAACCATTGGCAGCACATCCCTGCGGAGCCGCTCTATTAATAGACTCATCCACAACTTTGAAGTGCACCCAGCGATTCAGACTGGATCAGCCAAAAACCACAATCCCCCCTCAACCTCCCCCCCCCCCTGTTACCTATGTGCTGTGTATGGCAGAACAATAGCCCTGTCCCCCATTCAGAGCCTGACACCGGAGGTTATTTTAGGCAATGCAAAGCTATTATAAGGGATGTTGTCAGCATTTAACCCATTATCACCGATTCTGTATAAGGATCAATTCTTGTCAATCATCAAACTTTCATTCCAGGTTATAATTAATCTATGGGGCATCGGGAAGCTTATAGGGGGTGTAAAGTAGTTCTCTATTGCTAACCCTGCCACATGCAATCTAATCTGTCATCCATAGTTTGCATATATATATATATATATATATATATAGATAGATAGATAGAGATAAGAGAGTTTGATATATATATATATATATATTATATATATATATATATATATATATATATATATATATATATATATATATATATAATCAATAGCTGCAATGCATGCATTATAGTAAATGAATGAAATGAATAACCCAGCACTCATTGAAATGTATAGGCAGATGTGTCTATAGAGCCAACAGTGTTTCCCAACCAGGGTGCCTCCAGCTGTTGCAAAACTACAACTCCCAGCATGCCCGGACAGCCGTTGGCTGTCCGGGGATGCTGGGAGTTGTAGTTTTGCAACAGCTGGAGGCACCCTGGTTGGGAAAGACTGGCATAGAAAGTATAAATAGTTGTCAGCCCAGGGAGCCGGGGGTGACGTCATCCTGCTCTTCTGCAGCCGGTAACGGCTTTCTTCTCGTGGCACCGGAGGATACTCACAGGCAGACGGCTCCGCTCAGTCCTCACTTATACATAGTTAGCAGAGAGGTGGCCGCACCGGGGGCATGCTGCCGCTGTACGGGAGGACTACTAAGAAGAGCCTCTCCCCGCCGCCGGCTGTCTATTAATGAGCCGATCCGGGTGCTGCCTGGCCGGCTTCCCGGTGCTTGTGCCGCTGCTGTTGCAGAGCCAGACTGCTTAGTCTGCAATAATCTGCAACTCCAAGTCTCCCCCCCTGTCTGCAAGCCAGAGCCTCGCAGCCAATGATGCGCACTGGCGCCGCCTGCAGGCCGTCCCTTCCCGGGGCGCAGCTCCTCCTCCGTGTGCTGCGGGTGGGGTGCACGATCCCCCCTCCTCTGGAGGAGCTCAGACCTCGTATGATCCCCATTCTGCAGACAGGGAGCAGCCCCTCCAGTCTGTGCGGACAGGGGATTGGCGCCTGGGAGCGTCACTTATCAGGGTCCCTCCTGCTCCATGTTCTCCGCGGAGACATTGGTCAGGAGCCCGGGCATGAACCTTCGCCAGGCTGCTGCACAGACGTGGCGGAGTGCCAGGCGAGGGAGGGGGCATACTGTAATCAGAAACCTGCAGCAGAGGTCGTGTGAGGCAACCAGGACAGGGACGTGCTGCCGCCATAAGCCCCGCCGCTGCCTCCTGCCCTTTTTTGAGCATGTCTGTGGTGAGGAGGGGAATGGTGCATGGAGGAGGCTGTCACATCCCTCACTGTCCTCTATGGGAGATAGGAGACGTGTATACAGGCTGAGAAAATAACTAGAGATTACATAGGAGCTTATACAATACCCCACAAAGATGGAGAGGTGTCGTGTGAAGACAGGGAAGATGTCTTCCTAACAGTAACCCCTTCAGCTGTAACCTTACATTCTACTGCAGTGTCCCCCAACCTGCTGCAAAACTACAACTCCCAATGTCTTCCTGCTAATATCCTCCATTCAGCTGTCCTCTCTAACCTTACATTCTACTGCAGTGTTCCCCAACCTGCTGCAAAACTACAACTCCCAATGTCTTCCTACTAATATCCTCCATTCAGCTGTCCTCTCTGTAACCTTACATTCTACTGCATAGTTCCCCAACCTGGTGCAAAACTACAACTCCCAATGTCTTCCTACTAATATCCTCCATTCAGCTGTCCTCTCTAACCTTACATTCTACTGCAGTGTTCCCCAACCTGGTGCAAAACTACAACTCCCAATGTCTTCCTACTAATATCCTCCATTCAGCTGTCCTCTCTGTAACCTTACATTCTACTGCAGTGTTCCCCAACCTGGTGCAAAACTACAACTCCCAATGTCTTCCTACTAATATCCTCCATTCAGCTGTCCTCTCTGTAACCTTACATTCTACTGCATAGTTCCCCAACCTGGTGCAAAACTACAACTCCCAATGTCTTCCTGCTAATATCCTCCATTCAGCTGTCCTCTCTGTAACCTTACATTCTACTGTAGTGTTCCCCAACCTGCTGCAAAACTAAAATCTCCCAATGTCTTCCTGCTAATATCCTCCATTCAGCTGTCCTCTCTAACCTTACATTCTACTGCAGTGTTCCCCAACCTGCTGCAAAACTACAACTCCCAATGTCTTCCTGCTAATATCCTCCATTCAGCTGTCCTCTCTGTAACCTTACATTCTACTGCATAGTTCCCCAACCTGGTGCAAAACTACAACTCCCAATGTCTTCCTACTAATATCCTCCATTCAGCTGTCCTCTCTAACCTTACATTCTACTGCAGTGTTCCCCAACCTGGTGCAAGACTACAACTCCCAATGTCTTCCTGCTAATATCCTCCATTCAGCTGTCCTCTCTAACCTTACATTCTACTGCAGTGTTCCCCAACCTGCTGCAAAACTACAACTCCCAATGTCTTCCTGCTAATATCCTCCATTCAGCTGTCCTCTCTAACCTTACATTCTACTGCAGTGTTCCCCAACCTGGTGCAAAACTACAACTCCCAATGTCTTCCTGCTAATATCCTCCATTCAGCTGTCCTCTCTAACCTTACATTCTACTGCAGTGTTCCCCAACCTGCTGCAAAACTACAACTCCCAATGTCTTCCTGCTAATATCCTCCATTCAGCTGTCCTCTCTAACCTTACATTCTACTGCAGTGTTCCCCAACCTGCTGCAAAACTACAACTCCCAATGTCTTCCTGCTAATATCCTCCATTCAGCTGTCCTCTCTGTAACCTTACATTCTACTGCATAGTTCCCCAACCTGGTGCAAAACTACAACTCCCAATGTCTTCCTGCTAATATCCTCCATTCAGCTGTCCTCTCTAACCTTACATTCTACTGCAGTGTTCCCCAACCTGCTGCAAAACTACAACTCCCAATGTCTTCCTGCTAATATCCTCCATTCAGCTGTCCTCTCTGTAACCTTACATTCTACTGCATAGTTCCCCAACCTGGTGCAAAACTACAACTCCCAATGTCTTCCTGCTAATATCCTCCATTCAGCTGTCCTCTCTAACCTTACATTCTACTGCAGTGTTCCCCAACCTGCTGCAAAACTACAACTCCCAATGTCTTCCTGCTAATATCCTCCATTCAGCTGTCCTCTCTGTAACCTTACATTCTACTGCAGTGTCCCCCAACCTGGTGCAAAACTACAACTCCCAATGTCTTCCTGCTAATATCCTCCATTCAGCTGTCCTCTCTAACCTTACATTCTACTGCAGTGTTCCCCAACCTGGTGCAAAACTACAACTCCCAATGTCTTCCTGCTAATATCCTCCATTCAGCTGTCCTCTCTAACCTTACATTCTACTGCAGTGTTCCCCAACCTGCTGCAAAACTACAACTCCCAATGTCTTCCTGCTAATATCCTCCATTCAGCTGTCCTCTCTGTAACCTTACATTCTACTGCAGTGTCCCCCAACCTGGTGCAAAACTACAACTCCCAATGTCTTCCTGCTAATATCCTCCATTCAGCTGTCCTCTCTAACCTTACATTCTACTGCAGTGTCCCCCAACCTGCTGCAAAACTACAACTCCCAATGTCTTCCTGCTAATATCCTCCATTCAGCTGTCCTCTCTAACCTTACATTCTACTGCAGTGTTCCCCAACCTGCTGCAAAACTACAACTCCCAATGTCTTCCTGCTAATATCCTCCATTCAGCTGTCCTCTCTGTAACCTTACACTCTACTGTAGTGTTCCCCAACCTGCTGCAAAACTACAACTCCCAATGTCTTCCTGCTAATATCCTCCATTCAGCTGTCCTCTCTGTTAGCTTACATTCTACTGCAGTGTCCCCCAACCTGCTGCAAAACTACAACTCCCAATGTCTTCCTGCTAATATCCTCCATTCAGCTGTCCTCTCTAACCTTACCTTCTACTGCAGTGTTCCCCAACCTGCTGCAAAACTACAACTCCCAATGTCTTCCTGCTAATATCCTCCATTCAGCTGTCCTCTCTGTTAGCTTACATTCTACTGCAGTGTCCCCCAACCTGCTGCAAAACTACAACTCCCAATGTCTTCCTGCTAATATCCTCCATTCAGCTGTCCTCTCTAACCTTACCTTCTACTGCAGTGTTCCCCAACCTGCTGCAAAACTACAACTCCCAATGTCTTCCTGCTAATAGCCTCCATTCAGCTGTCCTCTCTGTTAGCTTACATTCTACTGCAGTGTCCCCCAACCTGCTGCAAAACTACAACTCCCAATGTCTTCCTGCTAATATCCTCCATTCAGCTGTCCTCTCTAACCTTACATTCTACTGCAGTGTTCCCCAACCTGCTGCAAAACTACAACTCCCAATGTCTTCCTGCTAATATCCTCCATTCAGCTGTCCTCTCTGTAACCTTACATTCTACTGCAGTGTCCCCCAACCTGGTGCAAAACTACAACTCCCAATGTCTTCCTGCTAATATCCTCCATTCAGCTGTCCTCTCTAACCTTACATTCTACTGCAGTGTCCCCCAACCTGCTGCAAAACTACAACTCCCAATGTCTTCCTGCTAATATCCTCCATTCAGCTGTCCTCTCTAACCTTACATTCTACTGCAGTGTTCCCCAACCTGCTGCAAAACTACAACTCCCAATGTCTTCCTGCTAATATAATCCATTCAGCTGTCCTCTCTGTAACCTTACACTCTACTGTAGTGTTCCCCAACCTGCTGCAAAACTACAACTCCCAATGTCTTCCTGCTAATATCCTCCATTCAGCTGTCCTCTCTGTTAGCTTACCTTCTACTGCAGTGTTCCCCAACCTGCTGCAAAACTACAACTCCCAATGTCTTCCTGCTAATATCCTCCATTCAGCTGTCCTCTCTGTTAGCTTACATTCTACTGCAGTGTCCCCCAACCTGCTGCAAAACTACAACTCCCAATGTCTTCCTGCTAATATCCTCCATTCAGCTGTCCTCTCTAACCTTACATTCTACTGCAGTGTTCCCCAACCTGCTGCAAAACTACAACTCCCAATGTCTTCCTGCTAATATCCTCCATTCAGCTGTCCTCTCTAACCTTACATTCTACTGCAGTGTTCCCCAACCTGCTGCAAAACTACAACTCCCAATGTCTTCCTACTAATATCCTCCATTCAGCTGTCCTCTCTAACCTTACATTCTACTGCAGTTTTCCCCAACCTGCTGCAAAACTACAACTCCCAATGTCTTCCTACTAATATCCTCCATTCAGCTGTCCTCTCTGTAACCTTACATTCTACTGCAGTGTTCCCCAACCTGGTGCAAAACTACAACTCCCAATGTCTTCCTGCTAATATCCTCCATTCAGCTGTCCTCTCTAACCTTACATTCTACTGCAGTGTTCCCCAACCTGCTGCAAAACTACAACTCCCAATGTCTTCCTGCTAATATCCTCCATTCAGCTGTCCTCTCTAACCTTACATTCTACTGCAGTGTTCCCCAATCTGCTGCAAAACTACAACTCCCAATGTCTTCCTACTAATATCCTCCATTCAGCTGTCCTCTCTAACCTTACATTCTACTGCAGTTTTCCCCAACCTGCTGCAAAACTACAACTCCCAATGTCTTCCTACTAATATCCTCCATTCAGCTGTCCTCTCTAACCTTACATTCTACTGCAGTGTTCCCCAACCTGGTGCAAAACTACAACTCCCAATGTCTTCCTGCTAATATCCTCCATTCAGCTGTCCTCTCTAACCTTACATTCTACTGCAGTGTTCCCCAACCTGCTGCAAAACTACAACTCCCAATGTCTTCCTGCTAATATCCTCCATTCAGCTGTCCTCTCTAACCTTACATTCTACTGCAGTGTTCCCCAATCTGCTGCAAAACTACAACTCCCAATGTCTTCCTACTAATATCCTCCATTCAGCTGTCCTCTCTAACCTTACATTCTACTGCAGTTTTCCCCAACCTGCTGCAAAACTACAACTCCCAATGTCTTCCTACTAATATCCTCCATTCAGCTGTCCTCTCTAACCTTACATTCTACTGCAGTGTTCCCCAACCTGGTGCAAAACTACAACTCCCAATGTCTTCCTGCTAATATCCTCCATTCAGCTGTCCTCTCTAACCTTACATTCTGCTGCAGTGTCCCACAACCTGGTGCAAAACTACAACTCCCAATGTCTTCCTGCTAATATCCTCCATTCAGCTGTCCTCTCTGTAACCTTACATTCTACTGCAGTGTTCCCCAACCTGGTGCAGAACTACAACTCCCAATGTCTTCCTGCTAATATTCTCCATTCAGCTGTCCTCTCTAACCTTACATTCTACTGCAGTGTTCCCCAACCTGGTGCAAAACTACAACTCCCAATGTCTTCCTGCTAATATCCTCCATTCAGCTGTCCTCTCTAACCTTACATTCTGCTGCAGTGTCCCACAACCTGGTGCAAAACTACAACTCCCAATGTCTTCCTGCTAATATCCTCCATTCAGCTGTCCTCTCTGTAACCTTACATTCTACTGCAGTGTTCCCCAACCTGGTGCAGAACTACAACTCCCAATGTCTTCCTGCTAATATTCTCCATTCAGCTGTCCTCTCTAACCTTACATTCTACTGCAGTGTCCCCCAACCTGCTGCAAAACTACAACTCCCAATGTCTTCCTGCTAATATCCTCCATTCAGCTGTCCTCTCTGTTAGCTTACATTCTACTGCAGTGTTCCCCAACCTGCTGCAAAACTACAACTCCCAATGTCTTCCTGCTAATATCCTCCATTCAGCTGTCCTCTCTGTAACCTTACATTCTACTTCAGTGTTCCCCAACCTGGTGCAAAACTACAACTCCCAATGTCTTCCTGCTAATATCCTCCATTCAGCTGTCCTCTCTGTAACCTTACATTCTACTGCAGAGTTCCCCAACCTGGTGCTAAACTACAACTCCCAATGTCTTCCTGCTAATATCCTCCATTCAGCTGTCCTCTCTGTAACCTTACATTCTACTGCAGTGTTCCCCAACCTGGTGCAAAACTACAACTCCCAATGTCTTCCTGCTAATATCCTCCATTCAGCTGTCCTCTCTAACCTTACATTCTACTGTAGTGTTCCCCAACCTGCTGCACTCCAGTGGTTGCAAAACTACAACTCCTAATGTCTTCCTGCTAGTGACTTCTATTCAGCTGTCCTCTCTGTTACCTTACACCAGGTCTTCAAACTGTAGCCCTCCAGCTGTTGCAAAACTACAACTCTGTCCGGGCATGCTGGGAATTGTAGTTTTAAAACATCTGGAGTAGGGACCAACCGATATCGATTCTTTAGGGCCGATACTGATAATCTGTGGAGGTTAAGGCCGGTAGCCGATAACACCCGATATTCCGGTATAAGTTATCAGCTATTTATACCTGTACGCCCGTGGGAATTTCGGTCCCCGTCGCGCGCCGGGCGGGGACCAGACTTGAGTGACTGCTGATATCGATCAGCAGGCACCCCGTGCAAATGCCCTGGGGGGTCATCAGACCCCCCATGTTGGCGATCGGCGCAAATCGCAAGTGAATTCACACTTGCGATTTGCGCCGATTCCAGGTCATACGGGTCTATGGTGACCCGGAAAATAAGGGGGATCGCGGTTGTCTAAGACACCCACAATCCCCCTGTAGCGATAGGAGTGAGGTGGCAGAGGTGCCACCCCTCCTATCTCTGCTATTGGTGGTCTAGACGCGACCACCAATAGCAGATCGGGGGGGGGGGGGGGTTAACTTTCGTTTTCCCCGTTCTGCCCACCCACAATAGGCGGGGCAGAAAGGGGAAATGACAGGGACCGAACGCCGAAGATCCACTTACCCGTCGGTGGAAGCTGCGGGGCTGCGGGACTGGATCGGCGGCGGTGATCGGCGCGGGTAGCGATGTCGTGCAGCAGAAGAGGACGGCTCCCTGGATCCGACGGAAGCCGGTAAATTGCCTAGCAACATCTAGAGGGCTACAGTCTGAGACTGTAGCCCTCCAGATGTTGCAAAACTACAACAGCTGCTGGGGAGGCTGGGATTTGCAGTTTTGCAACAGCTGGAGGTCTACAGTTTAGAGACCACTGCACAGTGATCTCTATACTGTAGCACTCTAGATCTTGCAAAACTACAACTCCTAGCATGCCCACACAGCAGTTTGCTGTCTGTGCATGCTTGGATTTGTAGTTTTGCAACATCTGGAGGTCCACAGTTTGGAGATCACAGTGTAGTGGTCTCTATCTGTAGCCCTCCAGATGTTGCAAAACTGCAAATCCCAGCATGCCGAAACAGATGTCTCGGCATGCTGGGAAAAGTAGTTGCGTACCTCTAGCTGTTGCATAACTAGATCTCCCAGCATGCCCTTCGGCGATCAGTACATGCTGGGAGTTGTAGTTTTGCAACAGCTATAGGCACACTAGTTGGAAAATACTGAGTTACTAGTTGGAAAATAACAGAACCTAACTGAAGGTTTTCCAACCAGTGTGCCTCCAGCTGTTGCAAAACTACAACTCCCAGCATGCACGGTCTGTCAGTACATGCTGGGAGTTGTAGTTTTGAAACAGCTGGAGGTTTGCCCCCCCAGGTGAACTTACAGGGTACATTCACACGGACAGGTTTACAGTAAGTTTCCTGCTTCAAGTATGAGCTGCGGCTAATTTTACGCCGCAGCGCAAAGGAAAAGTTGGGGGCTACACTAGCCTGTCAGTGTAAAAAAATAAAAAAATTTACACTAACATGCTGGTGTTGTCCTTTACTTTTTATTTTCACAAGTGTTAAAAGGAAAAAAAAGACCCCCAAAATTTGTAACGCAATTTCTCCTGAGTACGGAAATACCCCATATATGGGCGTAAAATGCTCTGCGGGTGCACAACAAGGCTCAGGAGTGAGAGCGCACCATGTACATTTGAAGCCTAAATTGGTGATTTGAAGAGGGGTGGCTGATTTTACAGCGGTTCTGCCATAAACGCAAAAAAAGAAATACCCACACGTGACCCCATTTTGGAAACTACACCCCTCACGTAATGTAATAAGGGGTACAGTGAGCATTTACGCCCCACAGGTGTCTGACAGATTTTTGGAACAGTGGTCCGTGAAAATGAAAAATTTAATTTTTCATTTGCACAGCCCACTGTTCCAAAGATCTGTCGAACGCCAGTGGGGTGTAAATACTCACTGCATCCCTTATTAAATTCTGTGAGGGGTGTAGTTTCCAAAATGGGGTCACGTGGGGGGGGGTCCACTGTTCTGGCACCACGGGGGGCTTTGTAAATGCACATGGCCCCCGACTTCTATTCCAACCAAATTCTGTCTTCAAAAGCTCAATTGTGCTCCTTCTTTTCTGAGCATTGTAGTGCACCAGCAGAGCACTTGACATCCACACATTGGGTATTTCCATACTCAGAAGAAATGAGGTTACAAATTTTGGGGGTCATTTTCTCCTATTACCCCTTGTAAAAATATAAAATGTGGGGGAAAACCAGCATTTTAGTGAAAATTTTTTTTTTTCCATTTACACATCCGACTTTAGCAAAAAGTCATCAAACAATCAAACACCTGTGAGGTTTTAAGGCTCAATGTACCCCTTGTTGTGTTCCTTGAGGGGTGTAGTTTCTAAAATAGTATGCCATGTGTTTTTTTTTTTTTTTGCTGTTCTGTCACCATAGGGCTTCCTAAATGCGACATGCCCTCCAAAAACCATTTCAGCAAAATTCGCTTTTCAAAAGCCAAATGTGACTCCTTCTCTTCTGAGCATTGTAGTGCACCAGCAGAGCACTTGACGTTCACACTTGGGGTATTTCCATACTCAGAAGAGATGGGGTTACAAATTTTGGGGGACATTGTGTCCTATTATCCCTTGTAAAAATTAAAAATTTTTGGGAAAACTAGCATTTTAGTGGAAAAAAATGAGGGGTGTCGTTTCCAAAAGAGTATGCCATGTGTTTTTTTTTTTGCTGTTCTGGCACCATAGGGGCTTCCTAAATGCAACAAGCCCCACAAAAACCATTTCAGAAAAACTCACTCTCCAAAATCCCATTGTCGCTCCTTCCCTTCTGAGCCCTCTACTGCGCCCGCCGTACACTTGACATACACATATGAGGTATTTCCTTACTCGAGAGAAATTGGGTTACACATTTTAGGAAGATTTCTCTCCTTTTACCCCTTGTAAAAATTCAAAAACTGGGTCTACAAGAACATGCCAGTGTAAAAAATGAAGATTTTGAATTTTCTCCTTCAATTTGCTGCTATTCCTGTGAAACACCTAAAGGGTTAACAAACCTTTTGAATGTAATTTTGAATACTTTGAGGAGTGCAGTTTTTATAATGGGGTCATTTGTGGGGCATTTCTAATATGAAGGCCCTTCAAATCCATTTCAAAACAAAACTGGTCCCTGAAAAATTTTGATTTTGAAAATGTTGTGAAAAATTGGAAAATTGCTGCTGAACCTTGAAGCCCTCTGATCTCTTCCAAAAGTAAAAACATGTCAACTTTATGACGCAATCATAAAGTAGACATGTTGTATATGTGAATCAATATATAATTTATTTGGAATATTCATTTTCCTTATAAGCAGAGAGCTTCAAAGTTTAAAAAAAAAAAGCTAAATTTTCAATTTTTTCATAAAATTCTGGAATTTTTCACCAAGAAACGATGCAAGTATCGACAAAATTTTACCACTAACATCAAGTAGAATATGTCACGAAAAAACAATCTCGGAATCAGAATGAAAGGTAAAAGCATCCCAGCGTTATTAATGCTTAAAGTGACAGTGGTCAGATGTGCAAAAAATGGCCGGGTCCTACAGTGAAAATTGGCTGGGTCCTTAAGGGGTTAATGACCAGGCTCTTTTTTTTAAAATTTGACATGTGTTCCTTTTAAATGGTAATAATGTTAGAACGCTTTTTCTGAGCGGAGTGATCCTGATATCCTTTTTTTGTGACATATTATACTTTAAGTGGTGCATTTTTGTTGACA
Organism: Hyla sarda; assembly: GCF_029499605.1. Taxonomy (NCBI): domain Eukaryota; kingdom Metazoa; phylum Chordata; class Amphibia; order Anura; family Hylidae; genus Hyla; species Hyla sarda. The sequence goes on along the minus strand of NC_079189.1, from coordinate 498,992,666 downwards.
CATGTAGAAATTTTTGTGAAAAACTCCAAAATATTTAGAAAAATATAATTGACAAACTCCTGGAAAACTGCTGAAGCATAACAGAGTCCGGATGGCATCACAAGATACTCGAAATGTCCGTCATGAGTATAAAACGAAGTCTTCCATTTGTCTCCTTCTCGTATACGAATCAAATTATAGGCCCCACAAAGGACGAGTTTGGAGAAGATCCTGGCACCCCGCAGATGATCAAATAACTACGAAATTAAAGGAAGTGGTCAGCGGTTCTTTACAGTAATTTTATTCAAGCCTCGGTAGTCAATGCATGGTCGCAAAGACCCGTCTTTTTTTTCCACGAAGAAAAATCCGGCTCCGGCAGGGGAAGAGGACTTTCTGATGAACCCCTTCTGGAGATTCTCTTGGATGTAAATGGCCATGGCCTGAGTTTCAGGGACTGACAAAGGATAAATTCTGCCCGAGGAGGTGTGGTGCCGAGCAGTAAGTCGATTGGACAATCGTAGGGACGATGTGGTGGTAAGACTTCAGCTTGTTTTTCACTGAAGACATCTGCAAATCCCTGAAGGAACGAAGGCAAACCAGGCAGAGGAATAGAAGATGGCTCCAACTTAGAAAGACATAGATGAATACAGTGATTGTTGCAATACGGTCCCCAACGGAGAACTTCTCCAGACTTCCAATCCAGCTGTGGAGCATGGCAACCAAGGTAGGCCAAGCAGGAAAGAAGAAGTACAATGAGGAAGTACATAGAAGGACAAGTTCTCCTTATGCAAGACTCTGACCTGCATAGATAAGGGTTCTGTGCGATACAGTACAGTACAGTCTTTCTCCATTGACCGTAGAGATGTACAAGGGCTTTAACAGGCGAGACAATGGCACATGATACCTATGTACTAGGGGAGGCATCAATAAAGTTTCCAGCAGAACTAGAGTCCAGGAAGGCGAGAACGGAAATAATCTCTTTGGAGGGTAGAAAAAGCTGGACCGTTAAATTCAAACGTGGAGAGGTTGTATTCACACCTAGGGAGGCCTCTCCCACAAACCCTGGATGCCAGCGTTTCCCTGTGACTGTGTACGCAGAGAACAATCTCTGAGGAAATGATCTGCACTGGCGCAGTATAGGCAAAGAATCTCAGTTTGTCGGAGAGCTCTTTCCTGCAGGGTCAGGCGAGACTGGTCCACCTGCATAGCCTCCACTGCGGGAGGCAACGTAGAAGGTTGCGGTGGTTGCTGGAAGACAGGTGCCAGACGAGGAAAGCGCCGAGGTCGTGCAGACTCCTTTTCTTGGCATAGTTCCTCACCGCTCAGAGAAATGGATATCAATCCGGGATGCCAACTGTATGAGTTCATTCAGGCTAGATGGCAATTCCCTGGCAGCGAGGACATCCTTGATATGACTAGATAGTCCTCTCTTGAAGGTGGTGCAAAGAGCTTCATTGTTCTATGATAAATCCGATGTTAGGGTACAAAAACAGATGGCATACTCGCCCACAGTGGAATTACCCTGAGAAAGACTCAGCAATGCCGTCTCAGCAGAAGAAGTTTGAGCTGGTTCTTCAAAGACTCCCCGAAATTCCGTCAGAAAATCCTGGAGAGTGTTTGTGAGAGCATCACTGCGATCCCAAAGCTGGGTTGCCCAGGCCAAGGCCCTCCCAGTTAAGAGACTGATGAAGAAGGTCACCTTTGCTCGTTCAGTATGAAACTGTTCCGCCATGAGTTCATTGTGCATGGAGTACTGAGTCACGGAACCACAACAGGACTTGGGATCCCCTCATACTTCTCAGGAAGAGACTGATAGAGTTTAGATCTGGAGACGACTGTAGGTGTGGGAGGCTGTGGCAGTTGCGGTTGCTGTTGAGCAGTTAGCAACTGCTGCATCATGGCGAACAACTGGCTCAACTGCTGGGCCAACTGCTGTGACTGGAGCGCCACAATAGAAGCGAGATCCGGATTATCAGGCAGAGGAACCCCAGCGGGATCCATGGCCGGATCTTGCTGTTACGGAGCTGGATGTAGATCCTCTAACCTATGGGCCAAATGACTCGGACCGTATCGGGGAGCAGATTCTAAGGTGCAGCTGGTCTTCACCAGAGCCCGCCACTAGGCAGGATGTGCTTACTGTGGCAGGTGACACCCAGTTCGCTACCCCCGACACGGCTCAACCACACAGGTAGCTGGGCAGGCGAGGTACCAAAGGAAGAGGCAGTAGCGTAGTCGAACTTAGCAGAAGGTCAAGGCAGGCGGCAAAGGTGCGTAGTCAAATAACGTAACGGGAAGGTCTGGATACACGGGTAAGGCAAACAGGCAATAGGGAATGCTTAATCTCAGGCTAGGGGCACTGAAGATCCAGAAGGGAAGAGGGGGAGGTGCAGGAACTTATAGACTGGTGACAGGTGTAGGACATAATTATGGGCACACTGGCCCTTTAAATTTTAGAGCGCCGGTGTGCGCATGCCCTAGGGGACAGGGACACGCGCGCTGGAGCAGAGGCAGCAGCAGAGAAGTGTGGTAAGTGACGGGCTGGGATTCACATGCGGCCAGTGCGTGCGGCTGGAGCGCGAAGTGTAACACTCTGTAGGTGTTTGGTGGGCTCTTAGAATCAATTTCATTGGCACCCCAGTCCAAAACTACTGATGATTAGCTCCTGTAGATAGGCCATATTTTCTTTTTTTCCTGGAAAATCTCTTCAATAGAGCAAAATAGGAGACTATGGGTTAAACAAGCAAGTTTTCTTGTCCTTAATAGTATAATGGGGATAACCAGCACTAAAAGTTAGTCCTATTTTTTGACTATTGTTCTATCTTAAGTCTATGTATGCTGTTAAAGAATTCTCTTTCACGCTAGGTTCACACAAGGTAAAATTTTGGTGTGTAGTTTTTTTTCATGCACCGATTTCCTTGAAAAATGTTGCTGCATTTCCACTGATTACAACTGCATTTTCCAGGATAATTTGGCTTGTAAAAAAAAATATACAAATTTTACGCTGTGTGAACCCAGCCTTAGAGCACCTGGGGGCTTATTTTAATTAGAATATCTAATAGATGGCCAGGTCTGTCACCATGGTAGACCTTTTTCTTTGAACTACAGAATATTTTAACTGCAAAGTAGATGATCTGCTGAAGTTAGATACATACAATGGGGAGAACAAGTATTTGATACACTGCCGATTTTGCAGATTTTCCGATTTTCCTACTTACAAAGCATGTAGAGGTCTATAATTTTTGTCATGGGTACTCTTCAACTGTGAGAGACAGCATCTAAAACAAATATCCAGAAAATCACATTGTATGATTTGTAAAAAAAAAAAAAAAAAAAAGGATTTTTTGGCATGACATAAATCTTTGATACATCAGAAAAGCATAACGTAATATTTGGGACAAAAACCTTTGTTTGCAATTACAGAGATCAAACGTTTTCTGTAGTTCTTGACCAGGTTTGCTCACACTGCAGCAGGGATTTTGGCCCACTCCTCCATACAGACATTCTCCAGATCCTTCAGGTTTCGGGGCCATCGCTAGGCAATACAGGCTTATAGCTCCCTCCAAAGATTTTTTATTGGGTTCAGGTCTGGAGACTGACTAGGCCACTTCAGGACCTTGAGATGCTTCTTACGGAGCCACTCCTTAGTTGCCATGGCTGTGTGTTTGGGTCATCTTGCTGGAACACCCAGCCATGACCCATCTTCAATGTTCTTACTGAGGGAAGAAGGTTGTTGGCCAAGATCTCGTGATACATGGCCACATCCATCCATCTCTCAATACGGCGCAATCATCCTGTCCCCTTTCCACCCCCTGTTTCCACCTGTATGCTTCACGGTTGGAATGGTGTTCTTGGGGTTGTACTCATCCTTCTTCTTCCTCCAAACAAAGTGAGTGGAGTTTAGATCAAAAAGCTCATCAGACCCTGTCTCATTCCTCCTCTGGATCATCCAGGTGGTCATTGGAAACTTCAGATGGCCTGGACATGTGCTGGGTTGAGCAGGGGGACCTTGCTTGCGCTACAGGATTTTAATCCATGATGGCGTAGAGGTGGGATCTTGCATAGAGCCCCACGCCAAGGGAGATTGACCGTCATCTTGAACTTCTTCCATTTTTTTTTATAATTTTGTGCCAACAGTTGTTGCTTTCTCACCAAGCTGCTTGGCTATTGTCCTGTAGCCCATCCCAGCCTTGTGCAGGTCTCTAATTATATCCCTAATGTCCTTACACAGCTCTCTGGTCTTGGCCATTGTGGAGAGATTGGAGTCTAATTGAGTGTGTGGACAGCTGTCTTTTATACAGGTAACGAGTTCAAACAGGTGCAGTTAATACAGGTAATGTGTGGAGAACAGGAGGGCTTCTTAACCTGTTGGGGACGGAGGGTGTACCTGTACGCCCTTAGCCCACTCCCTTTCTATAACACGGGGCCACGCCGTTAGAGGCCGGAATCTGTGGCTAATAGCGCGCGGCACTGATCGCGGTGCAGCGCTATTAACCCGACAGCTTACAGGACAGCAGGAGGGTCCCTACCTTCCTCCTCGCTGTCCGATCGCCGAATGACTCCTCAGTGCCTGAGATCCAGGCATGAGCAGTCATGCGGCAGAATCATTGATCAATTTACTATGAGAAACCATTGATCAATGTAAAAGATCAGTGTGTTCAGTGTTATAGCCCCCTATGGGAGCTATAACATTGCAAAAAAAAAGTGAATAAAGATCATTTAACCCCTTCCCTAATAAAAGTTTGAATCACCCCCCTTTTCCCATTTAAGAAAAAAACTGTGTAAATAAAAATAAACGTGGTATTGCCTCGTGTGGAAATGTCCAAACTATAAAAATATATCATTAATTAGGACTGACCGACCAATGGAAGTTGGGGGCTGGGGGGGGGGGGGGGGTTAAAGTTAATTTCCCATGCTCTGCCCACTGGTTGAAGTCCGGGCAGATTGCGGGGGACATGGCAGATTACCTCTCTGGTCCAGGAAACCAAGTAACAGCTTTATTCAGGAACTATAACATCAGCAAGCAAGATGTGAACAGCGTTGGGATCAGGTAATGCAGCTTGGGGTCAGGTAAGTGGGCAAGTGGATCACAGGTATGGGGCGTGTGCAGTAGGGCAATGAATCGTTTCACGCCATAGGTGCCGCTTCATCCGGCATCTTTGAGGGGGGAGTTCCCTGGGTTTATATACATGTGCACTGGTAAAAAAAAAAAAAAAAAACCTTAGCAACAGAAATAAACCTAATAGTGTATAAAATATACAAAAAAGGGAAAAACTTCAATGCATAATTAAAAACATACTACCAACATAGGGAAACAATGCCAAATCAAGACTTGCAGCAACTAAAGTACAGGACCGAGATTTCTTTATAGGAATTGGGAAAAATCACTGCGCTCATTAAGACCCAGAGCTCCAGTGGCATCCAAAGGATGATCCACTTGGCCTCCTGTTGTAATAACCGAGCATCGCGGTTTGTCCCAGTCCCAGAAAAAATGTTTTCAAGACCCATTAATTTTAATTCAACAGGACTACTGCCATGACTATCTTTTATATGGGAAATGAAACGAGTTGCTCCCTTCTCTGTTTTGAGCGAATAAAAGTGTTCATGAATGCGATGGAAAAGGGGTCTTTTTGTTTTCCCCACATAGAATCTGCCGCATGGACAGAAGATGCAGTAGACTATGTGGGTACTTCTACAAGTAATAAACTGGTTCACTTGGACCTCATATTTTGTTCCGGAAATTACGTTTACCCAAATTGTGCTAACAAAACGAACAGCTTTTACAGGGGAAATTACCCAGGGGGATTCTGTCATGTAACCAATTTGTAGATGTTTTTTGGACCAGATGTTTTCTTTTTTTCTTAATGTAATCGCCTATAGTACCTGTTTTCTTGAATGTGATTATGGGTTTATGTTTTGCAATGGAACTAAGATAAACATATATACTATCCCAATGGAAATTAACAAGGTGCTTTAAAACATCACTTTTACTATTATAAATGGTAAAAACCACCCTCACTCAAAACGTGGATACCAAAAAGAAAATAGAAAAAAATCAGCATAAAATATCTTCTCCCAGTCCACCTGGGCCTAATAGTTCCACTGACCCGCTAGTAACGCGGTACAGTCTTAAATATTATTAAAGCAGGGCCTCTAGACCCTTATTGTGGGGATGTATGCAAGCAAAGAGATAAACAAATATAAGCCCTACATACCATCCACCAGCATTACCACAAATGAATCCAGTGTATACACGGTACAATATTTATGACACATGCAACACTATATTGACACAAGGAGTTGGTTAGTCCTGCTCAATAAGAAAGCCCCAGTCCCGACGCGTTTCTGCAGGTACCTATTATCTCATATATACCCGGCACCTGCTTCCTCAGGGGATTTAAAGGGAGCTACAAATAGCGCATATTACTCCTGTTGGAGTGTCTACACATCTACATACAATTGTGGTATAGAAATATAGATATTTATAGTTCAGTGGACCCCAAATTAGTATAAAATCATTAAAGGTCAGTAGACCCCGTTATCCAACACATAAGCGTCACAATATCCTTCCCGGCAGGTCAGTACACATCCCATTTCGTGTTTCTCATAGTCACAGAATATTACCGCCGGGGGTATCAAAGTGCAGACGCTATGGTTAGAGGTCTCTTACAAAACACCGCAGTGGCAGCATTCCCCGTCCTGATGCCGGAGCTCAGGGAGCTGTTCGGCATTGCCGCGAGGCAAAATAGAGGCATCCCGAACAGCTTACAAGACAGCCGGAGGATCCCTACCTGCCTCCATGCTGTCCGATCGCCGAATGACTGCTCAGTGCCTGAGATCAAGGCATGATCAGTCAAGCGGCAGAATCATCGATCAGTGGTTTCTTATGAGAAACCACTGATCAATGTAAAAGATCAGTGTGTGCAGTGTTATAGATCCCTATGGGAGCTATAACATTGCAAAAAATAAGTGAAAAAAAAGTGAATAAAGATCATTTAACCCCTCCCCTAATAAAAATTTGAACCCCCCCCCTTTTCCCATAAAAAAAAACAGTGTAAATAAAAATAAACATATGTGGTATCGCCGCATGCGGAAATGTCCGAATTATAAAAATATATTGTTAATTAAACCGCACGGTCAATGGCGTACGTGCAAAAAAATTCCAAAGTACAAAATAGTGCATTTTTGGTCACTTTTTATATAATGAAAAAATGAATAAAAAGTGATCAATGCAAAAATGGTAACGCTATAAACTTCAGATCACGGCACAAAAAATTAGCCCTCATACCGCCCCATACGCGTAAAAATAAAAAAGTTATAGGGGTCAGAAGATGACAATTTTAAACCTATGAATTTTCCTGCATGCAGTTATGATTTTTTACAGAAGTACGACAAAATCAAAGCTACATAATTAGGGTATCATTTTAATCGTATGGACCTACAGAATAAAGAGAAGGTGTAATTTTTTCCGAAAAATTTATTGTGTAAAAACGGAAGACCCCAAAATTTACAAAATGGTGGTTTTTTTCAATTTTGTCTCACAATGATTTTTTTTTCTGTTTCGCCGTAGATTTTTGGGGTAAAATTACTGACGTCATTACAAAGTAGAATTGGTGGCGCAAAAAATAAGCCATCATATGGATTTCTAGGTGCAAAATTGATAGTTATGATTTTTTTAAAGTAAGGAGGAAAAAACGAAAATGCAAAAACGGAAAAACCGAGGGGCCTTAAGGGGTTAAAAAAAATTTAACTTTTTTTTAAATAAAATTACCTCTTCTGACCCCTATAAGTTTATTTTTATTTTTTTATCTGCGCCCTGATCACTAATGTATACCATTTTGTTTTAGAGAGGACTTTTTGTTTTCTTTTTATAAAAAAAAAATGTAAAATCTATATTATGACGATAAATAAGCAATTTTGTTGCTTGGTATATTTTTATTTTTTTATTTTTTTGTCTGTTGTTCACATTGCAGAATTAATAACATATTTACGCACTTTAATCTATAGTTTTTATTAGTATAGTTTTGGTTAGATTGATTCTGGCATTGGATATTGTTCTTTCGTTTATGGTGTTCTCCATGTGGAATCCATATTATTATATTTTAATACTTTGCACCCAGCGATGCAAGCTACATTCATTTTTCTTATTTTTTCTTAATATTTTTTATATATTTTTTAATATTTGAAAAACCTTCTTTATTTAGATGCACATGTATCAGACAGTTTCTATCCTCAGAGATTGGCAGATATGGGCCTTTAACTCCTTACTGATGCAAAGTTGTTTTGACCTTAACCTCTTCTCTTAAATGGACGTATATTTACCAGTGTTGAGCGCGATTTTTCAAAATGCAAATTTTTACGGCGAATATCGGCACTTCACGATTTTGCAAATATTTAGAATACAGTGATATATATTCGTAATGAATAGCCCCTGCCGCTCATCACTAATATTCACATCCAATGCAGGCTTCTGGCATGTGATGCATGCTCAGCAGCAGAGTGTGTCGCAGAGTGTGTCATACCCAATGGGTCCTGGTTGCTATTAAGGTCAACCAGGACCCACAGCTAATGCTGTACATCGCTGATTGGTCCGATGTCCGGCATTAACTCTTTAGAGGCTGCAATCAAAGTTGATCGAAGCGTCTAAATGTGGTATATCTCGTTCCCGGCTAGCTCAGCGTGTTGATCGGGACTGCTGCAGCAAAATCCTGCCGATCCCGATCAGCTGAGAGGACGGCAGGAGGGTTCTTACTGTCCTCCTTGCCGTCTGATCAGTGCTCCAATGCTGCAGCCATCCATGGCAGTTTGGATGAATATAACACTGATAACATTGATCAGTGCTGTTCTATGAAGCAACATTGATCAGTGTATGCAATCTAAAAATTGCATGTTATAGTCCCCTATGGAGACAAAAAAAGTGTAAAAAGATATTAAAAATAATAAATATGAATTAACCCTTTCCCTAATAAAAGTTTGAATCACCCCCCTTTTCCCATTTTTCGAATAAAATAATGTAAGAAAAAAAAACACATAAACGTTCGTAAATGTCCGAGCTATTGAAATATAATGTTAATTAAACTGCATGGTAAAAAATTTGCAAAGTCCAGAAATGCGTATTTTTGGTCACTTCATATACAAAAAAAAATATGAATAAAATGTGATCAAAATGTGCCATCAAAACAAAAATGGTCTGTATAAAATCTACTGATCATGGCGCGAAAAATAAGCCCTCATTCATCCCTGTATGCGGAAAAATAAAAAAGTTATAGAGGTCAGAATAGGACAATGTTATGCATACTAAGTTTCATACAAAAAGTTAGAATTTTTTTAAAGTAGTAAAATAAAATAAAACCTATATAAATTGGGTATCATTTTAATTGTATGGACCTTCAGAATCAAGATAATTTACTAAGCTGAAACCGACCATTTTTTGTCGGGTTATTTTGGCGCAGAGTGTCTGCTACATGTCTGGGCCAGTCTGCGACAGTGTGCGACAATGTGCGCCAAGAAAATCCGACAAACCCGACATTGCACTGTGAAAAGCCGGAAAAAGTGCATGATCTGTTGCATATGGGGTGTGGGCGGCCCAAAAAGGCCATTGTTTCACAACCTGACCTATTTACTATTGAATTCATAGAAAATCCTGTGGATAAATGGCTGGAAATTTCCACCTAGAAAAAGCTGGTCAGAAAAGTTTTCCGACTTTTGCCTATAGTGAATAGAGAGGAATCCTGCAAGACTGAAACAACATTTCCCACTAGTAAAAATCCGCTTGGATCATCAAGAAATCAGTCATGGCTTTTCTCTGTTCGTAACGACGGTCCACAAATCAGGCTATGTTGGGGGATACCATTCTGATGCTGCAGCTCAAGGAGGGTGTGCTTTGCGGTGTACGAGTGGCTGAAGTGCAAGCAAAGTTTCCTTCCCATACTTAGGATGTCTTGCAAATAGGGGGAACACTTCAGGAACTGCTTGACAACCAGATTTAACACGTGTGCCATTCAGGGCGCATGTTTCACCCTTCCTTGTCGCAGCCCGGCCAAGATGTTCTTCCCGTTGTCGGTCACCATGGTTCCCATTTCCAGATTTCTTGGAGTAAGCCATGCTCCAATTTCTTTACGAATGACTTTTTGCAGTTCCTCCCCTTTGTGACTCTTTTTACCACGGCAAACCATGTGAAGAACAGCGTGATACCGCCGTACCCTGCACACATGGTATGCTGAAGGGCCACTGAGACTTGTCCGGGCAGTGGAGGCTGAGAACAGGGTGGAGGATGAGGAGGCGGAGTCACAGGACCAACGTCTCCAGGAACCCCTGTTCCACTACCTCCTGGGAAGGTAGGCTGCCGCGAAGCACGTGGTCTCCCCCGGGCATGTTTGGCTCCAGAATTTCCACATCTGCCACCATACTGACTGCCATGCTACCGCCTTGCTGGCTCAGCTGCTGCCTCAAGGGCAACCTGCAACTCGCTTCTCTTGATGATGATGAAGCCCCTTCTACACCCAGCTCCCAATTGCAATCGGCTTCATCATCATCGAGTTGTGTCTGCATGTCACTGATGTCCTCCTCAGGTTCCTCAACAGTGTCTGCTTCAGGACCCTGAACCCTGGCAACACCGCCTCCCACGTCACTCTCCTCATCACTACTTACCCGCCTAGCGGAGGAAGCGGCGCATGTCTCCTCCACTTCTTGGCTGGGCAGTAGCTGTTGACTGTCCTCTATTAGATCGTCCTCAGTGAATAGAGGAGCTGAACCCACAGCATAAGATACTTCAGTAGGAGAGGGAACAGCATAGGACAAAGGCAATTGGAGAACAGGGACTGCTCCCGGGCCATGCCAACTGAAGGTTGTGTCTGAGGAACCCACCGACTGTTGACTGGGGGTGACAGATGTCAGTTGTGATGAAGTGGATGACCGTTGTCAGGATTCGGCAGGCTGGAGGTGGATCCTCTGTGTCAGAGAGGGATTGGCGTGGACCGTACCGGTGGACCGGTTCTAAGTTGCTACTGGTATTCACCAGAGCCCGCCGCAAAGCAGGATGGTCTTGCAGCGGCGGTAGCAACCAGGTCGTATCCACCGGTAACGGCTCAACCTCTCTGACTGCTGAGATAGGCGCGGTACAAGGGATTAGGCAAGAGCAAGGTCGGACGTAGCAGACGGTCAGGGCAGGCAGCAAGGATCGTAGTCAGGGGCAACGGCAAGAGGTCTGGAACACTGGCTTGGGACATACAAGGAACGCTTTCACTGGCACAATGGCAACAAGATCCGGCAAGGAAGGGAAGGGGAAGTGAGGTTATATAGGGAAGTGCACAGGTGAATACACTAATTAGAACCAGGCGCCATGGCCCTTTAAATCGCAGAGAGCCGGTGCGCGCGCGCCCTAGGGAGCGGGGCCGCACGCGCCGGGACAGCACAGAACGAGTCTGGTAAGCGGGCCGGGATGCGAACCGCGAGCGGGCGCGTTCCGCATCGCGAATCGCATCCCGGCTAGGGACATTATCGCAGCGCTCCCGGTCAGCGGGTCCGACCGGGGCGCTGCGAACATGAAAACGCCGCGGGCGCTCCGGGGAGGAGCGGGGACCCGGAGCGCTCGGCGTAACAACCGTGTTAACCAATCGACAACGGCAGATGGGTTGCTGGTCGAGACACGACCGCTAGCTGATAACAGGAGCTCAGGCCTCTCACTGTGGCTCCTGCCACTCGCCCCTAGCCTGCTGCGACCTCTGCCTGAAGGATTTAGGCCTCTACCACTCCTCTTTGCACATCCTGGCACTTCTCTGCCTGACATACTTAGTGCGTATGTGAGGGGAGTACAATATGCTTCACAATGCGCTACAGTACACTTGGAAAATGTATTTTCATAAAACAACAGCCAGTGATAAGTTTTCCCTGGCCTTTCACTATATGTAGGCTTGTTACAGATAAACAGGCACAAAAAAAAGTGCACTACTTAGATGGAGGTATGTGGTTTGCACGTATGAGGGCAAAAAAATGCACTACAATACACTTGGAAAACGTATTTTCATGAAACAACAGCCAGTGATTAGTTTTCCCTGGCCTTTCACTGTATGTAGGCTTGTTGCAGATTAACAGGTACAAAAAAAGTGCACTACTTAGATGTAGGTATGTGGTATGCACGTATGAGGGCAAAAAAATGCACAACTGTACACTTGGAAAACGTATTACTTTTGCTTTTGCTTGGACTTATGTAGGTCCTTAACAGGTACAAAATGATACACTACTCAGATGTACGTATGCGGTATGCACTGATGAGGGCATGTTTTTTTTAAACACCAGCCGGTGAGTACTATTGCTTGGACTTTCACAGTATGTAGGCCCTTGACAGATAACAGGTACAAAATGGTACACTACTTAGATGTAGGTATGTGGTATGCATATACGAGGGGTAAAAAATGCGCTACAGTACACTTGGAAAAAGTATTTTCGTAAAACACCAGCGGTGATTACTTTTGCTTGGACTTTCCCAGTATCTAGACTTGTTACAGATTTACAGATACATAGTACACTGCTTTGATGTAGGTATGTGGTATGCACGTATGAGGGCAGAAAAATGCACTACAGTCCGCTGAAAAAAACATATTTTTGCACAGCAGCAGGACACAACAGTGCAGCACCACAAAAAAAAAAGTGTATTAAACCCAAAATTGCACTCTGTGAAAGAGTATTAAGAATGGAGTGAACTGCTGGTTATTATACCATCTACAGACTAGTATAAGCAGCAGATGATTTTTTGTGGAAAAAATACACAGAATTGCGCTGAAAAATCATTCCTGCCTCCTGTGATAAGGTTCATGAAGTTAAGTCAGCTTTTTGAAATGTATGAGGCAACGAAAAGCTATCTGCCCCTCTCTGATAAAATGCTGAATAAAGTGACTGGGAGGTTAATGGCTGGCATAAAAATCCTTCTCAGTGAGAACAAGCACTGCTCTCTGTCCACAACGCTGTGACTAGCAGTTGGAAGTGGAACGCTACGGTATGATCAATTCAGCGTGTCTGTGTAACACACAGAGACACGCAGCCGTCCTCTCTCTGCAGTGTATGGCATGAAATGACTGCAAAATGGCTGCCGATTATATAGGGCTGTGACATCACAGGGGTCAATGAATACTAATATCCTGCATCCTGCATTTGATTCAGGGTCATCCCGCCTACTTCCCTTCCCGCCTTGCCTTCCCAGCATCCCCTGCCCCATGTACTGACATGTGAATCCGCCATTTTAGGTGTCCTGGAGCCTGGAACACTGTAAAATGGAGTTTAATTAAGCTATTTGCATAATAGTATCGCTGCGATATTCGCATTCGTTGCGAATCAAATAAATCCTGAAATTCGTAACGGATTTGGGTTCATCTGCTTCGATTCGCTCATCATTAACCTTAAAAGGTTAATGACCAAGCACTATTTTTCTTTATAGAAGTGTTAAATTTTTGTTGATGTATGCAGCATTTTGCTAGATTTGAAATTCTCTACATGTACGAGAAATAGTTCAACCAAATAAATTAATGCAAATCTAAAATATGTTTACTTTATGTTGGTATCATTTGTTAAATTTTGTTTTACTTTTTTAGGGCTTATAATATTATCAGCATTTTTCCAAATTTCATCACATTTTTTTTTAGGGACTACTTCAGTTGTGAAGTGGATTTGATGGGCCGGTATACTAGAAACTCCACACCATTATGAATTTTTTCTTTACAAATTTTTGATGATTTTTTTCTGTAATGTTACAGGCAATGACAGAAAACTTAAAATCACCATTTAATATCCATATTTTTCAGTTTTTAGAAATATCCCATATGTCACCCTAGTGTGCTACCTGACTCACACACAGGCCTAGGACATGATGAAGCACCTAGCGGATTTTGACACCTCCTTTTCTTAGGATATTTTGCAGTGCCCACCGTGCAACTTGGACAGTGGGAAACCCCACAAGTGACCCCCTTTTGGAAACTGCAGCCCTCAAAGAATTCATCTAGGGTAGTGATCATCAGGGTGAAACTGCTCTGACTGGTCTCCTGGTACTGTGATCAGCTGCAACTGATGGCAGCAGCGATCACAAAAGTGTCATTGCGGGGTATATATCATAGAACAGAGATTAATTAACTTTTTTGTGTTGCCATATTCTGATAGTAATACATTTGTAACCCCATCTCTTCTGAGTATGGAAACACCACATATGTGGCTGTCAAGTGCTCTGTTGGCGCACTACAATGCTCAGAAGAGAAGGAGTCATATTTGGCTTTTGCAAATCTAATTTTGCTGAAATGGTTTTGGGGGGGTATGTCCCATTTAGGAAGCCCCTATGGTGCCATGACAGCAAACAAAAACAAAAACATATGGCATACTATTTTGGAAACTACACCCCTCAAGGAACGTAACAAGGGGTACAGTGAGCCTTAACACCCCACAGGTGTTTCACGACTTTTCCTTAAAGTTGGATGTGTAAATTTTTTTTTCCCACTAAAATGCTAGTTTTCCCCCAAATTTTACATTTTTACAAGGGGTAATAGGAGAAAATGCCCCCCAAAATTTGTAACCCCATCTCTTCTGAGTATGGAAACACCACATATGTGGATGTCAAGTGCTCTGTTGGCGCACTACAATGCTCAGAAGAGAAGGAGTCATATTTGGCTATTGCAAATCAAATTTTGCTGAAATGGTTTTTGGGGGGGGCATGTCCCATTTAGGAAGCCCCTCTAGTGCCAGGACAGCAAAAAAAAAAAACACATGGCATACTTTTTTGGAAACTACACCCCTCAAGGAACGTAACAAGGGGTACAGTGAGCCTTAACACCCCACAGGTGTTTGACGACTTTGGATGTGTAAATGAAATATTTTTTTTTACTAAAATGCTGTTTTTCCTAAAATTTTACATTTTTACAAGGTGTAATAGGAGAAAATGTCCCCCAAAATGTGTAACCCCCCATCTCTTCTAAGTATGGAAGTACCCCATGTGTGGATGTCAAGGGCTCTGCTGGCGCACTACAATGCTCAGAAGAGAGGGAGTCACATTTTGCTAAAATGGGGGGGCATGTCACATTTAGTGCCAGAACAGCAAAAAAAATAAAAATGTGTAAATACATTTCTTTGGAGTAAGGACATACCTCATATCTGGGCGTAGATCGGCTCTGCTCACTGGTCATGGAGGAACAGGAGGGCAGTCAGGGGCCTGGAGCTTCTAGACAGCTGCCTATAGAGCCAGAACAGTGGGACCCCCCCCCCCCAAGGGGCATTATATGGGGTACACTAATAACTAACTAAGCGGTACAGTAGGACATCAAATTATAAAATAGATTATGTTCCCAGAATGATGACCCAGAGCATAGCCAAAACAAAAAAATATGCCCACCCCAAACCCTATGCTCTGAATCATCATTCCGGGAATGTGATGTGTGTGGCTGTCCCTAACCTGTTGCCTCAAATGCGCACCCGCTCAGGTGGAGAGAGAGCGCTGCGCATTTGAGGCAACATAAAAAGTCCCCGATGATAGAGACTCAGTGACCCATGACCCATTATGTTTGTTCACCATAAAGCTTTTTAATGAGATCTCTGAAGAAGCTTTTTTCAAGCTTTTAAATAAGCACAAAAATATTTCGACGCAAATTGGAAAAAGGTGGAGCAAAACCAAAACCTCTCATATTTTTAAAGCAACACAAATGACCTAAATAGTGACATTTTTTTTTTTAATCAGATCTTTTTTATTAAACTTTTTTCATTTAACCCCTTAAGGACCAGGCCATTTTACACCTTAGGACCGGAGCGTTTTTTGAACATCTGACCACTGTCACTTTAAGCATTAATAACTCTAAGACGCTTTTACCTATAATTCTGACTCCAAGCTTGTTTTTTCGTGACATATTCTACTTTATGTTATTGGTAAAATTTTGTCGATACTTTCATCGTTTCTTAGTGAAAAATTCCAAAATTTGCAGAAAAAATTGAAAATTTTGCATTTTTCTAACTTTGAAGCTCTCTGCTTGTAAGGAAAATGGATATTCCAAATTAAAAAAAATTTTATTCACAAATACAATATGTCTACTTTATGTTTGCATCATAAAATTGACGTGTTTTTACTTTTGGAAGACACCAGAGGGCTTCAAAGTTCTGCAGCAATTTTCCAATTTTTCACAAAATTTTCAAACTCACTATTTTTCAGGGACCAGCTCAGGTTTGAAGTGGATTTGCAGGGTCTTCATATTAGAAATACCCCACAAATGACCCCATTATAAAAACTGCACCCCCCAAAGTATTCAAAATGACATTCAGTCAGCGTTTTAACCCTTTAGGTGTTTCACAGGAATAGCAGCAAAGTGAAGGAGAAAATTCACCATCTTCATTTTTTACACTCGCATGTTCTTGTAGACCCACTTTTTGAATTTTTACAAGGGGTGAAAGGAGAAAATTTATACTTATATTTGTAGCCCAATTTCTCTCAAGTAAGGACATACCTCATATGTTCATGAAAAGTGTTCGGCGGGCACAGTAGAGGGCTCAGAAGCGAAGGAGCGACAAGGGGATTTTGGAGAGTATGTTTTTCTGAAATGGTTTTTGGGGGGCATGTTGCATTTAGGAAGCCCCTATGGTACCAGAACAGCAAAAAATCCCCACATGGCATACCATTTTGGAAACTAGACCCCTTGGGGAACGTCACAAGGGGTAAAGTGAACCTTAATACCCCACAGGTGTTTCACGACTTTTGCATATGTAAAAAAATATATATATTTTTTCACTAAAATGTGTGTTTCCCCCCAAATTTCACATTTTTGCAAGGGTTAATAGCAGAAAATACCCCCCAAAATTTGTAACCCCATCTCTTCTGAGTATGAAGGTACCCCATAAGTGGACCTGAAGTGCACTACGGGCGAACTACAATGCTCAGAAGAGAAGGAGTCATATTTGGCTTTTGGAGAGCAAATTTTGGTCGGGGGGCATGTCGCATTTAGGAAGCCCCTATGGTGCCACAACAGCAAAAAACCCTCACATGGCATACCATTTTGGAAACTAGACCCCTTGAGGAATGTAACAAGGAATAAAGTGAGCCTTAATACCCCACAGGGGTTTTACGACTTTTGCATATGTAAAAAAAATATATATTTTTTCACTAAAATGTGTGTTTCCCCCCAAATTTCACATTTTTGCAAGGGTTAATAGCAGAAAATACCCCCCAAAATTTGTAACCCCATCTCTTCTGAGTATGAAGGTACGCCATAAGTGGACCTGAAGTGCACTACGGACAAACTACAATGCTCAGAAGAGAAGGAGTCATATTTGGCTTTTGGAGAGCAAATTTTGCTCGGGGGGCATGTCGCATTTAGGAAGCCCCTATTGTGCCAGGACAGCAAAATAACCCCCACATGGCATACCATTTTGGGTACGTAACAAGGGGTACAGTGAGCATTTACCCCCCACTGGTGTCTGTCAGAACTTTGGAACAGTGGGCTGTACAAATTTTTTTATTTGCACAGCCCACTGTTCCAAAGATCTGTCAGACACCAGTGGGGTGTAAATTCTCACTGCACCCCTCATTACATTCCGTGAGGGGTGTAGTTTCCGAAATGGGGTCACATGTGGGGTTTTTTTTTTTTTTGCGTTTGTCAAAACCGCTGTAACAATCAGCCACCCCTGTGCAAATCACCTCAAATGTACATGGTGCACTCTCCCTTCTGGGCCTTGTTGTGCGCCCCCAGAGCACTTTGCGCCCACTTATGGGGTATCTCCGTAGTCAGGAGAAATTGCATTACAAATTTTGGGGGGCCTTTTTCCCTTTTACCTCTTGTCAAAATGAAAAGTATAGGGCAACACCAGCGTGTTAGTGTAAAAAATTTATTTTTTTACACTAACATGCTGTTGTAGACCCCAACTTCACCTTTTCATAAGGGGTTAAAGGAGAAAAAGCCCCCCAAAATTTGTAACACAATTTCTCCCGAGTACGGCGATACCCCATATGTGGCCCTAAATTGTTGCCTTGAAATACGACAGGGCTCCGAAGTGAGAGCGCCATGTGCATTTGAGGCCTGAATTAGGGATTTGCATAGGGGTGGACATAGGGGTATTCTACACCAGTGATTCCCAAACAGGGTGCCTCCAGCTGTTAAAAAACTCCCAGCATGCTTGGACAGTCAACGGCTGTCCGGCAATACTGGGAGTTGTTGTATTGCAACAGCTGGAGGCTCCATTTTGGAAACAGTGGCATACCGGACGTTTTTCATTTTTATTGGGGAGGGGAGGGGGGCTGTGTAGGGGTATGTGTATATGTAGTGTTTTTTTTACTTTTTATTTTGTGTTAGTGTAGTGTAGTGTAGTGTTTTTATGGTACAGTCACATGGGCGGGGGATTACAGCAAGTTCCCGCTGCGAGTTTGAGCTGCCGCGCAAAATTTGCGGCATCGCAAACTTGCAGCCTGATACTCACTGTAAGCCCCCTGCCCATGTGAATGTATCCTGTACATTCGCAGGGGGGAGGGGACCTCCAGCTGTTACAAAACTACAACTCCCAGCATGCACAGTTTATCAGTGCATGCTGGTAGTTATAGTTTTGCAACAGCTGGAGGCGCACGGTTGGGAAACACTGAGTTAGGAAACAGACAATGTTTCCCAACCAGTGTGCCTCCTGTTCTTGCAAAACCACAACTCCCAGCATTCTCAGGCATGCTGGGAGTAGTAGTTCGGCAACATCTTTAGAGCCAGATGTTGCCGAACTACAACTCACAGCATGCTGGGAGTTGTAGTTTTGCAACATCTGGAGGACTAGTTTGCAGACCACTAATACAGTGGTTCCCAATCTGTGCCCTTCCAGATGTTGCAAAACTACAACTCCCAGTATGCCCTTACTGTCCAGGCATGCTGGGAGTTGTAGTTCTGCAACATCTGAAGGGCCAGATGTTACAGAACTACAACTCCCAGCATGCCTGGACAGTAAGGGCATGCTGAGGATGTATAGTTTTGCAACATCTGGAAGGGCACAGTGGTCTCCAAACTGTGGACCTCCAGATGTTGCAAAACTGCAACTCCCAGCATGCCCAGACGCCAAGGGCTGTCTGGGCATGCTGGGAGTTGTAGTATACAGGGTCCCACTACAGCAATGCATGTCGCTTTACGGCGACGTGCATTGCTGTAAAGGGCTCGACCGCGGCTGAAGATCTACTCACCTGTCGCTGCCGTCTCCGGGGCTGGTCCCCAGCACTCCCCCGTCCCCCGCCGCGTCCTCCGGTCTTCCTCCCGTCCTCTCCGGACTTCCAGGGGCCGGGCAGGACGGGAGGAAGTAACCGCCCCCCCTCCTGCGATTGGTCGGTTAGTAAACCGACGGATCGCAGGGGATCGGAGGAGGTGGCAGGCTTGCCACCTCGCTCCGATACTTCAGCATAGTCCTGGCTGTCTGTGACAGCCGGGATCATGCGAAATTACCGGGCGGTCGGGTCCCAGAGACCCGATCAGCCCGGTATCGCCGCAGATCGCAAGGGCGATTTCCCTTGCGATTTGCGGCGATCGCCGACATGGGGGGCCTACATGGCCCCCCTCGGCGTTTGCCCTGGATGCCTGCTGAAGGATTTCAGCAGGCATCCAGTGCAGATCTCTGCCCGGCGAGCGGCAGAGATCGGAAATACAACGGGACGTTCTCTAACGTCCTTGGGCATTAAAGCCCAGGTAGTGAGGACGTTAGAGAAAGTCCTATGTCCTTAACAGGTTAAAACAGAAACGAACAAACAATCGGCACAATGAATGAGACGGATATAGGTACAAAGGGGGAGATTTATCAAAACCTGTGCAAAGGAAAAGTTGCCCAGTTGCCCATAGCAACCAATCAGATCGCTTCTGTCATTTTGCAGGTGGCTTGTTAAAAATGAAAGAAGCAAGCTGATTGGTTGCTATGGGCAACTGAGCAACTTTTCCTTTGCACAGGTTTTGATAAATCTCCCCCAAAGTCTCAAGGTATGACTGACAGCATAAAAGTAGACTCATCAAGCAATGAGATATGTCAACATTGTGCACAAAAATTACAATAAGGATGCGATAAAATATGCAATAAAACAATAAACCACACAAACAGAAAACCATGCATAACAGTTCCCATGTGACTCTGAGCAATGTGCCCTTAATAATAGTACAAAGAATATATCAAGTTGCCCCTTAGAGAGATACCAAGCTACTTATATTGCACGGGAGTATACCAACTTCACAAAGGGGGGGGGGGGGAAATATAAAAAGGGGGAATAAGAGGAGAAAGGTTGCACGGGGGGAGAGATTAGAAGGAGAGAGAGGTGAGGGACTAAAGGACAAAAAGGAGAAAGAGATGGGGGAGAAGGGGGCGACATCGAAGGAGAGGAAGCAAGGGAGACAAGTGGTATTGGGAAGGAAGAAAACAGGACAAGCATGCAAAGTAATCAGTAGGAGAACTAACTATGGCCAGCAGGAAAGAAAACCTGTAGAGGGCCCCTGCACAATTTAAGGAGAACAGAGGTGGGTAGCCCGGGGCATCCAGCCACCGCCCCCATATACATTCAAATTTAGCCATAGCATTTTAACCCCTTAAGGACCCAGCCCCTTTATACCTTAAGGACCCGGCCATTTTTTGAACATCTGACCACTGTCACTTTAAGCATTAATTACTCTTGGATGCTTTTACCTTTCATTCTGATTCCAAGAAAGTTTTTTCCTGACATATTCTACCTTATGTTAGTGGTAAATATTTTGCCGATACTTGAATCATTTCTTGGTGAAAAATTCCAAAATTTGATGAAAAAATTGAAAATTTAGCATTTTTCTAACTTTGAAGCTCTCTGCTTGTAAGGAAAACAGAAATTCCAAATAAATTATATTTTGATTCACATATACAATATGTCTACTTTATATTTTCATCATGAAGTTGACATGTTTTTACTTTTGGACGACATCAGAGAGCTTCAAAGTTCAGCAGCAATTTTCCAATTTTTCACAAAATTTTCAAAATCGGAATTTTTCAGGGACCAGTTCACTTTTGAAGTGGATTTGAAGGGCTTTCTTATAAAAAAAAAATACCCCATAAATGACCCCATTATAAAAACTGCACCCCTCAAAGTATTCAAAATGACATTCAGAAAGTTTGTTAACCCTTTAGGTGTGTCACAGGAATAGCAGCAAAGTGAAGGAGAAAATTCAAAATCTTCATTTTTTACATAATAGAAGAAAAAGCCCCCCAAAATTTGTAACCCAATTTCTCTTGAGTAAGGAAATACCTTATATGTGGATGTCAAGTGTTCGGCGGGCGCAGTAGAGGGCTCAGAAGGGAAGGAGTGACAATGGGATTTTGGAGAGTGAGTTTTTCTAAAATGTTTTTTTGGGGGGGGGCATGTCACATTTAGGAAGCCCCTATGGTGCCACAACAGCAGAAAGACCCCACATGGCATACCATTTTGGAAACTACACCCTTCAAGGCACGTAACAAGGGGTTCAGTGAGCCTTAACACCCCACAGGTGTTTGGCAAATTTTTGTGAAAGTAGGATGTGTAAATGAAAAAAAAAAAAATTTCACAAAAATGCTGTTTTTTCCCCAAATTTTACATTTTTACACGGGGTAATAGGAGAAAATGAGCCCCAAACTTTGTAGCCCCATTTCTTCTGAGTATGGAAATACCCCATGTGTGGACGTCAAGTGCTCTGCTGGCGCACTACAATGCTCAGAAGAGGAGGAGCGCCATTGAGCTTTTTGAAAGATAATTTGTTTGGAATGGAAGTCAGGGGCCATGTGCGTTTACAAAGCTCCCCGTGGTGCCAGAACAGTGGACCCCCCCCCCACATATGACCCCATTTTGGAAACTACACCCCTCACAGAATTTAATAAGGGGTGCAGTGAGTATTTATACTCCACTGGCGTTTGACAGATCTTTGGAACAGTGGGCTGTGCAAATGAAAAATAACATTTTTCATTTTCACAGATCACTGTTCCAAAAATCTGTCAGACACCTGTGTACAATACGTTTTTCATTTTTATTGGGGGGGACAGTGTAAGGGGGTGTATATGTAGTGTTTTACCCTTTATTTTGTGTTAGTGTAGTGTAGTGTTTTTAGGGTACATTCACACTGGTGGGCATTTACGGTGGGTTTCCCGCTAGGAATTTGCCGCAGCCCAAACTTGAAGCAGAAAACTTACTGTAAACCTGCCAGTGTGAATGTACCCTGTAGCTGTTTCAAAACTACAACTCCCAGCATTACTGACAGACCGTGCATGCTTGGAGTTATACTTTTGCAACAGCTGGAGGCACACTGTTTGGAAAACCTTCAGTTATCTAACTCAGTATTTTCCAACCAGTGTGCCTCCAGCTGTTGTAAAACTTCAACTCCCAGCATGTACTGATCGCCGAAGGGAGATGGAGATGTGGTTATGCAACAGCTAGAGGTACTGAACTACAACTCCCAGCATGCCGAGACAGCTGTTTGCTATTTGGGCATGCTGGGATTTGCAGTTTTGCAACATCTGGAGGCCTACAGTTAGAGACCACCGAACAGTGATCTCTAAACTGTGGCCCTCCAGATGTTGCAAAACTACAAATCCCAGCATGCCTACACAGCAAACTGCTGTGTGGGCATGATAGGAGTTGTAGTTTTGCAAGATTTTGGATCACTGTTCCAAAAATCTGTCAGACACCTGTGGGGCGTAAATGCTCACTGTACCCCTTATTACATTCTGTGAGGGGTGTAGTTTCCAAAATGGGGTCACATGTGGGGTGGGGGGTCCATTATTCTGGCGCTATGGGGGCTTTGTAAACACACTTGGCCTTCAATTCCGGACAGATTTTCTCTTCAAAAGCCCAATGGAGCTCCTTCTCTTCTGAGCCTTGTAGTTCACCCGCAGAGCACTTTACATCCACATATGGGGAATTTTCTTACTCAGAAGAAATGGGGTTACAAATTTTGGGGGGCTTTTTTCCTATTTTCCCTTGTGAAAATGAAAAAATTAGGATAACACCAGCATTTTAGTGAAAAAAAATATTTTTTTTCATTTTCCCATCCGACTTTAATGAAAAATTTGTCAAACACCTGTGGGGTGTTAAGGTTCACTATACCCCTTGTTCCGTGAGGGGTGTAGTTTCCAAAATGGGGTCACATGTGGGTATTTATTTTTTTGCGTTTATGTCAGAACCGCTGTAAAATCAGCCACCCCTGTGCAAATCACCAATTTAGGTCTCAAATGTACATATTGTGCTCTCACTTCTGAACCTTGTTGTGCGTCCGCAGAGCTTTTTACGCCCACATATGGGGTATTTCCGTACTCAGGAGAAATTGCGTTACAAATTTAGTTTTTTTTTTTTTGCTTTTACCACTTACATAGTCAGTACGGTTGAAAAAAGACATACGTCCATCAAGTTCAACCAGGGAATTGAAGGGTAGGGTTGTGGCGCGATATTAGGGAAGGGATGGGATTTTATATTTCTTCATAAGCATTAATGTTATTTTGTTCCAGGAATGTATCTAATCCTGTTTTAAAGCTGTTAATTTTTCCTGCTGTGACCAGTTCCTGAGGTAGACTGTTCCATAAGTTCACAGTTCTCATGGTAAAGAAGGCGTGTCGCCCCTTGAGACTAAACTTTTTCTTCTCCAGACGGAGGGAGTGCCCCCTCGTCCTTTGGGGGGGTTTAACCTGGAACAGTTTTTCTCCATATTTTTTGTATGGGACATTAATATACTTATATACGTTTATCATATCCCCCCTTAGACGTCTCTTCTCAAGACTAAACAATTGTAACTCCTTTAATCGCTCCTCATAGCTAAGATGTTCCATGCCTCACTTGTGAAAATAAAAAATATGGGGCAACACCAGCATGTTAGTGTTAAAAAAAAAAAAATTTACACTAACAGGCTGGTGTAGCCCCCAACTTTTCCTTTTCATAAGGGGTAAAAGGAAAAAAAGCCCCCCAAAATTTGAAGTGCAATTTCTCCAGAAATACCCCATATATGGCCCTAAACTGTTTCCTTGAAATACGACAGGGCTCCAAAGTGAGAGAGCACCATGCGCATTTGAGGACTGAATAAAGGATTGCATAGGGGTGGACACAGGGATATTCTACGCCAGTGATTCCCAAACAGGGTGCCTCCAGCTGTTGCTTAACTCCCAGCATGCCTGAACAGTCAGTGGCTGTCCGGAAATGCTGGGAGTTGTTGTCTTGCAACAGCTGGAGGCTTTGTTTTGGAAACACTGTAGTACAATACCTTTTCCATTTTTATTGGGGGGGGGGACAGTGTAAAGGGGGTGTATATGTAGTGTTTTACCCTTTATTTATTTCCAGCTGTTGCAAAACTTCAAATCCCAACATGCCCAAACAGCCGTCTGGGCATGCTGGGAGTTGTAGTTTTGCAACATCTGGAGGGCTACAGTATAGAGACCACTGTTTAGTGGTCTCAGACTGTAGCCCTCCAGATGTTGCTAGGTAACTCACCGACTTCCGTAGGATCCAGGGAGTCGCATCACCTTCCTCTTCTTCCGCCGATCCCCGTCCCGATCGCAGCCCGCAGCCGTCGCCGATGGGTAAGTGGACTTCGGCGCCCGGTCCTCTGTCGTTTCCCCATTCTGCCCCTTCTATTGTGGGTGGGCAGAACATGGAAAACGAAAGTAACACCCCCCCCCCACCCTGCTATTGGTCGTCGCTTTTGACGACCAATAGCAGGGATAGGAGGGGTGGCACCCCTGCCACCTCACTCCTATCCCTTCAGGGGGATAGTAGGTGTCTTAGACAACCGCGATCCCCCTTATATTCCGGGTCACCATAGACCCGTATGACCCGGAATAGGCACAAATCGCAAGTATGAATTCACTTGCGATTTGCGCCGATTTCCGACATGGGGGTCTGATGACCCCCCTTTGGGCATTTGCGCGAGGTGCCTGCTGATCGATATCAGCAGTCACCCCGGTCCAGCCCGGCGTGGTGGGAACCGAAATTCCCACAGGCGTACAGGTACGCACTGGGTCCTTAAGTACCAGGGACCGAAGGCGTACTTGTACGCCCTGGGTCCCTATGTGGTTAAGGTAAACCTCCCGCTCCAGTCTAATCACTACGTTCATTCTATATTTGAATTGCTGCAGTGTGGGAGGGGCCGAATGGGTCCAATTTGACGTGATGGTCTTACGCGCCTGGTATACTATACGCTGGATCTCTAGTAAAACACAGTCATCCACTGCAGGAGTCAATGGGAGGGGGATAGAGTAAATATTCCGTACCAAATCCAAGACCCCCCCCCCACCAGTACCCCTCCAATTCACATAATTCCCAAAACAAGTAATAGACCCGCCTCATCCATAGAACATCTGGGGCATGTCCAGTCTGGTCGCCATCCAATTTTATGCATAAAGACTGGGGTCCTATATACTCTATGTATCAAGTATAATTGGGAAAGAGGAGTTGGTTCACTAAGAGGTGCATGTCCAAAAAGAGTACTATAGGCCAGGGATATAGGCTCTCTCTGAGTGCCCACCCTCCCAACATCTTGAAAAAGAGAGTGAGTAGAGATCCTCAATGGGCCCCTACCCCCCTGTCGGTCCAGCACATGGCACAACTGTAGGTACTGACCAAAGTTAGTCTGAAGGTCAGGAAAGGGTAAAATAGATCCATCATCCAGCACATCAGTCAAAGTAAGTCCACCCGCTGTCACCCAGGGTAAGAAACCCTAAAGCCAGAAAATTTCAGGGAGGTGGGGGGTTTTCCACAGCGGAGTAAAGGGAGTATAGCCTAATACCTGCAGCAGGGACTTCACTGATCCCCACACACAAAGCATCTAAGAGACAGGCTAGAGAGGAACCCAGCTCGAATACACCCAAAGGAGGAGACACCCTGGTAAGCCATTCCACCAGTCTCCCAGAAATTCCACATCCTCCAACCTCACCCCGGCCCTTCAAATGTTGCAACTGAGAAGCTAAGAAATATATATAGGGGTTAGGGACAGCCAATCCCCCATCCATCTTACTGCACGGGAGTGTCTCTAATTTAATCCGAGCACAGCCCCCTTTGCAAATAAGGGATCGAAAGAGACCATTGACACGTCTAAAATACACAGCTGGTATCCAGATCGGGGAGTTATGTAGAACATAAAGTAGCTGTGGCATCAGAGTAATTTTAATTAAATTACAATGGCCAACAACTGAGAGAGTCAAATGGGACCATGCATCAATCTTCCTCTGAAACTGGCTCAGCAAAGGTAGCAAATTATCAGAAATATAATCACTCAGATGCACTGTAACCATTACCCCTAAATACTAAAAGCGTGTCACCAGCTGTAAAGGGGTAGGAGATAATGGAGAAGACTGCAAGGATGGGGGCATGAGCATAACTACAGATTTGCTCCAATTGATAGTGAGACTGGAATACCCACCAAAAGTAGTTATAAGGGACATAATGGGGTCAATGGAGGAATCATAATCACTTGTGTACAGCAGCATATCGTCAGCATAGAGGGAGACACGCTTCTCACTATCACGCCAAGGAAATACCTTAATATCCGAGATCAACTGGTAGAGGTGACATCGGGCATAGCATAGTGTCTATCCAGTTGGGGGGAGAGAACGGCATTAAAGTCCCCAATAAGTAAAGTGTGTGCCTGCGGCAATGCAGAGAGGACAGAAAACACTTTCTTAAGGATTTCACTAAAATAGGGAGGAGGGATATATATCGCTACAAGGAAAACCTGTTCCCTAAAAATAGTGCAGTGCAAACAAATGTAACGTCCCTCCAAGTCAGTATGGGAGGAAAGACACACAAAGGGATCAGCCCTATGGACCAGAATGGACACCGCCCGTGCATGGGTAGAGTATGTGGAATGAAAGGCCTGGGACACCCAAGAGCGGCATAGGACACACACTGAGTCAGGGACAAGATGCGTCTCCATGAGGCAGAAAATGCCCAGATAAAAATCCAGAGGTGAGTATACTCTAAACATCCTGCTATTGGACCAACAGAGAATAGGCAGTGAAATCAAGGAAGTCTATATATCCCCCATTACAGGAGAGAAACCACAGTTCTGAGGTTGCACTGGCCATAACATCCAGGAGGACACAAACATGGATCAGCAACAAGAAATGAACACATCCGGCCCAGGAAGACAGAACAGCATAGGGTCCCCCGAGCAAGGTGAGCATAGGAGAAGACCACAGGGATCAAGCATCCTCAGGTGCATGGCGAATTCAAGCCTCATTGGCATCCAGTCACTGTAGAGCTTGTTTGGGAGACATGTGTGTTGTCCCCCGTAGCTTGACAGGGTGGAGCATGGAGTAAACAACGTTGAGTGCCCTGAGTTGCCTCTTGATATCTAGGAATTGAGCCCTTTTCTTCTGCAGCTCATTGGAGAAATCCGGGAAAATAGAGATACGTGCCCCATCAATGGTGAGGTCAGGATGGTCGCAGGCAGCACACAATATGGTGTCCCAATCCTAGAAATTAAGTATTTTCAGTAGAATCAGACGGGGAGGCACCCCTGGCAGGGGAGAACGAAAGGGTACCCAGTGCTCCCGCTCCACAGAAAATAAAGGAGACAGGGTATCCTTCCCACATTTAGTTAGGAGCCACGATTCAAAGAAGTCTCCCACAGCTTTACCCTCAGCCTGTTCGGGGACGTCAATGAGTCTGAGGTTGTTCCGTCGGAGACGGTTTTCTAGGGTGTCCGACTTAGCAATCAGCAAAGAAACATTGTGCACAACACGGCCAAATCCCACTGTCCAGCTGGAAATTTATCCTCAACATCTCCAAGTCTGTCCTTCAGGGCTGTGATCCGCTCATTAGTTCGGCGGAGATCGTGCCAGATCATGGTGCCAGTATCAGCCTCCAGGACCAGGAAAGCAGAATATATGTCCCTCATAGTGGGCTCCGTGACAGAGGAGGGAGCAAGTCAGGGGCCTCCACACAGTCCTTGGAGGTATCAAGACGCCTCCCAGTCTGCACTCGTGGCCGTGCCCGAGTCCCCTCCAGAGGCATTGGGAACATGGGCAAATCTTTCCATGCCACATTTGAGAGGTGAGGGGGCGCCATCTTGGTTGCGCGGGGTAGCTAGGCCTGAGTTCTTTACAGCCTTATTCCTCCCTAAATAATGAGATAAATATTACTGTAACATAAATTACACAGGTGTTTGAATATGTCCCCCACTATGTGAACAGAGTCTGAGATTGTAAACAGAAAAATAACAGAAAAATAAAGGAGTGATCCTGAAAACATAGTATGCCCTCTAAATTGCCTGAAATGTTTAGTACCTTACGTCAAAAGCAACATTCACCTCACTAATATGCCTCAATGACTTATCTGTCTGGTATGAATATGTAAACAGGCTGCAACTTTGCTGATTATCATTATTATTATTTTTTATATTCATAGATTTGATGCTTTAATTGAACAAACCTACACTCTGCTTTTATTTCAACCATGTATTTTACAGGTACAAAAGCCATTGTACTCCAGCACTATGTTGAATGATTAGTGTGTTGAATATTTTAGGCTTTTTTTTCTGTATTGTCATTTTGTAGATTTTGTATTTGCACTTGTTCTCATTGTTTTTTATTCCTTATTTGTGCACGTGCATGCACATTGCCCTAATGTGTATGGTGGTCTCCTGACTCTTCCCCGAAGGCAGAAATCAGGGAAGAGAATGGTTGGGCCTACTGAATTTTGACATGCCCTATCACTTTGTTCCTTGCGAGATTAGCCACCACCAGAGTCATATGGCTGCACCTTTTTCCCTTTTTTCCATCCAGAATACATGTATGCTTGGCCAAGCGTGCATGTTTGTGTGTGGGAAGCAAGCGTTTGACCAACAGCTATACTTTTTATTCACTTCACCATGAAGTGCATTATTTCAGCAGAGTGGAAGAAAGTGAACAAAAAAGGGGGGTTCTTTTGAGCGCTACTGTATGCAGCAAATGAAGAGACTTCAACGTACGCCAACAGATACACAGGACTTGCTTTTATTCGAAAGTAAAGGCAATACAGGACAACGCATTTTGGCGCACACTCGCGCCTTCCTCAGGTCCACAACAATTACTGGAAAACACATATACAAATAGAGTAATAAGCCTCTAAAAATACCCACATATAAATACTTTAAAAATAATAGGGTGTTGATAAAAGGGAATTGTGCATATAATCAAAAGCACAGGGATAACCGTATAGTATGCAACTATATATATAGCAGCAACGATAAAAGACCTTAAAATTTACCAGAAAACAATATCTAGTGGGAAAACACTAGCATAAAGTCAGATTGCAGGTAAAAAATAACAGGAAAGGAATATCTAGTGGAAACACACTCACAAGAAGTTGGGTTGCAGGTAAAAATATATAAGATAACAGTCACAAACATATATGCATTCTTTATGGTTAGTGGTGAAGAGGGTGGTCCAGACTATTATATGGTTCAATATTAGTATTACTAGTGTTAGAAGGTATTTTGGCCCATAGTTGATGGAAACTATAGTTCACTGGAGGTTTACTGGGTAAAACAGCCCAGGGGATATTCAGATACACCTGTTGCCCGAATCTCAGACTTGCTGAGGGCTAACTGGGAGGCGGTGTATCTGTGGCATGAAAGGAACAAAGAGATTTACTCACAGGGATGTAGTCCTGGCAGTGGCTTCCTGTGTGGTGGCTGGAGAAATTGAGTCTTAGCACCGCTTTATGCGCGGGAGCTGCCAATCTCTGTATGCGGCATAGCGCTGATGACATTTTCCAGTCATGCGCGCTGATAGTATAAGCCATCAGAACAACGGGGAAAGAGCGGTGGTATTGTGCTGGCCACAGTTAGTGATTGTAAAGGACTTGTGCTAAATGTAATAATAATGAGTATTGTATCAAGCAGTGATGTATAGAGCCATCATAGATGCTGTACAGGGCCGGTTTTAGGCTTAGCGTGGCCCTAGGCAAAATCAAAAGAGGGGCCCCAAAAGTCGTAATAGTGCACTAACCAGATTTGCACATTTTTGGTCACTTCAAATACCATTAAAAATATCTAAAAAGCAATTGAAAAGTCCCATCAAAACAAAAATGGTACCAATAAAAACTACCAATCAAAGCGCAAAAAATGACCCTCACACATCCCCATATACAGAAAAATAAGAGTTATAGGGATCAGAATAGTACAATTTTATATTTTTGTGTAGTTCCCCCACATTAGGTTGGCAGTATAGTTCCCCCACATTAGGTTGGCTTTATAGTCCCCCCACATTAGGTTGGCAGTATAGTTCCCCCCACATTAGGTTGTAGTTCCCCCACATTAGGTTGGCAGTATAGTTCCCTCCACATTAGGTTGTAGTTCCCCCACATTAGGTAGGCAGTATGTTCCCCCACATTAGGCAGGCAGTATAGTTCCCCCACATTAGGTTGTAGTTCCCCCACATTAAGTAGGCAGTATAGTTCCCCCACATTAGGTTGTAGTTCCCCCACATTAGGTAGGCAGTATGTTCCCCCACATTAGGTGCAGTATAGTTCGCCCACATTAGGTTGTAGTTCCCCCACATTAAGTAGGCAGTATAGTTCCCCCACATTAAGTTGGCTGTATAGTCCCCCCACATTAGGTTGTCAGTATAGTTCCCTCCACATTAGGTTGGTAGTATAGTTCCCCCACATTAGGTTGCCAGTATAGCTTCCCAACATTAGGTTGGCAATATAGTTCCCCCACATTAGGTTGTAGTTTCCCCACATTAGGTTGGCAGTATAGTTCCCCCCACATTAGGTTTTAGTTCCCCCACATTAGGTTGGCAGTATAGTTACCCCACATTAGGTTGTAGTTCCCATTAGGTTGTCAGTATAGTTCCCCCCACATTAGGTTGGCAGTGTAATTCCCCCACATTAGGTTGGCAGTATAGTTCCCCCATGTTAGGTTGGCAGTATAGTTCCCCCACATTAGGTTGGCAGTATAGTTCCCCCCCACATTAGGATGGCAGTATAGTTCCCCCACATTAGGTTGGCAGTATAGTTCCCCCACGTTAGGTTGGCAGTATAGTTCCCCCACATTAGATTGGCAATATAGTTCCCCCCACATAAGGTTGGCAGTATAGTTCCCCCACATTAGGTCCCCCCTCTCCCCCTGCTTTTTCTATTTTTCATATTTCCTTACCTGGCCGCGCTTGGCAGGCTCAGTTAATGTGGCGGGTCTTGTGGGCTGTGTGGATTATATGACGAGTGACGTCTCCTGCCAGCTCCTCTGCACGGCGTCAGGGACGTCACTCATCATTTCCTGTAGCCGCGGCCAGACTGCTAAACTTAAGCAGCCAGCGCTGCAGGGAATGAGGAGTGACGTCCCTGACGCCGCGCAGAGGAGCCGGCAGGAGACGTCACTCGTCATATTATCCACACAGCCCACAAGACCCGCCACATTACCTGCGCGGCCAGGTAAGGAAATATGAAAAAATAGAAAAAGCAGGAGAAGTGTCCGGGCCTGCCGCTGGTCCCTGTTTTAAAGTGGCCGTGGCCAGGCTTCAGCGGGGTGCTGATCCGCCACTGAGCAGCCGGCAGGGGGCCCCCTGGGGGATGGGGGCCCTAGGCAATTGCCTGGTTTGCCCCGCCCTAACACCAGCCCTGATGCATTATATAAGTGAATGTTGATGCACATTCAGGGGTGATATGGATAGAGTGTGAAGTCTGAGGGTGGACCTGGGTAATGAGTGGAAGACCTGAAGGAAACATATAACAATACTGATATGAATGTCTGTGTGTATGGTGATGACTCGGTATTAAGGTAAGGAGACAGTGTTTTTTAAATCAAAGTCCAGTGTTTTATTCACACTTGAGCACACAGCAAAAAAATCTTTAACGCGGAACAAAGGTAAACATAACAAAGTCCACCTGTATTTCCTTAGGCGTTTGTTCACACCTGCGTTCATGCCACGCAGCATCAGCAAGTCTTTTCCAGGCCGCAGCTAGGCTGTCCAGCAGCTTCCACTCTTGGAGCTATCACGGGGAAGACTCCACACACAGCCCTCCCTGGCACTGTGTGCTACAACTAGCAAATCCCCCTCAGCTGGTGAGGCAGCCTAGCTTTAGGGCCAAGAAAAGCCTGCCTGGATTGTAGGGAATGACCCCCCACCCTGCACTTGGTCCTTCCCAGAAAGAGCTGCCCCGGATTGGCCTTCCAGTCATACAACGGGTACAGTATCAGACTGCACCGCAGCACAGATACTGGAAAATACCGTCTCTTACCTCACCAAGGCCAGGAACCTTGGTGACACATACAGTCCGTCAATAATCAGGCCTTTCACCTTCTCACACTATGGACAAGGGCTTAGGATTGGGAAAATGATTACATGTTGCTAACTCTCAATGTCACTTCACTTTACTCTAACATTTCACATCATCTGGGTCTAAAAACCACAGCACATTATTTACAACAAACCAAAACATTCAAAGAAGAACAAATCCGCTTTTCTTCTGTATGGTCTGAAATTAATTCTGACCCACAATGTCTTTCTTTACAATAGTTCCCTGTATCATCAAAAAAAAGGGAACAGCCATGGGAACCCGTGTGACCCCCCAGTTATGCAAACCTTTTCATGAGAGGGTTCGAATCTGAATATATCTTTGACTCCGCCATCTACAGATCCCACATAATTTACTATAAATGCTACATTGACAATTTGTTTGTCATTTTGAAAGGAAACACCGAACAAGCAAATCGTTTCATTCAACATCTGAACAACAATAACTGGGGACTCAAATTTACCCGACTCTCGTCTCAAAATCCACAGTATTTCTGGACCTTAAAGGGGTACTCTGGCCCTAAGACATTTTATCCCCATCGAAAGGGGTTCGAGCAGCAAACTGTTTTCCACTACCGTAACATACCTCCAACCTGATGGCAACAGTTATACCTGTCCTATTGTATAGTCACAAGAGGTCATTTTGACACCTGTGTTGGTGGTAGGTATTTTAGCTGAACATTATTGTTTTAAATACTACACAAGGGAGCACCCCGCATTTCTCTTTTTTATCAACTATTTAAGCAGTTATCGAGACTCAGCATATCTGCATCACAAAGTGGCATGTTGATGATTTCAAATCCACATGGCGAGTCAGTTTCCATGTTGATTTCCTTTGCATCATGTACATGCGCATCTCAACACTTTTTTTTTTTAGAAAGGACAGCACTTTTCACAAGGTCCTTTATATGATGACAGTGTAGGGCACATGATCACAAAATAACCCCTCCAATCATTCCATCTCAGAAACAGAACCTACTTATTGGTTCCTATGGCTTATGGACCTTGATTCACCGAGACTCTACAACTGTTGGGACTTTGTCATGAAAAGATCATATGTGGAAATTATGTGAATTATTTGGACATATTATTGTCGGATTGTAGACCCAGTTGTTCTTCTATATTGTTACGCAGTCTACAGTGGGGCAAAAAAGTATTTAGTCAGCCACCAATTGTGCAAGTTCTCCCACTTAAAAAGATGGGAGAGGCCTGTAATATTCATCACAGGTATACCTCAACTATGAAAGACATAATGAGAAAAAAATCCATAAAATCACATTGTCTGATTTTTCAAGAATTGATTTGCAAATTATGGTGGAAAATAAGTATTTGGTCAATAACAAAAGTTCAGGGTTATATACCCTTTGTTGGCAATGACAGAGGTCAAATGTTTTCTGTAAGTCTTCACAAGAATTCCACACACTGTTGCTGGTATTTTGGCCCATTCTTCCATGCAGATCTCCTCTAGAGCAGTGATGTTTTGGGGCTGTCGCTGGGCAACACGGACTTTCAACTCCCTCCAAAGGTTTTCTATGGGATTGAGATCTGGAGACTGGCTAGGCCACTCCAGGACCTTGAAATGCTTCTTACGAAGCCACTCCTTTGTTGCCTAGGCAGCATGTTTGTGATCATTGTCATGCTGAAAGACCCAGCCACATTTCATCTTCAATGCCCTTGCTGATGGAAGGAGTTTTTCACTCAAAATCTCACGATACATGGCCCCATTCATTCTTTCCTTTACCTGGATCAGTTGCAAAACAGCCCAAAGCAATGATGTTTCCACCCCCTTACTGCACAGTAGGTATGGTGTTCATTGGATGCAACTCAGCATTCTTTCTCCTCCAAACACGACGAGTTGAGTTTTTACCAAAAAGTTCTACTATGGTTTCATCTGACCATATGACATTCTCCCAATAATCTTCTGGATCATCCAAATGCTCTCTGGCAAACTTCAGATGGGCCCAGACATGTACTGGCTTAAAGGGTTACTCCGCTGGGATTTCGGCTGCAGCAGCCCACTTTAATTACTGCACAGAGCAAACTCGCTCTGTGCGTAATGACAGGCGATACAGGGGCCAGAGCACCCTTCCGCCCCTCGTGACATCACGGCCTGCCCCCTTAATGCAAGTCTATCGGGGTGGGTGTGACAGCCGCCACTCCCCCTCCCATAGATTTGTATTGAGGGGGCAGGCCGTGACAAGGAGGCGGAGCCGTGACATAACGATGCTCTGGGCCCTATATTGACCGTCATTATGCACAGAGCGAGTTTTCTCTGTGCAGTAATGAAAGCGGGCTGCTGCAGCTGAGATTCCGGGGGTCCCCAGCAGCGGGGCCCCCGCGATCTGACATCTTATCCCCTATCCTTTTGATAGGGGATAAGATGTCTAGGGGCGGAGTACCCTTTTAAGCAGGGAGACACATCTGGCACTGCATGATTTGAGTCACTGGTAGCGTAGTGTGTTACTGATGGTAGCCTATGTTACTTTGGTCCCAGCTCTCTGCAG
This sequence comes from Hyla sarda, assembly GCF_029499605.1. NCBI lineage: Eukaryota > Metazoa > Chordata > Amphibia > Anura > Hylidae > Hyla > Hyla sarda. The sequence goes on along the minus strand of NC_079189.1, from coordinate 498,957,972 downwards.
GTCATTCACTAGGTCCCCCTGTGTGATTTTTGCTCACCGTTCTTGTGATCATTTTGACACCACGGGGTGAGATCTTGCGTGGAGCCCCAAATCGAGGGAGATTATCAGTGGTCTTGTATGTCTTCCATTTTCTAATAATTGCTCCCACAGTTCATTTCTTTACATCAATCGGTGGCTGACTAAATACTTTTTTTGCCCCACTGTATACTATATTCTTGTACTGTCTATTAGAAAATAATAAAAAACGGCCTCTCCATTATTATATATTTTTTCTTGTCATGGATGTTGTCGTTTTAATATTTGAAGTAACAGTTATGTTGTTGCAATGGATATTTTTGTCCATTAATATTACAGAATGTATCATTGTGGGAAACAATTACTGTAACCCAGTGGGCCCTAGGCTCTGAGACTGTGCCTGTGCTCAAAGGGTTGTCAAAGACAGCTGGGATTGCTGATACAACAGGTAAGTGCTGTATGTCTGGATGCCTCTCTCTTTCATCTTAACCATAGTAATCTCTGATGTAAATATAAAACTGTCTTTCTGGTGATTTTTTTTCTCCAAGCAAATGTATTCATCAAACATTTTAACTCAAGGCAGAAATGACAGCAGATGGGTGTAGGATAATATTTCTTTGAGATGATGATGAAGAGATAAGGAAGGATCTGGGGTTTAACACATGGTTACAGCTGGAAATAATTATCTTTGCCACCCAAGGGCAAAATGTCTGGCCTGGAACATGTACTGCAGCACAGATCGCTACTTGTTTTATCATCCACATATTTCTCTCACCAATGCAAAATAACGCTCATTGACTTGTTCAGTCCAAAATTTTTAGCCAGTTTTAATATATGTTGACATTAGAATGCTTTATAACTATATTTCCAAATCCAGTCTCGCATTGTTTGTAAGAAAATTGTGGTGCGAAGTTTACACTACCTTTGTAATGGTGGGGAATTGTGTAAAATAATGATTTTCTTCCTATCTTATATATTGCATTTGTAAACTTAACCCCTTCCCGCAAATTGACATTTATAAACGTCCTAAGTGCGGTCCCTGTCTGTGAATGAAATCAGCCATTGCAAGCTGATAGGTCTCTATGGCACCTATCAGCTTGCAAAAAAAAAGAGTAAAAAAAATCCTTTCAGGTATTCCCTTCTGAATTAATAGTTTAAATCACCCGGCATTTCCTAGTAACAAAACAAAACAGTGTAAATAAAAATACACATATGTGGTATCACCGCGTGCGGAAATGTCCGAATTATAAAAATATACCACTTTTTAAACCCCACGTTCAATGGCGTACGCGCAAAAAAATTCCAAAGTCCACAATAGTGCATTTTTGATCACTTTTTATACCACAAAAAAGTGAATAAAAAGTGATCAAAAAGTCTGATCAGAACAAAAATGGTACCACTAAAAACTTCAGATCACGGCGCAAAAAATGAGCCCTCACAGCCCCCTGAACGCAGAAAAATAAAAAAGTTATAGGGCTCAGAAAATGACAATTTTAAATGTATACATTTTCATGCATGTATTTATGATTTTTTTCTGAAGTAATGCACAATCAAACCTTTACAAGTAGGGTATCATTTTAACCGTATGGACCTACAAAATAAAGATAAGGTGTCACTTTTACCGAAAAATGTACGGCGTAGAAACGGAAGCCCCCAAAATTTACAAAATGGCATTTTTTCTTCAAGTTTGTCGCACAATGAATTTTTTTTCCATTTTGCCGTGGATTTTTTGGTAAAATGACTAATGTCACTGTAAAGTAGAATTGGTGGCGCAAAAAATAAGCCATAATACAGATTTTTGGTGTAAAATTTAAAGGGTTATGATTTGTTAAAGGCAAGGAGGAAAAAACGAAAATGCAAAAACGTGAAATCGCTCAGTCCTTAAGGGGTTAAAGGGGTACTCCGGCGCTAAGACATCTTATCCCCTATCCAAAGGACAGGGGATAATATACCTGATCGCGGGGGTCCCACCGCTGGGGACCACCTTGATCTTTCACGCAGCACCCCCATTACCATCAGCCCGCGGAGCATGTTCGCTCCAAGTCTGATGACTGCCAATCACGGGGCCGGAGTATTGTGACAACACGGCTCCGCCTCCGTGTGATGCCACACTCTGCCCCCTCAATGCAAGCTTATGGGAGGGGGCGTGACAGCTGTCACGCCCCCTCTCATAGGCTTGCATTGAGGGGGCAGAGCGTGGCATCATGAGGGCGCGGAGTGTGATGTCACACGGGGCGGAGCCGTGACGTCACAATACTTCGGCCCTGTGATCGGCAGTCATCAGACCCGGAGCGAACATGCTCCGGGAGCTGATGATAACTGGGTGCTGCATGAAAGATCATGGGGGTCTCCATCGGCGGGACCCCCACGATTAGGAATCTTATCCCCTAACCTTTGGATAGGGGATAAGATGTCTTAGCGTGGGAGTACCCCTTTAACATTTCAAAATACTACAATAAGTATTTCGGAACTATCCTTATTTATTTTAGAATGATGTGGCTTACTTTCATCTGGAGTCATGTTTGCCTTTGACTGAAATCACAGCCAAAATTGTGCGTTTTACCTAGATTTGCATAATCCTGGAAAATTTGCATATTTTTTTACAACAATTTTGAAATATCATGGTAAAAACATGCCAGTATAGCAACAGTACAGCAAATAAAATGCAATGTGTGAAAACAGCCTACGAATAGGCAAATATATTACTTAACTCTTCTACAAGTATATCTTTTTCAACATAAGAAAATCTTTTTTTACGTTTTTGGCATTTTCTTTGTAGGTGTTTTTTTGGATTTGAATTATGATGTGTTAGATGAATCTTCTTTGGTGGACTCCTGAAACATCTCACAATCTCGGTATGAGTGATTTACAACTAAATTTTTCGGGTTTTTAAGCTTTGACATTTTGTCTCGAAATGGAAAAAAGTGGCGCAAAATAGAAAAAAAAGGTGTGAAATCAAAACCTTACATATTTTCAAAGCAACTAAAGTGATCTATGAAAATGTGGAAAGAGAAAGCATGATTAAAATTACTGTAACATAAATTGCAAAGTTCTTAAATATGTCCCCCCACTGACTCCACTATGCATCATACACACTATTATATGACATAGTGAAATGCCAGAAAAGTTTTGATCATTTAGGGTGCGTTCACACGCTCTTTGTTTTTGCGGGTTTTCCGCTGCGTATTTGAAAGGGGCGGGTTCTTCTCGGCTATCCGCAGCAGATTTTCCACGGAGGAATTTGCGCTGCGGAAAATCTGCTATGGACAGCCGAGAAGAGCCCGCCCATTTCAAATACGCAGCGGAAAACCTGCAAAAACAAAGAGCGTGTGAATGCACCCTGAGGGTCTGGGTGTTGAGACCCCCACCAATTGCTGAAACAAATGGGCAGAAGCATTTGCACCATGTCTCTTGGCTGTGTTCAGCTGTACCTTGCTTTCACCAAAAACACAGTCTCTGTTCCTGAACCCTCACAGATGAAAGTTTCTGACATGTCAGAGGCTTTCTAATCCTGAACGTACACTAATTGTATGTTATTAGAACAAATCTATACTTGTGGTGTCAGCGCTAATATTAGCGCTGACCCCACAAGTATAGATTTGTTCAATTCAGTTATAAAAACAATTTGTGGTATAGCAGGGAGCCACTATTGGGTGTCATAGCAGCTAGAATATATCCATAAGCAACAGTGTTCAAAAATCTCCTAATTATAAGTTATTCAGTGTGTATAAAAAACAGGAACAGTAATTTAAGAGTCTTTAATACAAGAGTTTTCAAAGCTGAAGTGTAAAAAAGATGAAGTTATATAATGTAATGGGCTTCTTAGAACTGTGCAAAACCCTGGAGACCACCAATATTCTACCACCAGATAATTAGTGCTTAAACCTTCTATTTTTAAGAAATATGGTTGTTATCCTAATTTTCAGACCCCAGGCAGAATTTGTAAGATGTGTTACATATTTTTGAAGAAAACCTAAGTGATCAGACAAAATAAGTCTTATTTCTAATGTGTTTCACATGAAACTATTTTGAATAGCACAATCAATGAACAAACCATAGCAATAAAGGAAATTATAAAATTATCCTGTATAAAGGTTAGTATAACCTACGTTTTAAATATTATGTTTTTCCTCCTTTCGTTTCAATGACAGCTTTATGTAATAGTTGCAATGTGATAAAACTAAGCAGTCCTCAAGTCTCCAGACCCTGTAAATTCCTTGGTTGTCTAGCATGAACTGCTTTTAAGGGTCTGACTGGAGGCAGACATTGCCAATCTTGCTGATCAGCGCTTTTTTAAGGTAAATTATCGCTATTGGCCACAGATTATCTGTTAACACAGGGCAATGTGCGGCCGATGGCAATAAGTTACACAGCCAGGAAAAAGATGTGATCAACTGTTTGCTCGTTCGTAGGCTGTTCGCTTGCCCTTATTTGCCTGATAATTAACCTGTGTAAAAGGGCATGAAGTTCTCCTCAGAGTGCCTCAATGATGTCACTGGAGACTGTGGTGGACCATTTCATTGACATCTTCGGCTGCAGCCTCTAAAGCAGGGGTACTCAACTATTGTTAGTGAGGGTCTGCTTTTCCAGGTCTGTCATCTGGTCAAGGTCCGAGCTAAACCCTAAGACCTGGTTCACACCTAGTGGCCACAATGCCATGCCAGAAATAGGCACTGCCTGTTGTAGAACATAATTAGTACTTAATAAGTCATAAACGTTCTCCAACTGCCACACACTGTGCCCCTGGTATAATACTGCCACACACTGTGCCCCTGAATATATAACTGCCCGACACTGTCCCCCTGGTATAATACTGCCACACACTGCGCCCCTGGTATAATACTGCCACACACTGTGCCCCTGAATATATTACTGCCACATACTGTGCCCCTGGTATAATACTGCCACACCCTGTGCCCCTTGTATAATACTGCCACACACTGTGCCCCTAAATATATAACTACCACATACTGTGCCCCTGGTATTATACTGTCGCACACTATGCCCCTGAATATATTACTGCCACATGCTGTATACATAAATAGAATGCTGTCAAACACTATCCCCCTGATATAATACTGCCGCACACCTGTCCCTGAGTATAATACTTCCACACACCGTGCCCCTGAGTATAATACTGCCACACACCATGCCCTAGTATAATACTGCCACACACCGTGCCCCTGAGTATAATTCTGCCACACACTGTGCCCCTGGGTAGAATACTGCCACACACCGCGTCCCTGAGTATAATACTGCCGCACACTGTGCCCCTAGGTATAATACTGCCACACACTGTGTCCCTGGGTATAATACTGCCACACACCACACCCCTGAGTACCATACTGCCACACACTGTGCCCCTGAGTATAATACTGCCACAAATTGTGCCCCTGATTATAATTCTGCCTCACACTGTACCCCTGAGTATAAAACTACCATATGCTAGGCCCCCAAATATTATATTGCCACTTGCCCTGAAGCAAATTTTACCTCTGTGTCCCTTAAAACAATGAATAAGGTGCCCCCACCCCCATATGAACTCTCCAGCTGTTGCAAAACTACAACTGCCACCATGCAGACAGAAGAGCATGATGGGAGCTGTAGTTTTGAAACAACTGTAGAGATAAAGGTTGGGAAATTCCTGTAATACACTTACTTCCAAGGTCGGACTGGGAGCAAAAATAGGCCCACACATATTAGACTGTGCAGCCCATTTTTTTTTACGGTGGGTGCCACAAGAAGTCCTTAAAATTAATATAGGCTGCATACTCTAAAATCATCTTGGTTTAAGTGGCTCTCCAGCTGTTGCAAAGCTACAACTCCCATCATGCCTGCAAACCTTCACGCATTATGGGAGTTGTAGTTTTGTAACACAGATTGGGGTACAGTGTCACCCATCATCACTGCAGAAATTACCAGTGACTCCAACTCTGATGGGGCAGTCAGGAGAACACAATTGTATAATGACTCACAGGAGAAGTCTTCTCTGTTGTCTTTCCTTTTTCTTCTTCATCTGGTCCTTGACTTCTTTCAGCTCCATCTTCTCTGCAGAGTCTGACGCCTGCACATCATTTGTTACTTTGTTAGCAGATCCTCATTCTCTGTATAACAACAATAATCATTATAATTATGCCATACACCATGACCCCTAAAATAATACTGCCAGACACTGTTTCCTCTGTTTGTCAGAATCCCAACCCTGTACTCCCCCCAGACTCATTTTCCCCTCCTCCTGCAGACCCCTAAGGGCTTCTCCTCAATGTGGATGGGCCTTAAGTCCCCCCAGACCCCTCTTCCCCCCCTATAGATACCCCCAGACACCTCTGCCCCTCTGACCCCTAAGTCCTCATCCAGACACCTCTGCCCCCCTGACCCCTAAGTCATCCAGACACCTCTGCCCCTCTGACCCCTAAGTCCTCATCCAGACTCCTCTGCCCCCCTGACCCCTAAGTCCTCCTCTAGACTCCTCTGCCCCCCAAGACCCCTGCATCATCCTTTACATCCCCCAACCCCTCTGTCCCCTTCTGTCCTAACACTCCCCACCCATCAATACCTCTGCATCATTCTTCTTTAAACTTTTCTGCCTCCCCCAGACCCCTCTGTCCCCTTCTGCCCTAATACCCCTCACCCCAAGACCCCTGCATCATTTTTCTTTACACTTTTCTTCCCCCCAGACCCCTTTATCTCCTTCTGCCCTAACACCCCCCACCCAAGACCCTATGCATCATTATTTTCACTTTTATGTCCCCCTCAAACCCCCTTCATCCCCTTCTACCCTAACACCCCCCCAAGACCCCTGCATCATTCCTATTTTCACATTTATGCCCCAGACCCCTTTATCCCCTTCTGCCCTAACACTTCCCCCCACCCCCCAAGACCCCTGAATCATTCTTATTTTCCCTTTTCTGCCCCCAGACCCCTTTATCCCCTGTTGCCCTAACAGCTGCCTGACCCTGCATCATTCTTATTTTTCACTTTTCTGCCCCCCCTTCCCCAGACCCCTTTATCACCTTCTAACCCTAACGCCAACCCCCCCCCCAAGACCCCTGCATCAGTCATATTTTCACGTTTAACCCACAGAACCATTTATTCCCTTCTGCCCTAACACCACCAACCCCAAGACCCCAGCATCCTTACTTTCACTTTTATGGCGCTGGGCGCAGATGGCTGGCCCCGCGGACGTCCCGGTCCTGATGCTTCTTAGGTCCCGCGCTACTCCCCTGCTCTGGCCTCTTCTCGTTAGGCCTGGCCAGAGCAGATGATGCAGGCAGCGCTAATCGCGCCGCCTGCATCATAGCAGAAGCACTGGCCCAGCAGGGAACATGGTGTTCCCTCGCACCGGCAGCGCTCAGCTATTCATTTGTGTCGGTATCTTAAAGACACCAATACATATGAATGCCAGAACAGTGGCTGCCACCTCTGGCCGGTTCCCTGGACCGGCCGGAGGTCCAGATGACTGGCGGCCGCGGTCAAGATCTGGATTGCGGTCCGCCAGTTGAGTACCGCTGTTCTATTATTTCGTTTTTAACACCCAACAATATGTTATATTTTAGTGAGTCCCTTGAAATTGGGCTTCTTTCCCCTAGGGGGTTTCCCCCGGAGGGTTATTTTAAGCAATAGAAATCACGCTAATCGCGCCGCCTGCATCATAGGAGAAGCTCTGACTGGGCAGGAACTTGTACTGCCAACCTAATGTGGGGGAACTTGCACTGCCAACCTGTCACGATCACACCCTATCGGTCCAGCTAAGATGCTAGAGAGAGTGTGATGGTGCAAGGGTTAAAGCCGCCAGACCTCTGGGTATCCACTACTAGTCCCAGCAAGTCACCAAATTAACCCTTAGATAAACGTGTTTCTACCGGAGCTGCCTTCAGAAAGGTGAGCTCATATATTTAGAGATCAAAGACCAGAGCTGATTAATTAAATATTTAATCTGATAAAAGGTATCACAGTGCTAAATATATAAAAATACAGGAACAAATGACATACAGGTATAACAATATATAAAAGAGTTTAGCAAGACAAGTTCAGAAAACAAAAATGAAGTTCTTACAGCATGATGGTATAGCCCTCCTTTGTGAGTGAGAGTCCAGTTCTTGTCAGCTTTGGGCACAGCCTTGAACACCCTGAGTCTAGCATTGTTAAATATTATATATCTGCCTTTTTGGAGGGAGACTCCATTCCCCCCTCCCGTCTGATCCCACCAGGGGGGCATCTCTGTTCCTGGCCCTCTTATCTGGTTGATTATATGATGGGACCAGAGTGCCCCTCACATCCTGTTGCTTCAAAGGGCCCCTTACTTCAAAGGAGATACAAACAAACAGCCAGACCCCCAATAAAATGCAATACACAAAAGGATTCACCGTCTGAATGACCTCATGTCTTGGATAATCCATCACACACAGTTATAATTATAATACACATATAGGATTTTAATAATCAGGCCTTGGGCCTGACACAACCTAATGTGTGGGGACTTGTACTGCACCTAATGTGGGGGAACTATATTGCACCTAATGTGGGGGAACTATACTGCACCTAATGTGGGGGAACTATACTGCACCTAATGTGGGGGAACTATACTATCTATGTGTATATGTGTGTGTATATATATATATATATATATATATATATACATACATATATATATACGCATGCGCACGGCGTGAGTTTGTGCTTTAGGGTGCACACGCTAATGTAATAGGCTGCGCACGCCTATGAATACAGGAGATATACAGGTAAGCCCTATATTTTGTAGAGTTCGGCAGCAGAAAAGTTGGGGGAGATTTATCAAAACCTGTCCAGAGTAAAATTTGCTGAGTTGCCCATAGCAACCAATCAGATCTCTTCTTTCATTTCTCAGAGTTCTTTTAAAAAATGAAAAAAGTGATCTGATTGGTTGCTATGGGCAACTTCTGGACGGGTTTTGATAAGTCTCCCCCAAGGTGTCTGCCAAAACTGCAAGCTCTAAAACTATAAATGATTTAATATGTCAAGGGAGAGCATAGAAAATGTATGACCACGTATGGCAAACATAGAGAAAGAGTAAAGGGAAAAGTAAAAAGAAGATTTTTGACAGGTCAAGATACTTGTTACTGAACATGATACAACACTTACACAAGAATGTCCCCAACACTACTTTTTATGTCTTTGTTTTGATGCCAAATAACGAATTCTTTTTGTTCTATTTATATAAATTCCTTTTTTGTGTTAGTTTTAAAATGATCATTTAAATTTAATTACTGTTATATGAAGGTACAACAAATACAGTGTGAAGCCAATTCCTTTTCCATCATGCTCATGTCGCTATGCATATAGCTGTTATAATTTGGCGTTATTGATGTGTTAATACTTATACCTTTTTTGTTTGTTAGACTCCAAAAGATTTTTGCTTGTTTTAATTCTTTACATAAGGATTCTTTATAGAAAGATTATTTTTGTTTTCTTCATAGCAAAGAAGAAATGCCGCACTCACCAGTAAACGTGTTCAGCTTCCTTATAGGTACCTAGGCCTGAGGAAGTGCCAGCTGTCACAAAAGTGCTCTGGGGTTCATGTGGCACATTGATAGTTTATTATTCTATATTTTATGAGGTGGTATAAATAAAAAAATCTATTCTGTGGTTGTCTTTTATTTATTTTTTATCATTCTTCATGTGGTATGTAGTAAATGACATGTTAACTGTTACGCCGAGTGCTCCGGGTCCGCGCTCCTCCCCGGAGCGCTCACGATTTAAAGGGCCGATGCGCCACTGATTGGCGCATGGGGTTTAATCAGTACCTTCACCTGTGCACTTCCCTATTTATACCTCACTTCCCCTGCACTCCCTTGCCGGATCTTGTTGCCACTGTGCCAGTAAAAGCGTTTCCTTGTGTGTTCCTAGCCTGTGTTCCAGACCTCCTGCCGTTGCCCCTGACTACAATCCTTGCTGCCTGCCCTGACCTTCTGCTACATCCGACCTTGCTTTTGTCTACTCCCTTGTACCGTGCTTATCTCAGCAGTCAGAGAGGTTGAGCCGTTGCCGGTGGATATGACCTGGTTGCTACCGCCGCTGCAAGACCATCCCGCTTTGTGGCGAGCTCTGGTGAAAACCAGTAGCAACTTAGAACTGGTCCACCGACACGGTCCACGCCAATCCCTCTCTGGCACAGAGAATCCACCTCCAGCCAGCCGAATCGTGACATTAACTTTACTCAGCAAGTTAGTACGATTACGTCAATACCAAATGTATATCCTTTTTTTAATAGTTTTCTGTATTCAACATTTTTAAATACTTTAAAATTAGCCAGAATTTATTCCCAGAATTTATTCCGTATTAGTAAATTCTTGCTAGCTGCTATGTGCGCATAATACATGTGCAATGCTGCACCAATATTGCTCAAATGATAGACAGGCAGTACTCACCAGGTAGGTGTATTTATTGCAGTCTCTTAGACAGGGTACAGGTCACAGACGGGGGAGTTGCGGTGGAGGACGGGGCTTAACCGGAACAAGTTGTTTTGTGCGGCTCGCGCACTTCCTCTAGCCGTTTCGGCAGGCTTCTGTGAGTCAGTATCTGTGCTTCCTTGTGCTGCACTTCACGCTTAATCTCCTATGTGCCGGCTTCTTTCTCCTCTACTATTGCCAAAATGATAAATGACTCCCACAATCTCTATGTACTTCCTTAGGCTATGTTCACACAGTAAATGTCTGCATGGAAAATCTCCATTTCCGCTAGGACCGCTTAAAAATGTGCAATGCATTTCTGTGCAGAGTCCACAGAAAGAATAGACATGTCTATTCTTTCTGAGGACACCAGTATTTGAATTTATGCGCCAGATGTTTCCTCAACTGGAAACATCTGGTGCAGAAATCACAGCAAATTGTGAGTCACAATGGAACTCTATTCAGTTATGTTAGTCCACAAGCAGCAAGACAAGAAGAGCAGCACAGCAATTTGTGGTTGTGCGACTACTAAGGCAGCTGAAAATCCCTGTGTAGCTCTAGCCTTAAGCACAACAATAATGTATATAGTCCAAATAGAAAATAAGCCTTCATCTCCTTTTTACTAACCCATCCTTAGGAACATGTTTTGAAGGAGTACTCTGCTTTTTTTTAAATAAATCAACTGGTGCCAGAAAGCTGGTGTCATTAGCTGCTGTATACTACAGAGAAAGTTATTTTCTTTTTCAATTTCCTTTTTGTCTGACCACAGTGCTCTCTGCTGACACCTCTGTCCATGTCAGGAACTGTCCAGAGCAGGAAAGGTTTGCTACGGGAATTTGCTCCTGCTCTGGACAGTTTCTGACATGGACAGAGGTGTCAGCAGAGAGCACTGTGGTCAGACAGAAAAGAAATGCAAAATGAAAAGAACTTCCTCTGGAGCATACAGCAGCTGATAAGTACTGGAAGGATTAAGATTTTTAAATAGAAGTAATTTGCAAATCTGTTTAATTTTCTGGCACCAGTTGATAAAAAAAAAAAAAAAATGAAAGAGAATTGAGTACCCCTTTAATAGATTTTCCTCAGTCTTTATATCTGAAACCATTTACTACTTAAACTGAGACAAGTAGGGTCTCACATGAATTATTCACATGAATACATCTGTTTTTCAGCACTAAATTAGGCTTGCGGAGAGTTTGCCTCTCAAAAGTTGGTCTCCTGTGGCTGGTCAAGGGACAGATATTGGGCCTCATTTACTAAGAGTGTCAGGTTTTACTAGTAGGAAAAGTTGTTTCAGACTTGCAGGATTCCTCTCTATTTACTATGCACAAAAGTTGGTAACATTTTCTGACCAGCTTTGTCTAGGTGGAAATTTCCAGCCATTTATCCACAGGATTTTCTGTGAATTCAATAGTAAATAGGTCGAATTGTGAAACAACACCCCTTTTTGTGACAGCCACGCACCCTTTGCGACAGACCCCGCTCCTTTTTCGGCTTTTCACACTGCAATGTCGGGTTTGTCGGATTTTCCTGGTGCACACTGTCGCACACTGGTGCAGACTGGCGCAGACATGTCACAGACACTGCGCCAAAATAACCCGACAAAAACTGGTTGGTTTTAGCTTAGGAAATGAGGGTCATTGAGTAGATACTCTTATAATGAAATGTGGGACCCATAGCACTGCCTGATGATTTGGTAGTTAGTAGTGGTTGTATATCTGTATTCACCTTACACGTACTTGTGCGTTCAGCCACATACAGTGCAGTCACAGTGTGTTCAGCCACATGCAGTGCAGTCACAGTGCGTTCAGCCACATACAGTGAAGTCACAGTGCGTTCAGCCACATGCAGTGCAGTCACAGTGCATTCAGCCACATACAGTGCAGTCACAGTGTGTTCAGCCACATACAGTGCAGTCACAGTGCGTTCAGCCACATGCAGTGCAGTCACAGTGCGTTCAGCCACATACAGTGCAATCACAGTGTGTTCAGCCACATACAGTGCAGTCACAGTGCGTTCAGCCACATGCAGTGCAGTCACAGTGCGTTCAGCCACATACAGTGCAGTCACAGTGCGTTCAGCCACCTACAGTGCATTCACAGTGCGTCCAGCCACATGCAGTGCAGTCACAGTGCGTTCAGCCACATACAGTGCAGTCACAGTGCGTTCAGCCACATGCATTGCAGTCACAGTGCGTTCAGCCACATACAGTGCAGTCACAGTGTGTTCAGCCACATACAGTGCAGTCACAGTGTGTTCAGCCACATGCAGTGCAGTCACAGTGCGTTCAGCCACATACAGTGAAGTCACAGTGCGTTCAGCCACATGCAGTGCAGTCACAGTGCATTCAGCCACATACAGTGCAGTCACAGTGTGTTCAGCCACATACAGTGCAGTCACAGTGCGTTCAGCCACATGCAGTGCAGTCACAGTGCGTTCAGCCACATACAGTGCAGTCACAGTGCGTTCAGCCACATACAGTGCAGTCACAGTGCGTTCAGCCACATGCAGTGCAGTCACAGTGCGTTTAGCCACATACAGTGCAGTCACAGTGCGTTCAGCCACCTACAGTGCATTCACAGTGCGTCCAGCCACATGCAGTGCAGTCACAGTGCGTTCAGCCACATGCAGTGCAGTCACAGTGCGTTCAGCCACATGCATTGCAGTCACAGTGCGTTCAGCCACATACAGTGCAGTCACAGTGTGTTCAGCCACATACAGTGCAGTCACAGTGCGTTCAGCCACATGCAGTGCAGTCACAGTGCGTTCAGCCACATGCAGTGCAGTCATAGTGCGTTCAGCCACATACAGTGCAGTCACAGTGCGTTCAGCCACATGTAGTGCAGTCACAGTGAGTCCAGACACATAGGCAGCTGACGGCCACTATCCCCTCCCTCACTGAGCCACTGACTATTCAGTACATAAGTGTGAAGTTGTGTGGAAGTGTTTTTGAGTTGTCTTTATAAAATGGGTAAGAAAAAGAAACTAAAACTTAAATCTGAACATAGGGTGCTTAATTCATTTTCACATTTGCCATTATGCTCTTGTGAGCCTGTGCCTATAGCAACAGTGTTGAAGGGAAAAGCACTTAAAGGGGTATTCCGGCCTTAGACATCTTATCCCATATCCTTATGTATTAAAAGTCTTTGCTGATAACAGGTACACTTTAAAGAGAGGATCAGGGGTACAGCAGAATATTTTGCAACATGTTTTGCTATGTTTTTTCTGCTGCTCATGTTCCTACCCATTGACTTCAATTTGTAGCAAAATACGCTATATATACTGTACTATACACTATATATACTAACTGTGACCCTAACACAGTTAGACTTGTATGTAGGGCACGTCCTGTCACATTAATTTAGAAAACTTCTCTACTTCTTCTACTATTCCTGGTCCTTTCCTCCCATTGTTGACAGCTCATTGTCTACATTATGATGTTCAGTCAATAAGGTAAGGAAAAGAGCAGGAGGGAGTCTCAGGAAAAGAAGACAAACATAAAAACATAGAATGTGTCGGCAGATAAGAACCATTTGGCCCATCTAATCTGCCCAATAATCTGAATACTATGAATAGTCCCTGGCCCTATCTTATATGAAGGATAGCCTTATGCTTATCCCATGCATGTTTAAACTCCTTCACTGTATTTGTAGCGACCACTTCTGCAGGAAGACTATTCCATGCACCCACTACTCTCTCAGTAAAGTAATACATCCTGATATTACTTTTAAACCTTTGCCCCTCTAATTTAAAACTATGTCCTCTTGTGGTAGTTTTTCTTTTAAATATACTCTCCTCCTTTACCATGTTGATTCCCTTTATGTATTTTAAAGTTTCTATCATATCCCCTCTGTCTTGTCTTTCTTCCAAGCTATACAGTTTACTAAATAAATGTATTGGCAGAAGCATTTAACTTGGCATTCTCTACCTGTTAACATACCATACTTTTTGTGACCAGATTTTGTGAAACAGATTTTTATATTTCCATAGAAGACCATTTTTTATTGCAAGTTTGTGGGGTCTTCTGAAAAGGTTCCAGAGTATGCAGTCAACGTACAATTCAATGCCAATTGAGCACTTTTACCCAGAGCAAGAAATGTTGTATTTAGCAGCTAGCTTTGAAGATCACAAAATATGAACATGCCTGATTATTAATTTAGTAGGCAGAGATACATATCTGCAGAGGGTCTGTGATAGATAACACAAAGCAATGAAGCTAGCTGATCTGTTTCAGCGCTTGCTAAGAAATTTATGTATAACAGAGCGCATCAAAACTATAGCTGCATGTACAGCAAGTAAAGAATATGTACATAAACTATAGCTTATAATGTAAAAGAGAAAATAAAAGAGATCCTTAGACAGATCTTTAAACTAAGACACAAGGACTATAGAGTGAAACCTCTTTGAGATAACCACCTGAAATTGTATTGGAAAAAGCTTACTGCAATATACTATACCATATACTTTAAAGGAGTACTCCAGAATAGGAAAATTGTCCTCCATACTCGCCGACCACCGGCAACCAGGAAGAGGATCGCGGCGGAGACCGGAGCGGGTTACCGGAGGCACCGGGAGAGCAAAGAAAGGTATGTACCTCTTTATTTTTTTTTTCTGGCAGTAAAAAAAAATAAAGAGGTACATACCTTTCTTTGCTCCCCCGGTGCCTCCGGTAACCCGCTCCTGTCTCCGCCGCGATCCTCTTCCTGGTTGCCGGTGGTCGGCGAGTCATACTACGCTCAGCTAATCACCGGCGCAGCGAAGTCCTAACTCGGCCGACGATAGGCTGAGCTGCAGTGTAACATTTTCCTCCCCGGCACCTGCTGCCGGGGCCAAAAACGTCACACTGCCGCTCAGCCTATCACCGGCCGAGTCGGGACTTCACTGCGGCCGGTGATTAGCTGAGCGCAGTATGACTCGCTGACCACTGGCAACCAGGAAGAGGATCACGGCGGAGACCGGAGTGGGTTACCGGAGGCATTGGGGAAGCGAAGGAAGATATGTACCTCTTTATTTTTTTTTACTGCTGGCAGTATGGAGTACAATTTTCCTATTCTGGAGTACTCCTTTAATTCCACTCCTGTCCCCCCCCCCCCCCAACCTGGACACTGGCCTTATGTATCTACCACCCATCTGTGCACCTTCTCCTAACAAAGATACAGTGGTTCCATCTTCCATCTTTAATGATTTCTGTTGTTAGGTATCATATATTTCTTAGCAGCCCATCAAAATGACTACTTAAGGTATATTTACACGTACAGTATCCTGCACATATTGATAGATTTGATGCACAAGTTTAAAGCTGTATTTAGTCATTTAGTTTACATTGAACTCTGCAGCTTCAAACCCGGCAGAGGATATTGTACATGTGAATACAACCTAAGGGAAGGGTCACACATAGCATCCTGTGTGCAGTAAGGTTTGGAGGGTGGAACCAACGCCCCAGTGTGACTGTGACGAGCGGCCCATCTCTAAGCCTTACTGCACATGTAAGGCTGCAGCCACGTAACCCTGTATGTCTGCTTGTAGCAGAATTTGCAGTGTATTTCCTACAGGGGGAAATATGCTGCAGATGCGCTGAGTAACCCTACCTTAACCCGATAACGACCATGACGTCTATGCTCGTCCAATGGCCGTTAACGGGTATGACGCGGGCTCCCGACTCGAGCCGCGTCATAACGGCCAGCTCCCAGCTGATTCCTGTAGCTGGGAGCCGGCGTTAATAACCGACATGTGGCGATCGCCGCAACCTGCTATTAACCCTTTAGATCTAGAGGTGCCTGTGTCCAGTCCCTGGTGGTCCAGTGGGGTGCGATCGCGATCGCGGGAGGGGCGATCCACTACTGAGGTAGCCTGAGGGCGTACCTCTCCTGCTGCAGCGGCTCCGGTGCTCAGAATGATAGGGCCTGGCAAGACCAGGCTTTATCAATCGAGCGCAGAGCACACAGATCAATGGGATTGTATATAATCCCATTGATCTTTATGAGGAATCAAATGATTCTTCCTAAAAGTCCCCTAAGGGGACTAAAAGTGTAAAAAAAAAAGTTTTAAAAAAGTTTAAAAACACACACATTAACCCCTTCCTTATTAAAAGTGTAAATCACCCCCCTTTTCCCAAATTCCATATAAAAAATATATAACCATAATAAAAATAAACATATATGGTATTGCCACATGCATAAATGTATAAACTATAAAAATATATCGTAAATTAAACCGCACGGTCAATGGCGTACGTGCAAAAAAATTCCAAAATCCAAAATAGCGTATTTTTGGTCACTTTTCATACCATGAAAAAGGAATAAATAGCGATCAAAAAGTCAGATCAAAACACAAATGGTATTGATTAAAACTTCAGATCACGGTGCAAAAAATTAGCCCCCATAACACCCCGTAGAAAAAAAAGTTATAGGGGTCAGAAGACTACAATTTACAATTGTATTAATTTTCGTACATGTAGTTATGATTTTTTCCAAAAGTACACAAAATCAAACCTATATAAGTAGGGTATCATTTTAATCGTATGACCTACAGAATAAAGATAAAGTGTCATTTTTACCGAAAAATGTATAGCGTAGAAATGGAAGCCCCCAAAATTTACAAAATGGTGTTTTTTCTTCAATTTTGTGGCACAATGATTTTTGTTTCCGTTTCGCCTTAGATTTTTGGGTAAAATGACTGATGTCATTACAAAGTAGAATTGGTGGCGCACAAAATAAGGTCTCATATGGATTTTTAGGTGCAAAATTGAAAGTGTTATGATTTTTAAAAGTGCAAAAACAGAAAAACGCTTGGTCCTTAAGGGGTTAAAGAGGTAATCCACCCATTGAAATTTCAGCCCAAATGCAATAAAATAACATAAAAAACTTTACTGTCTGATCTTGTGGTAGTTCACAAAAACTATAGCGGTCACAGGCACCAATGTACCAATGGCATTACAACAGAGCTTTGAGGCTAGGTTCAGACGTCGGAATTTCCATGCGGACATTTTTAAGCAGAATTCTGCTTGGACTGTCCGCACGGAGATTCTGCTGCAGCAGAGTCCCTTTGAATTAAATGGGATTCTGCTGCTCTGTGCACAATACAGAATGTCCATGCCAGATGTTTCCAGCACGGAAATTCCATTTTCCTTGTCCGCACAAATAATAAACATGTTCATTCTTTGTGCAGAGTCAGCACGGAATGCACATCTGTAATTCCTGTGCGGTCCTAGCGACGGCATATTATGCGCCCCACAGTGTCCACAATGTCCACATGGAGATTCTTGGACATTCCGTCATGTGAACATGGCCTGATAGCAGTAGTATGACACATGGCAGTTGGGCCCCTGGTTTACTGCAAGATCGAAGAGGTGAGTAAATTAGTGTTTATCACATTTGAACCACATATTACAAATATTTTTGTGGATAACTGCGGTTCACTGAAAACGGAGGCCTGCACCTGTACTTCACAAGAGTAACTTGCATGTGTTGCCGCAGTTTAAGCAAGCAGATTACCAGATTGACTTTCTTACTATTGACATGTATTTCCGATGGTTGTAATTGTATATTGTTTGATGAGACATGAAAAGGCATACTGTGGTCAGCAAACAGATGTACAGCACAACCAAACTCCCTCATAACATTTTGGATAGCATTAGCTTAGCAAACTAACGTTTGTTTTCCTAAGCACATTTCTGAGATTTTTGTCACTGCTCATGGCCTGTCTTCAAGTCTGCACAGGACTGGTCTGTTCCTTTATAAACTTTTCCAGAATGACTGTTCTTTACATATACCTGAAATTACAATATATGATTATTAAAACACATTTCCAGTGTAGCTGAAAGGTAAAATGTTTCAACTTATAATTTTCCATATAAGCAGGAAACCATGCATTCAAAAAAACACAGGGGGAGATTTATCAAAGCCTGTCCAGAGGAAAAGTTGCCCAGTTCCCCATAGCAACCAATCAGCTCACTTCTTTCATTTTTAACAAGGCTTCTGCAAAATGAAAGAAGCAATCTGATTGGTTGCTATGGGCAACTTAGCAACTTTTCCTTTGCACAGGTTTTGCATCACTCCCATAATAAGATATCTGTACAACATCTGATGTTGTATTTAACTCATAGTTAGAGATGAGCAAATTTTTTGAAAAACTCGATTAGGACGATTCGCCGAATTTTCCGAAAAAATTAGTTTTGGTCCGAATTTATTCACAACTAATCTGTATTAACCTGTTAAGGACCAATGATGTAACATTACATCATGAGTCCGCTCCCGATCTATAACGGGTCGGGCCCGTCCTCTAAAAACGTCCGGGACCCGTGGCTAATAGCGCGCGGCATTGATCGCAGTGCGGCGCGCTATTAACCCTTTAGACGCGGCGTTCAAAGTTGAACGCCGCGTCTAAAGTGAAAGTAAAACCATGCCGGTTAGCTCAGGGAGCTGTTCGGGATCGCCGCGGCGTAATCGCAGCATCCCGAACAGCTGCAGGACACGAAGAGGGTCTCCTACCTTGCCTCCTGGTGTCCGATCGCCGAATGACTGCTCAGTGCCCGAGATCCAGGCATGAGCAGTCAAGCAGCAGAATCATTGATCAATGCTTTCCTATGAGAAAGCATTGAACAATGTAAAAGATCAATGTGTGCAGTGTTATAGGTCCCTATGGGAGCTATAACATTGGAAAAAAAAGGTGAATAAAGATCATTTAACCCCTTCCTGTCAGGATTCGGCAGGCTGGAGGTTCTAAGTTGCTACTGGTTTTCACCAGAGCCCGCCGCAAAGCGGGATGGACTTGCAGCGGCGGTAGCAACCAGGTCGTATCCACTGGCAACGGCTCAACCTCTCTGACTGCTGAAATAGGCGCGGTACAAGGGAGTAGACAAGAGCAGGGTCGGACGTAGCAGAAGGTCAGGGCAGGCAGCAAGGATCGTAGTCAGGGGCAACGGCAAGAGGTCTGGAACACAGGCTAGGAACACACAATGAAACGCTTTCACTGGCACAATGGCAACAAGATCCGGCAAGGAAGTGCAGGGGAAGTGAGGTGATATAGGGAAGTGCACAGGTGAAGACATTAATTAAAACCCATGCGCCAATCAGTGGCGCACCGGCCCTTTAAATCGCAAAGACCCGGCGCGCGTTCGCCCTAGGGAGCGGGGCCGCACACGCCGGGGCAGCACAGACGGGGAGCGAGTCTGGTAAGCGGGTCGGGATGCGCACCGCGAGCGGGCGCGTCCCGCATCGCGAATCGCATCCCGGCTGGGGGCATTATCGCAGCGCACCCGGTCAGCGGGTCTGACCGGGGCACTGCGAACAGGAGAACGCTGTGAGCGCTCAGGGGAGGAGCGGGGACCCGGAGCACTCGGCGTAACAGTACCCCCCCCCCTTGGGTCTCCCCCTCTTTTTAGAACCCGAGATCTTGTGGATAAGGTCCTTGTCAAGGATGTTGTCCTCGGGTTCCCATGACCTCTCCTCTGGGCCGCAATTCTCCCAATCTACAAGAATTTTTTTTTTACCTCTGACCGTCTTGGATGCCAGAATTTCTTTAACCAAGAAGATGTCAGAGGACCCGGAGACAGGAGTAGGAGCAACAACCTTGGGAGAGAAGCGATTAAGGATGAGTGGTTTAAGGAGAGAGACATGAAAAGCATTAGGAATACGGAGAGAAGGAGGAAGAAGGAGTTTGTAGGAGACAGGGTTGATTTGGCATTTGACTCTAAAAGGACCAAGATAACGTGGTCCCAGTTTATAACTGGGGACACGAAAGCGGACATACTTGGCGGAGAGCCACACTTTGTCTCCAGGAGAAAAGACAGGAGGAGTTTTTCTTTTTTTGTCGGCATGTTTCTTCATCCGGGATGAGGCCTGTATGAGAGATTTTTGAGTCTCTTTCCAGATGGTGGAGAAGTCCCGAGTCACCTCATCAACAGCGGGCAAACCAGAACGCGTGGGAGTGGGGAGGGGGGGAAGAGGGTGACGGCCGTACACCACAAAGAATGGGGATTTAGCGGAAGACTCAGAGACTTTGAAATTGTACGAGAATTCGGCCCATGGTAGATCGGCCCAGTCATCCTGGCGGGAGGAAACAAAATGTCGCAAATAGTCACCAAGAACCTGATTAACTCTTTCCACTTGCCCATTGGATTGGGGATGATAAGAAGACGAGAAGTTTAATTTGATTTTAAGCTGATTACAGAGGGCCCTCCAGAATTTCAACACAAATTGAACGCCTCTATCCGAGACGATATGCGTAGGAAGCCCGTGAAGGCGAAAAATGTGCACAAAAAATTGTTTCGCCAACTGAGGCGCAGAAGGAAGACCTGGAAGAGGAATAAAATGTGCCATCTTAGAAAAACGATCAACGACCACCCAAATAACTGTGTTGCCATGGGATAATGGTAAGTCTGTAATAAAGTCCATAGCAATCTGAGACCATGGTCGCTCAGGAACAGGCAGAGGATGGAGGAGACCGGCAGGCTTCTGGCGAGGAGTCTTGTCCCCGGGCACAGGCTGTAAAAGCCCGAACAAAATCAGCAACATCTGTTTCCAGGGTAGGCCACCAATAAAAACGAGAGATGAGCTGGACGGATTTCTTGATGCCAGCATGGCCGGCGAGGTGTGAGGAGTGTCCCCACTTGAGAATCCTGAGGCGCTGGCATGGAGGGACGAAGGTCTTTCCTGGAGGAGTTTGTCTGATGGAAGCTGGAGAAGCGGAGATCAGACAGTCAGGAGGAATAATGTGTTGCGGGGAGGCTTCCATTTCAGAGGCATCCGAGGAACGAGAGAGAGCGTCAGCCCTAATGTTCTTGTCAGCGGGGCGAAAATGAATCTCAAAGTTAAAACGGGCAAAGAACAACGACCACCTAGCCTGGCGAGGGTTCAGCCGTTGGGCAGACTGAAGATAAAAGAGATTCTTGTGATCGATGTATATAATAACTGGGTATTTGGACCCCCCAGCAGGTGCCTCCATTCCTCGAGAGCCAGTTTTATGGCCAGAAGTTCTCGATCACCAATGGAGTAGTTTTTCTCCGCCGGAGAGAAGGTCCTAGAAAAGAAACCACAAGTAACAGCATGTCCGGAAGAATTTTTCTGTAGGAGTACAGCTCCAGCTCCCACCGAGGAGTCGTCTACCTCCAGTGAGAAGGGTTTAGATGGATCAGGTCTGGAGAGTACGGGAGCAGAAGAAAAGGCAGTTTTGAGACGGTTTAACGCCTGTTCCGCTTGAGGAGGCCAGGACTTAGGGTTGGCGTTTTTCTTGGTTTGGGCCACAATTGGGGCCACAATAGTGGAAAAATGTGGAATAAACTGTCTGTAGTAATTGGCGAACCCCAAGAAACGTTGGATAGCTCGGAGTCCGGAGGGGCGTGGCCAATCCAATACGGCTGATAGTTTGTCCGGGTCCATTTGGAGTCCCTGGCCAGAGACTAAATATCCTAGGAAGGGAAGAGATTGACATTCAAAGAGACATTTTTCCATTTTGGCATATAACTGATTGTCCCGAAGTCTCTGAAGAACCATGCGGACATGCCGGCGGTGTTCTTCTAGGTTGGAAGAAAAAATCTAAATATCGTCCAGGTAGACCACAACACAGGTATATAATAGATCACGAAAAATTTCATTTATAAAGTCCTGGAAGACGGCAGGGGCGTTGCAAAGCCCAAAAGGCATAACCAAATATTCAAAGTGTCCATCTCTGGTGTTAAACGCGGTCTTCCACTCGTCCCCCTCCGTGATGCGGATGAGATTATATGCACCTCTTAGATCCAATTTGGTAAAGATGTTGGCGCCACATAGGCGGTCAAAGAGTTCCGAGATAAGAGGTAGAGGATAGTTTTTTATAGTGATTTTATTAAGACCGCGGTAATCAATGCATGGTCGTAAGGAGCCGTCTTTTTTGGAGACGAAGAAGAATCCAGCTCCAGCAGGGGAGGAAGACTTGCGGATAAATCCCCTTTTTAAATTTTCTTGGATGTACTCCGTCATAGCTTGTGTTTCCGGAGCAGACAGGGGATAGATTCTGCCCCGTGGTGGAGTAGTACCAGGGAGGAGATCAATAGGACAGTCATAAGGCCTGTGAGGAGGCAAAGTCTCTGCTTGTTTTTTGCAAAAAACATCAGCATAGTCCAGATAAGCTTTGGGAGACCAGGTATCGGAGGAGCCATAGGGTTTTGACTGACAGGAGTGGGAGCAGACATAAGACACTTTTTGTGGCAAGTAGTACCCCAGTTCTTGATTTCCCCGGTGGTCCAATCGAGGGTAGGGGAATGGCGTTGAAGCCAAGGTAGTCCAAGAAGAATTTCAGAAGTGCAGTTAGAGAGGACCAGAAATTCAATCTTTTCATGATGGGGTCCAATGCACATTAAGAGGGGTTCCGTTCGGTAACACACAGTACAGTCCAATCTTTCACCATTAACAGAGGCGATGTAGAGGGGTCTGGCGAGACTGGTCACTGGGATGTTGAACCTGTTAACGAAAGAGGCCAAATTTCCTGCAGATCCGGAATCCAGGAAGGCCACAGCTGAGAAGGAGAAGGTAGAAGAAGAAATCCGCACAGGCACTGTAAGACATGGAGAAGCAGAGTTCACACCTAGAGCTGTCTCACCTTTGTGCGGAGTCGGAGTGCGTCTTTCCTGAAGTGGAGGTCGGATAGGACAATCCTTCAAGAAGTGTTCGGTACTGGTACAGTACAGGCATAGGTTCTCAATGCGGCGGCGTGTCCTCTCTTGAGGTGTCAGACGAGACCGGTCTACTTGCATAGCCTCCACGGCGGAAGGCACAGGAACAGATTGCAGCGGACCAGAGAAGAGAGGAGCCGGGGAGAGAAACCGCCTCGTGCGAACAAAGTCCATATCCTGGCGGAGCTCCTGACGCCTTTTGGAAAAACGCATGTCAATGCGGGTGGCAAGATGAATAAGTTCATGCAGGTTAGCAGGGATTTCTCGTGCGGCCAGCACATCTTTGATGATACTGGATAGGCCTTTTTTGAAGGTCGCGCAGAGGGCCTCGTTATTCCAGGACAATTCGGAGGCGAGAGTACGGAATTGGATGGCGTACTCGCCAACAGAAGAATTACCCTGGACCAGGTTCAGCAAGACAGTCTTGGCAGAAGAGGCTCGGGCTGGTTCCTCGAAGACACCTCGAATCTCCGTGAAGAAAGAGTGTACAGAGGCAGTGACAGGATCATTGCGGTCCCAGAGCGGTTTGGCCCATGACAGAGCTTTCCCAGACAGAAGGCTGACCACGAAAGCCACCTTTGACCTTTCAGTTGGAAATTGGTCCGACATCATCTCCAAATGCAGGGAACATTGCGAGAGAAAACCACAGCAAAATTAAGAGTCCCCATCAAACTTGTCCGGCAATGATAAACGGAGGCTGGATGCGGCCACTCGCTGCGGAGGAGGTGCAGGAGCTGGCGGAGGAGATGGTTGCTGAAGCTGTGGTAGAAGCTGCTGTAGCATCACAGTCAGTTGAGACAGCTGGTGTCCTTGTTGCGCTATCTGTTGCGACTGCTGGGCGACCACCGTGGTAAGGTCAGCGACAACTGGCAGCGGGACCTCAGTGGGATCCATGGCCGGATCTACTGTCAGGATTCGGCAGGCTGGAGGTGGATCCTCTGTGTCAGAGAGGGATTGGCGTGGACCGTGTCGGTGGACCGGTTCTAAGCTGCTACTGGTTTTCACCAGAGCCCGCCGCAAAGCGGGATGGACTTGCAGCGGCGGTAGCAACCAGGTCGTATCCACCGGCAACGGCTCAACCTCTCTGACTGCTGAGATAGGTGCGGTACAAGGGAGTAGACAAGAGCAGGGTCAGACGTAGCAGAAGGTCAGGGCAGGCAGCAAGGATCGTAGTCAGGGGCAACGGCAAGAGGTCTGGAACACAGGCTAGGAACACACAAGGAAACGCTTTCACTGGTACAATGGCAACAAGATCCGGCAAGGAAGTGCAGGGGAAGTGAGGTGATATAGGGAAGTGCACAGGTGAAGACACTAATTAAAACCCATGCGCCAACCGGTGCGCCAATCAGTGGCGCACCGGCCCTTTAAATCGCAAAGCCCGGCACGCGCGCGCCCTAGGGAGCAGGGCCGCGCACGCTGGGGCAGCACAGATGGGGAGCGAGTCTGGTAAGCGGGTCGGGATGCGCACCGCGAGCGGGCGCGTCCCGCATCGCGAATCGCATCCCGGCTGGGGGCATTATCGCAGCGCACCCGGTCAGCGGGTCTGACCAGGGCGCTGCGAACAGGAGAACGCTGTGAGCGCTCCGGGGAGGAACGGGGACCCGGAGCGCTCGGCGTAACACTTCCCTATTAAACGTTTGAATCACCCCCCTTTTCCCATTTAAAAAAAAAAACTGTGTAAATAAAAATAAACATATGTGGTATCGCAGGGTGCATAAATGTCCGAACTATAAAAATATATTGTTAATTAAACCGCACGGACAATGGCGTACGCGGAAAAAAATTCCAAAGTCCAAAATAGTGTATTTTTGGTCACTTTTTATGTCATGTAAAAATGAATAAAAAGCGATCAATAAGTCCGATCAATACAAAAATGGTACCTCAAAAAACTTCAGATCACAGTGCAAAAAATGAGCCCTCATACCTCCCCATACACGTAAAAATAAAAAAGTTATAGGGGTCAGAAGATGACAATTTTAAACGTATACATTTTCCTGCATGTAGTTATGATTTTTTCCAGAAGTACGACAAAATCAAACCTATATAAGTAGGGTATCATTTTAACCGTATGGACCTACAGAATAAAGAGAATGTGTCATTTTTACCGAAAATTGTACTGTGTAGAAACGGAAGCCGCCAAAAGTTACAAAATGGTGTTTTTTTTTAAATTTTGTCTCACAATGATTTTTTTTCCCGTTTCGTTGTAGATTTTTGGGTAAAATGACTGATGTTATTACAAAATAGAATTGGTGGTGCAAAAAATAAGGCATCATATGGATTTTTAGGTGCTAAATTGAGTTATGATTTTTTAAAGGTAAGGAGCCAAAAACAAAAATGCAAAAACGGAAAAACCCTGGTCCTTAGGGGGTTAAAAATGGCTATTTCTAGCCTTCAGAGAGCCCCAATAAGGGATGTAGAACACTTTGCCTTGCTGTAACACGCATAGGGCCAGTAACAATGGTGCTCACCCACCCTGGTAGCCTCAGGCTATTGCTGCTTGGTTGGTATCTGGCCAAGAATAAAAATACGGGGAACCCTATGTGTTTTTTCCCCCACACAAATAAATAAAAACGCATAGGGTTCCCCGTATTTTTATTCTCAGCCAGATACCAACCAAACAGCAACAGCCTGACGTTACTGGCCCTCCCCAGCCAAAAAAACACCAGCCTGTTACCGTCTAGCCCCAGGAGTGCAAATTTTTGATGCTCTGGGCCTGTTGGTACCAGCTCTTCCTGGCACCCTTGTGGTGGTAGGTACCGTGGTAATAATTGGGGGGTTATTGTTAGCTGGTTTGGGCCATAGCTAAGCCCCAGCTTAGTAATGGATTCCACTATTAAGCCAGAAAATTCTATTTAAAAAAAACACGACACATTGGAAAAATGATTTTATTAAAAAAAAAACACTCCCCACAGCCTTTGTTAGCCATTTTATTAAAAGAAAAAAAATCTAGTTCATCGCAGTAGTCCACCGAATCCGCCGCAATCCTCTGCATACACGGATCTGAAACGAGAAGAAAAAAGAAACCAAAAATGGGTTAGGATATTTTTGGCGCTCTTCGCTGGGGAGAACGCCCAAAATGCAATGCCTTCCCAAACAGAGAGCCTCCAATTGTTGCAAAACTACAACTCCCAGAATGGCCAGACAGCAGTTTAGCAACAGCTGGAGTCTCCCTGTCTGGGAAGACACTAGCAGAAGGGTCTGTTTACATTATACAAAATGTACAATGTGAACAGAGCCTTATACTTACCACTCTGCCTCCCATCTGTAGCTCCACCCCTAATGACGTCATCACTAGGGGGCGGAGCTACACAGACCTGGCCGTGACAGGGACCGAGGGAGGTAAGGGGATCTCCTCTTCTGTATACACTATATACAGCTATCTATAGATAGCTGTATATCCTGTATACCGCCCAAAGGGGCTATAGGAGCAGGGAGTCCTGTCAGTCTGGTGACAGGATTTCCGGCTCTTGTATAATATGCACGGGTACACTTTGCACCCCTATATACTATATGGCGGGGGGAGGTGAATAGTGATGCTGTACATCACTCCTCATCTCCTTACACTCTGGGGACCGGGCGCTCAGCCTCCGACCCACAGAGTGGTACCTGAAGACAGTGAGAAAACTGCCGCAGTGTACAAATTTGGCTGTTTCCACACACTAGAAAAAATGCCAGATAAACTGCCAAAAAGCAGAAAAAGGCTGTGGCAGTTTTACTGGCAGTTTTTCCTGGCGTTTTTGCTGGTGGGAAAAAAACCTCAGTGGATTCCTAGCCTAAATATGCCAAAATGTGTGCTGAAAACTCAGTGTGAACTTAGCCTTAAGACTCTGCAAAGTAGCAGGAGCACAGTATAACAGGAGCACTCATAATGGTAAAGCCTCTATATTTGGGGCATATCTATACATGGGGCGTAATTACTAACACTAACTAGTATCATTGAAACAAATAACCCTGTTACTAGGTAAAAAACAAAGTAGATTAGTGATCCAGGCATTATATAAAAATGATATTCATTCACTGTCTAAACCATAACCTTTAATGGTCTTGAATTAAAAAATGCTACAAGATAAAAAAAAATCTTTTAACAGAAAAAAAACCATAGTAATACAGGGTTAAAAAAAATACCCAAAATATAGCAAAAATCCTTTCTTACCCTATATAGTAAGTCTCTAATTCTTGAATTACCTGCAACCTATCAACAGCAACATTGTTAGCCTAACATGTGTTACCACTCTCCAAAACTTCTTGATCGCCTTGGCACCCCCTGTATTGTGATAATAATAGATGCAGGGCATAGGATCAATACATTCCAAGCGATCCCATAATGGTGCCAGTAAGGTACTAAAATGGTGCCAGCCACCTACAAGATCATTCTGACAGATATATCAATGCAAGGTTGTTTTGAGGTTTAGTGTAGTTTTGGCTGACACAACATACTGTCAGACATATTGGGTTAAGTCCAACATGTAAGACGCCATTTTACCTCTGACAAGCCATCTTTCTACAGTATAAAGTGTAAACTGCTTCATTCAAAGATTAGCTTTAAAATACATTAAATGGAGTTCCTTGAAATGGAACTGACATCAATTCTAGCATGTTCCCATTTCTACAATAACAAAAGACCGATAATGAGAAAGTTCCAAAGCAATATAAAGGTTATGGCCAAATTTCACGGTGGCCGCTATCATCTAACAAAGCCAAAATATATGACTGTGTGGTCACTGGTATTTTTCCTGTTGATGGGTACTGCATAGCACCATCTGCAGGGGAATTTGCACAGTGCTGTCAAGAGGGGGTCTTCCTCTGTCCTGGTGAGGCCATTTATTCCCATTGGTTAAGAAGTCTGTACCACTGGGTCTACTTGATTGACAGCAAGAGATCATAAAAGCACCAGGGGCCAGGAAGTAAGGGCAGTTAATGGGAACAGAGGATACCAGAAGATGTCATGAGGTAGTAAGCCGTCTCCACCCACCCCAAGGGGGGGGTGCATTCCAAGATGAGGACCCTGAGAGACCGTCCCATTTGCTGCTGTGTGTCCTGGAAAGATACCCGGTAAGATTATAGTTACGTATTATGTCTTTTCCTCTTTTATTTGTTCCTATATACAATAGCTACTTTGTTAAATGCAACTGGTAACAACAAGTTAAAGGGGTACTCCCGTGGAAAACTTTTTTTTTTTTTTAAATCAACTGGTACCAGAAAGTTAAACAAATTTGTAAATTACTTCTATTAAAAAATGTTTTATCCTTCCAGTACTTAGCTGCTGAATACTACAGAGGAAATGGCTTTCTTTTTGGAACACAGAGCTCTCTGCGGACATCATGACAACAGTGCTCTCTGCTGACATTTCTGTCCATTTTAGGAACTGTCCAGAGTAGGAAAAAATCCCCATAGCAAACATATGCTGCTCTGGACAGTTCCTAAAATGGACAGAGATGTCAGCAGAGAGCACTGTGGTCATGATGTCAGCAGAGAGCTCTGTGTTCCAAAAAGAAAACCATTTTCTCTGTAGTATACAGACCCTAAAAAGTACTGGAAGGATTAAGATTTTTTTAATAGAAGTAGAATAGAATAGAAGTAATTTACAAATCTGTTTAACTTTCTGGCACCAGTTGATTTAATAAAAAAAAGTTTTCCATGGGAGTACCCCTTTAACTTCTTAGATGGTAAGAATCAAAGTTAAGACATGGATGTCATTGTGACAATTGAGATAGTGAATAGATCTCTTAAATCTCCAGGTGAGATTGTAGTAGGTTTTAGTATAAAGCGAACATCCAACTTTCTTAGGCAGAGAAGGGGGGCATGGCCTATGCGTATCAATGCATTAACATTAGTGCATGCACATTTAGCATAGTTGCCGATCCTTCACTACCTTATTTGTTATAAATAAAAATATATCCACAGAGTTCCTAATAGGAGCTCCTGTCAAATTTAGTGCCGTTAGATATATATATTGTGATGTATGTAAATTGTTGTTCCGTTTGTACCACAGTTACCTATAGCTACCGTAATTCTGTAGCCTCTATATAGCTATTATGTGCATACGTTTCGCATGCTTCTATATATGCTCTATAAATTTCCTATTTTACATGCTTCATATATGTAGTCATTGCACTAAAATATTAAATAACGCTTAAATAATGTCCTATATGTGTCATATTGATTTAAGATACATATATGTATAACCTTTGTCTTTATATACTCATTTTGTTTATTACTCATAACCAATAAATCTGCATAGTTAATAATACCTGTATGTTATTTCATGATATTGCAAAACATACCGCTATAGCGTATATCAATGAGCTTTTAAATATTCTGGGTAAATAGTCAGGCCCAGAGATATGAATTGCTTTGTTATAGATATTTAAGTAGCTCATAAGATCACATATATTAAATTACTGGTGACTGTAGGTCATGATGTCACAATGATGTAGTGACCGCCCGCCATAGCGGGGTAGACACAACATTCATATGGTGGTCATCCTGTGGGGGGAACTGATCCTATATTAAGGGAGTTGCCCTGAGGGATGATTTACATATGAATAGTGGTCTCACCGTGCATAATCTCCCACAAATTTAAGAAGGTCTACACGTGGGTCACCATCGTGTGTGATCAATCAGACTGACATATTTGGTAGGTCCTACCGAGATCAGATAATACTGACATTATTTGGTACGTCCCTCCATAGATCAGATCAATAATACTGACAATACACAATACCTCTTAGACTAGGTTCAAGCAACATGTCATTTTTTTATTCTAAGTGTTTTATTGGACTATGTTCATTTGTACAGAATCTGATAGTGACGAATCACTAGATGGGTCTTATTTATTTCTGTGGGACACAAAGTGCATCAGTTTAAAGGAGATGTCCGGTGCTCACTTTTCTTATTTTATCCGTTTCGGGCTGAAAAATAAAAGAAAACAAATTTTCTCTTACCTGCCTAGGCTCCCCCCGCTGCTTCAGTACAGGTGTTCGGTCCCCGGGCTGTATTCTTCTTACTTCCTGTTAGCCCGGCACGTCACACGGAGCTTCAACCTATCACTGGCCGCAGCGATGTCCCGCCTCGGCCAGTGATAGGCTGAAGCTCCGAGTGACGTGCCGGGCTAACAGGAAGTAAGAAGAATACAGCCCGGGGACCAAACGCCTGTACCGGAGCACCGGGGGAGCCTAGGCAGGCCAGAGAAAGCTTATTTTCTTTTCTTTTTTTTGCAGCACGGAACGGATACAATAAGAAAAGTGAGCACCGGACATCTCCTTTAACTAGTTTTTTTCCATCATCCGTCATGTTTAAGTGAGATCCAGTTTTCCAATAAATGTTTCAGACATCATGGTTATGTATGAGGCCTATTCACCAAGTACATCTGTTTACCTTTCTGCTTACACAATATTATTTGCCAAGAGGATTTCAGGGTCCACAAGCACTTGCTTGTATTTAGTGGAATACTTCTAAAATAGAGCTTCATCCACCCTTCCATCTCCATATACTGCATGTTTTAGCCACAATCCTGTATAAAAGTGATCATTTTAAGAGATTCCATGGCAGGAGTTCCTTAAAACAACATTTAAAACTTTCCTATCCAATTATGCATTGTAAGAGGATTTTATAATTTAAATGACTTGCAGGCAGAAATCATGTTGCTTCCGCTGCATAGGATGCTGATGAGTTCTGCCAGGGCTGGCTGCATGCTTTAGCATTTACTGGCCACCCATTGGGGATGCTACTTTGTTCAAAATAACATTAATTATAGAATGATGCCAAGAAACGCTTCTAGTAAGAGTTCACTTGTTACCGTATTTTTCGCCCTATAGGACGCACCGGCATATAAGATGCACCCAATTTTAAAGGTGCAAAATCTAGAAAAAAAAGATTCTGAACCCAACAGTGATCTTCAACCTGCAGACCTCCAGATGTTGCAAAACTACAACTCCCAGCATGCCCGGACAGCTGTTGGCTGTCCGGACATGCTGGGAGTTGTAGTTTTGCAACATCTGGAGGTCCGCAGATTGAAGACCACTGGTATAAGAGGTAATACTCGCGTGTCCCCAGCGCTCCGGACCCGTCATCGCTGCCCTGGATGTTGCTTCATCGCTGTTGCTGTGTCCCCGTGGTGTCCCTGACGCTCCAGACATCTTCTTCCCCTGGATCCACGCTCTCCGTCGCCGTCATCATGTCGCTAGGCACGCCGCTCCTATTGGATGACGGGACGACATGCGCGACGATGTGATGACGTTGAAGGAGAGCGTCGGCCATGCAGGGGGTCCCGGAACGGATCAGACACCGAGGAGGCAGGTAAGGGCCCTCCTGGTGTCCTGTAAGCAGTTCGGGATGCTGCAATTTCATCACGGCGGTCCAGAACAGCCCGATTGAGCAGCCGTGTTAGTGTCACTTTCACTTCAGACGCAGTGGTCAGCTTTGATCGCCGCGTCTGAAGGGTTAATACAGGGCAGCACCGCGATCAGTGATGTCCTGTATTAGCCGCAGGTCCCGGCCGTTGATGGCCGCAGGGACCGCCCCGATAGGTGTGTATTCGCCGTATAAGACGCACCAACTCCCCCCCCCCCCCCAGTTTTGGGGAAAAAAAAGTGCATCTTATACGGTGAAAAATATGGTATATCTAATGGGAAATGACATATAAATAGGATTATCTTTATGTAATGTAAGTTTAACTGATTTTAAGTGCATAGGTCATTTAGAAAAACTTTGGACATGTCACAGAGACATGTTAAAAGCTTTGATCAGTTGTGAAACAGTAGCATGCCTCACAACCAGGTTACAAAGACCTCCATCTAGCTTCTCTAGACAGCCCCACAGACTTATAATGGGGCCTCAGGATGAAGACGGCTTTGAGCTAGTCTCTCCTTTCCATTTTCCTGATTTGTGGGGATCTCAGTACTAAGACCTTTACTGATCAAAACTTTTAACATGTCTCTGTGACATAGCATCAATTCTTGAGACTTAGGCTATGTTCACACTTCGGAATATCCACATGGAAAATCTCTGTGTGTGGACATTCCAAAAACTGCACGGGAATGCGCTGTCTCATAGACGGCTATGCATTCCGTGCGGAGTCTGCAGAAAGATCTGATGCGGAAATTCCGCAGTGTGCACAGCGAAGCAGAATCCCATTGAATTCAACAGGACTCTGATGCAGCGGATTCTCCGTGTAGAATTCCGATGCGGATTTCCGCACGGAAAATTCAGAGGTGTGAACATAGCTTTATTCAACAAGGCCTTGACAAAGACCCACACTTTGTATGTGGGTCTCAATTCTCTTTTCTGCTAAGTCTTCTGGAAGTGATACCATCCGGTTTAATCAATCTCAGGGTCCTCACAATTGTTAGAATTGTCAGTTAGTTAAGTTATGTCTGATCTTGTCTCTATGTCAATCCCCTGTGTTGTAAAACACTGCAGAGAATGTTGGCGATAATAATAAATGTAATTATTAAAAAATATAAAAATACTAAATGTAATTTATATAACTTTCATTAATGCATTTAGTAAACTTGTATTTACCTTTTTACTAGTAAATCTATAACTGTCAAAACCCCTTTTGATTTCCTTTCATATTAAATCTATGGGTGGCCTGAATTACCTAATGCTAATTTACTGTAGCAGCTCAGGTCAGAGTCTCAGCATGACAGGTCAGAAAATCTCTAGTCACGGCCCATTAGATTCTAATTATGGCTCAGTAGCCAAAAAGCAATTTTACCTGAAGCATAAAATGACATTTTTTTGTTGTTTACAAAATTCCAGAACTGCCAGCTCAGATTATTTCCATATAAGAAGAGCTGATCAAAAATGTAAAATAATTGGGGGGAAAAACTTTTTCTTTCATTTCATAAAAATGTATCATATATTTTTTGGTTTTCTTTTAAAGGGGTTATCCAGGAATCGAAAAAAAAGACCTAATTTCTTTCAAAGACCGCTCCCTGTCTGTCTCCACTTTTGGGTGAGGTATTACAATTTGGCTCCATTCACTTCAATGGAACTGAGCTGCAGAACCACACCCAAACTGGAGACAGACAGGGAGCGGTCTTTGAGAGAAATTATGTCTATTTTTTTTTATTCCTGGATAACCCCTGTAAATTCAGTTATTATTACTTTTTATAATTGTTCAGCAAATTTCAACTATTACCATACTTCTTCCCAGGTGTGTGGCTGAAGGTTAGAGCATTTGCTGACCTTAAGGTGAAGCTCATTACATAAAAACTTAATGCTCAATAGGTTGGAGATCTGACATCTGTGATGGACATCTCACCACAGTGATTTCCTTAAGCATTTTTATGAAGTGAGGATTTTTTTAATATATTTTTTTTCTCACACTCTTTTATAGTACCCCTGAGAGGACTTGTATGGTAATACTGTAATTGGAGTGCTAATATGACAGCTCAGGTGGTCTTCTGAAGACCTGGACAGGACCGGCACCAGAAGTCTGGGGACTGCCACTGTACCTGTACTTCAAATGTTAGGAAATTGTTTATCAAATTGTTTTTATTTAAAGGGGTACTCCATTGTAGAACATCTTATCCCCTATCCACAGGATAGGGATAAGTGTCTGATCACGGGAGGTCAGACAGCTGGGATTCCCCGCGATCTCCTGCCAAGCACCCCTTCTCTCTTCGTGCACAGAGTGATCTCTGCTCTTTACACAGCTTACAGTAGACCACAAGAGACAGAGATACAGCATTCTGGAGATACAGCCAGAGATACAGCTACATGGAGGAGCATGTCAGCACACACTATGGCTACTTCAAAGAATGTTTAATTCACTCACACCTATGTGGAGAACAGGGATTCCTCAACCTGCCTGATGAGATGGCCAACCACCTACCAAAGAAGGAACCACCATTCCCACATAGGTGGGATAAGCAATGAAACTCTAAATTGGGAATGCCCTTTTAAATCTAAGTATATTTCTAGAAGGATACTCTAAACTTGATGAAAACACAAAAAAGAGAGGAGAATATACAATGTTGATGCAGATGTTGCCAAAGGTCAGCTCTGAAATGAGGAATCTACTACTAGAGGGCAACAGTGCTAACAACTGAGCCACCACGCTTCAAATCAATGCCTTGTATTATATGTATTTATTCCTTACACTCTATATAAACAATCCACCCTATCAGCACCAATGCCAACTGGTTTAACTGATTTTGTAGGGGGAATACAGGTGTGAGCATGTGGAAGCTCGTCATTCAGAGTGGGTGGCAGGTCCACAGGGTTCTTCTTATAAGGGAGGAGGTATGCCTAACCTCAGATCAAGTGGGGCTGGCAGAGGTAATCATGTACACAGTCACATACAGGCACTTATTCTCAGTGATCAATCCGACAACAAATGCAAGTGGTAAATAAACAGGAACAATTCTGAACAGTTGAACGGTTGATAACAGACTTTATTTTAAAAGCTGTTCTTTAACTCTCCTCTTATCCACTTTTACTCCAGACAACTCACAGTCTCTTTCATAATGCCATCACCCCTGAGGAAGGTTGTTTATATGATGTTTCCGGCATACAAGTAAGAAGAAGTGAACCTTTCCACATTAGCATCAGGTCTCCAGACCAAATACAATCTGGGCTCAACCTTTTCTGGATACCTTAAGGGGCAGAACAATTTTCTGCACTGGTGCATTGGCTTGACAGGAATAGGGGTTCATTACACACTTTGCAGTGACTAGTCAAGTTTAGCCCAAAAAAAACAGCAGTTTTTTTTTTTCTCATAGCATCTTCAACTTATCCTGTCATACATTGACTACAAACTTGGGCACTTCTGTCTTGGCACAGGGCAGGGCTCCAAAACACCCTGTCCAAGAGAGAGATCCCATTGATCAGGAATCAAGATCTTTTCCCCCAAGACTTATCTATTTTATATAATTAAAGCTGATAGTTTTTATGAGATCATTGACCCAGAGTTTTCATTCATTTAAAAGTATCATAAGTATGTGAAGCCAGTTGATGACCATAAAGGAATGCACGCTACCATTCGCGTAAGCATTACTGGCTGGTAATACATTTTTTTGAATAGTTGCAGAAGGTTGCTGCCTGGCAATATCCTTTTACCAACACACCACCTGAACACATAAACACCTGATTCTCACTAAGGGTAGGTTCACACTACAGAATTTACTACCAGAATTCCGCTAAGGCAATGGGATTCCAACATATTACTTTGTGTATCTACTGGTATTAATGTATTCAACATTAAGCATACTTTTGGCCTACTGTAGGGGTTACATGGTCAGAATATATATATATTTTTTTTACAAAAATAGTATATACTGCTACGCCTTGGAAATCATTGTGGCAGAGCAATAATGTTGCATGGAGGCATATTGTAGTGTAATAACATACCGTATTTTTCGCCATATAAGACGCACTTTTTCCTCCCCAAAACTGGTGGGGAAAAATTGGTGCGTCTTATACGGCGAAAACACACCTATCGCGGCGGTCCCTGCGGCCATCAACGGCCGGGACCCGCGGCTAATACAGAACATCATCGATCGCGGTAATACCCTGTATTAACCCTTCAGATGCCGTGATCAAAGCTGACCGCCGCGTCTGAAGCGAAAGTGACACTAACCCGGCTGCTCAGTAGGGCTGTTCGGGACCGCCGCGGTGAAATTGCGGCGTCCCGCACAGCTTACAAGACACCGGGAGGGACCTTACCTGCCTCCTTGGTGTCTTCTCCGTGCCGGGATCCCCTGCATGGCCGGCGCTCTCTTTCGACGTCATCACGTCCCGCGCACGCCGTTCCGTCATCCAATAGGAGCAGCGTGCGTAGCGACATGATAACGGCGACGGAGAGCGAGGATCCAGGGGAAGAAGACGTCCGGAGCGTCGGGAACACCATGGGGATGCGGCGACAGCGATGGAGCGACATCCAGGGCAGCGGTGACGAGCGGTGACGGGTCTGGAGCGGCGGGGACACGTGAGTATTACCTCCTATACCAGTGGTCTTCAACCTGCGGACCTCCAGTTGTTGCAAAACTACAACTCCCAGCATGTCCGGACAGCCAACAGCATGCTGGGAGTTGTAGTTTTGCAACATCTGGAGGTCTGCAGGTTGAAGATCACTGTTGGGTTCAGAATCTTTTTTTTTCTAGATATTGCACCTTTAAAATTGGGTGCGTCTTATATGCCGGTGCATCCTATAGGGCGAAAAATACGGTAGTTGTTTTGGATAACTCTAATATAAATACCTATTTATAAAGGCTAACTCTAGGCAGTTTTCAGTTTTCTCATAGTTTTCCTAAACTTTGGCAGCTCAGTAGAGATTGTGAGAACTGTGATAATCCAGGGACAGATCTTGAGAGGAGTCATTACTGTGATCATTTCACTGCTGAATCCTGCTGAAAATATCCAATATGGTGATTTAAAAAAAGGCGAGCCTGATGCTGCTGCAGGACTGGTTAGTGTCTCAGTAGGTATGGGGACCCCCAGTGGTGGGATTTTCAGGAGCTGTTTTCTTTATTAAATATTCAAAAATCTTTAAACAACCATATTACATAAGTTCTTTTTATCAGTAACAACATATAAATAGATCTGATAGTGTCCATTTAAATCTTTAAGTATTTAGATATTTATGAGGGATTCTTTAGAATAGTTACATTGTTTGTTTGTCCTGTGTTTCTGGACGATTCTTTTCATTTTAATGTTCAGATGTGTGTTTGCCCCATTATTGGGACAAGGGGGCTTTTATTTTTTATTCGGGTAGAAGGTTTGATATAATTTTAGAGACTTTAAAAAAAAAAAAATCAAAAAGTTTAATTCCCCATAAGGGACTTTTATATGCAATCATTAGATTGCATTTTACTGTATAATGCTATGTCTATAGCATAGCATTACACAGTTAGATTGGCGATCCACTGATATAGCCTGGCTATGCCAGGCTACATCAGTGAATCGGCGATCGACGGCAGGAGGCAGGTAAGGGGATCCTCCTCCCCCATTTTAGTTCACGGAACCCCGCGATGTTAACCATGAGCTCCACTGAGCTACCGGCAACCTCTTACTTTCACTTTTGGAGCTGTGATCGCTATTGATCACAGCGTCTAAAGGGTTGAAAGACCGCTGCCTACCATAAGCAATGAGTTTTTGGCACTTGCTTTAAAGCCACTTAAGGCATTAGGGCATACAGGTGTGTCCTTTTTTTTCAACATTCTATGATAGGAAGCCCCAGAAGCATTTTATTTCTTTGGACAGTTCTTAACCAGAACAACAGGGAAAGAGAAAAATACATGGGACAATGGACATACCCCAGGAGTAAATGCCAGAGGTAAAAAAAATGAATTTACTTTCTGTCATTGTACTCCAATATGATGATCCATAGCAGTCCATGTTTTTTCTCTATAGAATTCTTGAAATAATTCACAATTGTTGGTCTATCGATATGTAGGTATAATAGACCTTTCATAGTGTTAAACAAATGACAGATAGATACTGTATGCCATGACATCCATTTTGTAATCTGCCAATAGATGTTTTCATGTTATATATAAGATATACTTCTGTTATTACATCAGTTATCTCATGATAATGGAGGTTTTATAATAAATTATTGTGTGTAATTTAGTCATGTTAATATTTTGACTAAGACTCAGATTAGGCAGAAAGAGGACAAGCAAGAACTTATAAAGTGCAGGCAGAAGAAAAACTAGCTCAGTCTGTGAAAAAGGGGGATAAGACATTCTTCAGATATATAAATGAAAAAAGGAAATTTAAACAAAGAATAACTAAATTAAAAACAAAGGAAGGTATGCAGAAGAGAATAAAGGGCTAGCCGACTGCCTTAATGAATACTTCTGTTCAGTTTTTACAGAAGAAAAAGAAGTAAAAGGACCTCCATTAGAGAAGAAGGCTAATGAATCGTTTGATGCATGTGTCTTTACAGAGAAAGAGGTTCTACCTTTGCTGTCTAAAGTGAAGACAAATAAGTCACAGGGGCCTGATGGGATACACCCAAAGTTATTAAAAGAGCTCAGCAGTGAACTAGCAAACCGATAACACCAATCACTGGTAACAGTAGTCGTCCCGGAAGATTGGAAATTAGCAAATGTTGTGCCCATTCACAACAAAGGCAGTAAGGAGAAATCAAGCAACTATAGGCCAGTAAGTCTGACATCAATTGTGGGGAAATTAATGGAAACCCTACTAAAGGATTTACTTCAGGGAGATCATGTCAATCAAATCTTACAGATTTTTTTGATTGGGTGACTAAAATAATAGATGGCAGAGGGGCAGTAGACATTGCATATCTAGATTTTAGTACAGCTTTTGACACTGTCCCACAGTCTTTGAGCTTGGACTCCCATATTGTTGAGTGGATTAGACAGTGGCTGAATGACACACAACAGAGGGTTGTAGTCAATGGAGAATATTCAGAGCAAGGTCTTGTTACCAGTGGGGTACCTCAGGGATCTGTACTGGGACCAATTTTGTTTAATATCTTCATTAGTGATATTGCAAAAGGTATCGATGGTAAATGGTAAAGTATGTTTTTTTGCTGATGACACAAAGATATGTAACAGGGTTGATGTTCCTGGAAAAGAATTTAGGAAAACTAGAAGAATAGTAAGAACTCTGGCAACTGAAATTTAACATGGATAAGTGCAAGATAATGCACCTGGGGTGTAAAAACCCTTGGGCAGAATATAGAATATTTGACACAGTCCTGACCTCAGTATCTGAGGAAAGGGATTTAGGAGTAATTATTTCAGAAGACTTAAAGGTAGGAAGACAATGTAATAGAGCAGCAGGAAATGCTGGCAGAATGCTTTGATGTATAGGGAGAGGTGTAAGCAGTAGAAAGAGAGAAGTGCTCATGCCGCTGTACAGAACACTGGTGAGACCTCACTTGGAGTATTGTGCACAGTACTGGAGACCGTATCTCCAAAAGGATATAGATACTCTAGAGAGAGTTCAGAGAAGAGCTACTAAACTAGTACATGGATTGCAGGCTGAAACGTACCAGGAAAGGTTAAAGGACTTTAACATGTATAGTTTGGAAGAAAGATGAGACATAAGAGGGGATAAGACAGAAACTTTTAAATACAGAAAAGGAAACCAACACGGTAATGGAGGAGAGTATATTTAAAAGAAGAAAAACTACCACAAGAGGACATAGTTTTTTATCAGAGGGGCAAAGGTTGAAAAAGTAATATCAGGAAGTATTACTTTACTGAGAGAGTAGTGGATGCATGGAATAGTAACATAGTTCATAAGGTCGAAAAAAGTCAAGTTCAACCTATAACCCTAATGAATCCCTACTGAGTTGATATTGATCTAGAATCCATAACCTGTAATGTAATTAATCTCTAAAAATGCATCCAGACCCCTTTAAAATTCTTTTACAGAGTTCACCATGACCACCTCCTCTGGCAGAGAATTCCACAGTTGCTGCTCTTACAGTAAAGAACCCCCGTCTGTGCTGGTGTAGAAACCTTCTTTCCTCTAGACGTAGAGGATGCCCCCTTGTTATAGATACGGTCCTGGGTATAAATAGATCATGGGAGAGATCTCTGTACTGCCCCCTGATATATTTATACATATTTATTAGGCCCTAAGCCTTCTTTTTTCTAAACTAAATAACCCTAATTCTGATAATCTTTCTGGGCACTGTAGTCCTCCCATTCCCCGTATTACCCTAGTTGCCCGTCGTTGAACCCTCTCCAGCTCCCCTATATCTTGTACACTGGTGCCAGTACTGTGCACAGTATTCCATATGTGGTCTGACTAGTGATTTGTACAGCGGTAGAATTATTTCCTTGCCGTGGACATCTATGCCTTGGCTTCAGCTGCCCGACACTGGTCCCTACAGCAAAATTTACTATTAACTAAGAATCCCAAGTCCTCTTCCACGTCAGTCGTCCCAAGTGTTCTCCCATTTAATACATAATCCCAGCCCCGATTTTTCTTCCCCATGTGCATTACCTTACATTTATCCTTGTTGAACCTCATCTGCCACTTCCCAGTCCAAACCTCCAACCTATCCAGATCCATTTGTAACAGTGCACTGTCCTCTATAGTGTTTACCACTTTACAGAGTTTAGTACCATCGGCAAAGATCGCAACTTTACTATTCAATCCCTCTACAAGGTCATTAATGAATATATTAAATAGAACAGGACCCAAGACTGACCCCTGTGGTACCCCACTAGTAACAGTGATACAATCAGAATAAGTACCATTAATAACTACCCTCTGTTTCCTATCACTGAGCCAGTTACTTAGCCACTTGCACACATTTTCCCCCAGTCCAAGCATTCTCATTTTATGCACCAACCTTTTATATGGCACCGTATGAAATGCTTTGGAAAAATCCAGATATACAACATCCAGCGATTGCCCCAGGTCCAGTCAGGAGCTCACCTCCTCATAAAAGCTGATCAGGTTAGTTGGACAGGAATGATCCCTCATAAATCCATGCTGATATGGAGTCATACATTTATTTTTATCAAGATACTCCAAAATAGCATCTCTTAGAAAACCCTCAAAGAATTTACATACAACGGAGGTTAAACTAACAGGCCTATAATTCCCGGGGTCACCTTTTGACCCCTTTTTAAATATTGGCACCACATTTGCTATGCGCCAGTCCTAGGGAACAGGCCCTGTCACTAGAGAGTCCCTGAATATTAAAAATAGGGGTCTGTCTATTACATTACTTACCTTTAGAACACGGGGGTGAATGCCATTTGGACCTGGCGATTTGTCTATTTAGATTTTTTTGTAGGCGGCACTGTACTTCTTCCTGGGTTAGACAGGTGACCTGTACTGGGGAGTTTACCTTATCTCTCTGTATTTCACCTGGCATTTCATTTTCCTCGGTTAATACAGTGGAGAAGAATTAGTTTAGTATATTTGCTTTTTCCTCATCCCCGTTTATAATTTCTTCCTCATCATTTTTTAAAGGGCCAACACTTTCATTTTTAACCTTTTTGATATTTATATAGTTAAAACACATTTTGGGGTTAGTTTTACTCTCTTTGGCAATAAGTCTTTCTGTCTCTGTTTTTGGGGCTTTTATCAATTTTTTTTTACATATTTTACATCTTTCTCTATAGCTTTTTAATGCTTCTTTACTGCCGTCCTGTTTTAGTAGTTTAAAAGCTTTATTTTTGTCATTTATTGCCCCCTTAACATTTTTATTCATTCATATTGGTTTTCTTTTATTTCTGACCCTGGTTTTCTTTTATTCCTATAAGGTTTTTTACATCCTACAGTGAGAATTTAAGATATTTTTAAAAGTCTCCCATTCTTGTTTTTGAGGACATTATCCCAATTTATATTGTTAAGGGCTTCTCTAAGTTGATCAAACTTTGCCTTCCTAAAGTTCATTGTTTTTGTGGCTCCCGAGAGATTCCCTTATTGAAGAACAAGCTATAATGTAATATATTATGATCACTAATTCTTAGGTGTCCTTCTACTTGAACATTAGTTACTCTGTCATGTCCGCCGGCTCCTTACATGGCAGTGCGCTCAGCCTATCACCGGCAGAGGTGGGACATCGCTGCGGCCGGTGATTCGCTGTCGGCTCTGTCACAGCATGAGGATCGCAGCAGAGGACTGGAAAGCCGTTATCTGTAGCAATGGGGGAACGTAGGGAGGTAAGTCAAAGTTTATTTTGTTTATTTTTGCAGCCCCGGGCACAGGAATCTGTCACATTCATTATTACAGATGTCCCTTAACTGTGACAGAGAACCGAAGCTGGTCAGAAGCCCTGGGCCTGCGCTCACAATTCATTCATTCCCCGACATGGGGAGAATGTACAGGGCTGCTGCAGCTCACAGTTAACCCTTGCGGGGACATCGCCTGTGGGGGGCAGTGTCTTTATCAGGAAGCAGAGGAGTGCCCGTGGGTCACAAATTACTAGTTCCCTGATGTGGGGACTGCAGCGGGGGGGAATCATGATAGCACTGCGGCATGCGACATGTTACTAATTCCCCCGCCATGGGGATCGTGCGCCCGTGGGGGGAATCATGATAGCCGATTCCCCCCGTGGGCGCATGGTCCCCATGGCGGGGAATGGGTTACATGTCATCAGCAGAGCTGATACAGGGTATTCAAGCCGGGCGCAGGGCAGGCTGACAGCAGGAGGAAACATCCATCCTCCTGCAACAATTCAATGAATATTCATTACAGGGGTGTGGAAAAGGGACAAAACCATTGCAGAAGAAAAAAAAACAGCAACGCCTGCAGCTCTGACGTCTTGTCCACAACAGTGAACAAACATGGCTGACAACAGTCAAAAGTAACCAGAAAAACTACTGAACTTCCTTCACAGAAAAGAGGTCAGTAAAAAACATATATGCTGTGGATAGATGTATAACATGTGAATTACAAAAATGATAAACTCATTACAAGCACGCTAGATAACCATAAAACTGTGGTATCGGAGTACCCCTTTAAGTCTAGTAGGGCGCCCCCTCGGGCCGGGCCCTGCACCATTTGGTACAGATAATTGTCTTTAGTCTTTACTATTGTCTATAGTCAGAAACCTGTTTGCTTTATGAGATTCACAGGTCTCATTCTCCCAGTTTATATCAGGATAGTTAAAGTCCCCCATTATTATCACCTCATTCTGAATTGCTGCCTCGTTTATTTGCCTCAGTAATTGATCTTCTGCCTCTTCCATTATGTTTGGTGGATTATAGCAAATCCCCTATCAGGATTTTTTATTTTTATCTCCATATATATCTACCCATAATGACTCCACATTATCATTTCCCTCCCATATATCCTCCCGTACTGCGGCCGTCAGACTAGACTTTACATAAAGACAAACTCCTCCCCCTTTCTGTTTTGTCCGATCCTTCCTGAATAGACTATAATCCTGTATGTTGACCGCTCAGTCACAGCAATCGTCCAACCAAGTCTGTGTTATACCCACTATGTCATAATTCTCCTCAGACATCAACCACTCCAGTTCCTCTGTTTTATTGGACAGACTTCTGGCATTAGTCAACATGCAATTCAATGGTGTATGTTTTTTTCTTCCTATGAAGCCTATCCCTATTAACTATTATAACCCCTCCCTCCGCTCCACCCCCAGGTACATTGATAAGTCCCCCCTCTCTATCTACACTATCTTCCCCCTCTACGTTGTAGGTTCCCTCCCCCCAGTCCCTAGTTTAAACACTCTTCCACCCTTCTAGCCATCTTCTCCCCAAGCACAGCTGCACCCTCCCCATTGAGGTGCAGCCCGCCCCTACATCAGAGCCGGTATTTGATAGCGAAGTCTGCCCAGTTTCCATGAACCCAAACCCTTCCTTCCTACACCAGCTTCTAAGCCACTTGTTTACCTCCCTAATCTCCCGCTGCCTCTCTGGTGTGGCTCGTGGTACATGTAATATTTCAGAAAATATTACCTTGGAGGTCCTTACCTTAAGCAAGAAGTGGTAGCTACAAATACAGTGAAGGAGTTTAAGCATGCATGGGATAAGCATAAGGCCATCCTTCATATAAGATAGGGCCAGGGACTATTCATAGTATTCAGATTATTGGGCAGACTAGATGGGCCAAATGGTTCTTATCTGCTGACACCTTCTCCTCCTTTTTTAGCATTTTATTTCAGGTAAATAAATAATTCACCATATGAAGATGATATTTTTGTTGATTGTAAACACTACACTTCCCTGATGGTAACTTGCTTACCTTGTGAAAAGCATCTTGGTCAATATTAAAATACTCTAACTTGTTTTGTGAATGTTTCTTAATAATATTATAATGTAGTTTCTTCTACAACTTGTAGTATGTGACTTTTCACAATTTCTGATAATAAATATAACAAGTTCCTCGGAAACCAGAAGCATAGCATTTAAAGAGACTTGTCATTTGTTTATGCTTCCCCACCACGGCCAGCATAAAACAGACATAGATTTCCTATTATACTGCACTATAATGGACAGTAATACATTATACTGCACAATATTAAAGTAATCATAGCTTTATGGGTGAGCCAGGAACAGGGTATAAAGACAAGGAAGTCAGCTTACTGGTGGTTTCTCACCACCCCACTGGGTTTAACTGAGAGTATTCTCCCTATTTTTGTACGGGGAAAGATCTGTCAATCAAGCTCCCAGTGAACTTGATTGACAGATTTTTCCCAATGAGTGTATTGTGAGGGACCTGTCCGTCAAGTCCTGGGGCAGGGAGAAGTCTTTTCATCTTTATATCTTGTTCCCGGCTGATCTTTTCTGAAATGCATCGTGAAACTATTGACAGGATCCCTTTAACTTTTTTGAAACTATCTTATTAAGTCAGCATATTAAGACACTTTATTAAAATTTCATAGTA
Source organism: Hyla sarda (assembly GCF_029499605.1). NCBI lineage: Eukaryota > Metazoa > Chordata > Amphibia > Anura > Hylidae > Hyla > Hyla sarda. Next base: position 498,913,584 of record NC_079189.1, on the reverse strand, counting down.
GTTGTGGACTTGCTATATTCTTCTCAAACCTGTACACATAATGAAGTTAAAGGGGTATTCCGGGAATTTTTTGTTATTTGACTATGCTACAGGGGCTGTAAAGTTAGTGTAGTTCATAATATAGTGTCTGTACCTGTGTGTGATGGTTTTCTCACAATTCTTATGTGATTTTCACCCCAATATTTATTTTTAACAGCGTACAAAATGACTGCTGTCTCGGATTTTTCCCAGCTTGCAATACGGCCGAGACCTGACTCACTAGTCAGCTGATGACAGGGAGCCTGTCTGCTTCAATCGGTGGGGGGATCAATCTGCAACTAGTGCAACAGCTGGAGGCCCTCTGATTGAAAACCACAGGTCTGCAGCTCATTTATGTTTCAATGGGTGGGGTAGCTGATGTGTGGGAAGGAGGAAAATGGTATCATGGGATTTGTAGGCAAACAAGAAAAGTGAAAACAGGAAATACTAGTTCACAGAAAGCTAGCCACAGTGTTATGCTAATCTCACAGCATAGCCATTTAGCCCAAGACAAGCGCAGATCCTTCCTAAGCATGTCCATTACTGTCTGCCAGGTATGAACTAAAATCACCTCATGCTGGATAACCCCTTTAAGTTTTTCTAGTATGCTGTGACATGCAAACGATGTAATTTTAACAAATTTGGCATAATTTTGGTTAACCTCTTAATGGGAATCTGTCAGCTGTATTTGTAACTAAGAGCTGCAGACATGGTTAGACAGCTGTCAGGGTGTAACTGTAAAATGTACCTTTCCTAGAGCTGATGGTGGTTGCAAGACTTATAAAATCTCCTTTTTATTTCTCAGCCAAGTGTCATGAAGATGAAGCGGAAAGGTGTAAGGGGCACACATCCTGGCTTGCCCTTACCTCCCAGCCCCTCCTTGTAAGCAAAGCCCTGTGCATCAGTATAGGTGGGGCTGGGATATGAGGGAGAGTGTGAAGGCATGCCAAGCTATGGCACTTAAACAGCTCAGCCCTGCGTTTAGCAGTCACCATCAGCTCCAGGAAAGGTACCGTTTTCTTATATACCCTAAAAATTACCCAACTAAGTCTGCAATTTTTAGCAGCAAGTACAGCTGACTGTATTTTATTGTTTGATCAAGTATAATTTTTTTACACTTTTGGGAAAAAGTCTTATTTATGTTTGAGACATAGGGGGAGATTTATCAAAATCTGTTTAGAGGAAAAGTTGCTGAGTTGCCCATAGCAACCAGATTACTTCTTTCATTTTTGAATATGCCTATGAAAAATTAAAGAAGTGATCTGATTGGTTGCTATGGGCAACTCAGCAACTTTACCTCTGGACAGGTTTTGATAAATCTCCCCTATAGTGTGGTTTATGTCATTATTCCATTAAGAACCTAATCTTAAAAAAGAGACTGTTATAATGATTTAACCATTGCATGGAAGGACCATTTTTCACAGATAAAAAAACTAATAAAACTAGAATTTTAAAACTGAAAAAGGAAAAACATATCATACCTTATTTTCCTGGGACAATGGGAAAAATACCAACCAGCACTATAAAGTCATTGATGATAATACTATAACAGGTTTTTAAAAATACATGGAAAATCATGCTTGTGGTTGTAGGTTTGACCAAGGCAAAGCCTGAGATGCACCAGATGAAAATAAAAGTTTAAAAGTGTTTACATGCCCCTATATACCTACATGCTCATACATTCAATTATTCAGTAAAACTAAACACACTAAAAGTTAAAAGCCAGATTCCAATCACGGTTGAGAAATTGACCCCCCCCCCCCCCCCCCCTCCACCATCCCTAAATATTAGAGAACACATATAATCTCTGAACTGAAAGGGGGCAGTAAAATGAATAAATCTTTCTGTGTCACCATCTGGGGTCACTGGACGGCTATACAAGGAGAGATAACAGTAACTTCTATTATTGCTATTGCAGCTCCCCCCACCTACCCCTTTCTTCAAAAGGCTTTATTGCTGTAATAACTCCCTGGAAATAAAACTGAAGCCATAAAAAGTATTAATTCCAAAATAATACTTCAGTAATTTCCATGTAGTTGGATGGGAGGCAATTGTTTCTCATAAAAAACCCTTCTATGAACCCCTGTATGAGTCTAATTGGTGACAACAGATGGTACATTATGGAAGGATTGTGTATTACTGTATTCAGTTAATATTTTTGCAGCAGGATATTCAGCGAATGAAGTGAACTGTATCATCAATATATTTTATATAGACATTTACAAAGAGTTATGTTTTTCTGTGTAACTCTGTAATAAAGAAATGTTTGCATCTAAAGCTAATGAAGCACTACTAATGTTATACAGTTTGTCTTAAAAGTGAAAACACGCAACGGTTGTCAAACTAGGCACAATCCATTGGCTTCACAAGTTTTTATGTTACATTTTTTCTACTACACTGCTCAAAAAATAAAGTAAACACTAAGATAACACATCTAGATCTGAATGAATGAACTAATTGTATGAAATACTTTCATCTTTACATAGTTGAATGTGCTGACAACAAAATCACACAAAACTTATCAATGGAAATCTAATTTATCAACCCATGGAGGTCTGGATATGGAGTCACACTCAAAATCAAAGTGGAAAACCACACTACAGGCTGATCCAACTTTGATGTAATGTCCTTAAAACTAGTCAAAATGAGGCTCAGTAGTGTGTGTGGCCTACACATGCCCATATGACCTCCCTACAACACCTGGGCATGCTCCTGATGAGGTGGCGGATGGTCTCCTGAGGTATGTCCTCCCAGACCTGGACTAAAGCATCCGCCAACTCCTGGACAGTCTGTGGTGCAATGTGGCATTGGTGGATGAAGCGAGACATGATGTCCCAGATGTGCTCAATCGGATTCAGGTCTGGGGAACGGGCAGGCCAGTCCATAGCATCAATGCCTTCCTCTTGCAGGAACTGCTGACACACTCCAGCCACATGAGGTCTAGCATTGTCTTGCATTAGGTGGAACCCAGGGCCAATTGTACCAGCATATGGTCTCACCAGGTGTCTGAGGATCTCATCTCGGTACCTAATGGCAGTCAGGCTACCTCTGGCAAGCACATGGAGGGCTGTGCAGCCCCCCAAAGAAATGCTGAAGGATGTTGCAGGCAGCAGAATATTCTCCACGGCGTCTCCAGACTCTGTCATGTCTGTTACATGTGCTCAGTGTGAGCCTGCTTTCATCTGTGAAGAGCACAGGGTGGTGAATTTGCCAATCTTGATGTTTTCTGGCAAATTTCAAACGTCCTGCACGGTGTTGGGCTGTAAGCACAACCCCCACCTGTGGACGTCAGCGTCTCATGGAGTCTGTTTCTTACCGTTTGAGTGGACATATGCACATTTGTGGCCTGCTGGAGGTCATTTTGCAGGGCTCTGGCAGTGCTCCTCCTTGCACAAAGGCGGAGGTAGCGGTCCTGCTGCTGGGTTGTTGCCCTCCTACGGCCTCCTCTACGTCTCCTGATGTACTGGCCTGTCTCCTGGTAGCCCCTCCATGTTCTGGACAATATGCTGACAGACACAGCAAAACTTCTTGCCACAGCTCACATTGATGTGCCATCCTGGATGAGCTGCACTACCTGAGCCACTTGTGTGGGTTGTAGACTCCGTCTCATGCTACCACTAGAGTGAAAGCACCGCCAGCACTCAAAAGTGACCAAAACATCAGCCAGAAAGCATAGGAACTGAGGAGTGGTCTGTGGTCACCACCTGCAGAACCACTCCTTTATTGGTGGTGTCTTGCTCATTGCCTATAATTTCCACATGTTGTCTGTTCCATTTGCCCAACAACATGTGAAATTGATTGTCAATCAATCAGTGTTGATTCCTGAGTGGACAGTGTGATTTCACAGAAATGTGATTGACTTGGAGTTACATTGTGTTGTTTAAGTGTTCCCTTAATTTTTTTGAGCAGTGTACAATGATCTTGAGATATTTAACTTTTCATTCTGTCCCCTAGGCCTGAAATTAAGCTGAGACTTCCTGTTCTGTACAGATCACTTATCACAGACAGGATTACAGACAGCTCCGTGCCGATGACTGGCGATGAGAGCAATCACGCCCCCTCCATTCATGTCTATAGGAGGAGGAGTGGCGGCTAGGTACTAGCCATTACGCCCCCTCCAGTAGACGTGAATGGAGGGGGCGTGCCGTGACATCATGAACGCGAAAGCTGCAAGCTTCCGTGATCCGGACGCCACCGCTGCCTGTCCGGAGATCGCGGGGGTCCCTAGCGATCAAACATCTTATTCTCTATCCTCTGTTTTCATCAGAGTACCCCTTTAAAGCTGTAAAAAACAGCTCAGGAAAAAAGATTGCCTCATTAATAATGTACTAAGAATTAAATAGATAAAAAATTACAGAAAAAAACATGTTTCAGTATCTAGCAATAATACATACACTTTAAGGTATAACCTGACCAATGCTTACACAAAAATGAAATATTAAAGCTACGTATACACTGGTGCCAGGTGTCCTTTTTAATGGAATCCCTACTTATTAAAGGTTAATGGGATCCATTTAGATTTTTCGCAACAGATTTGACAAATCAGTCACAAATCTTGTAAAAGATGGAACCCTTGATTCTAACGTGAACAATCTAAAGAGATACAATTTGCACTGTGCTCATGTACTGCATATATCCTCAGTGTGGCGGATATAAACCCTTACTGTAAATGTATATGGTGTTTAAATGAAAGTTGCCTATACACCTTTAATAAGCCTGCATATGTAGCAGGAGGAGCTGATATTGTAGATTGCTTGTGCTGTCTAGACATGTTTGTTATTAGACAGGGATGGGGTAGCAGCTGCCATGGTGACTAAGAAAATAAGACCTTGCAGTCTCAAATTAGATATTGAATCATTTGATGCACCATTTCCACAAGAGGTTTATATAGTAAAAAAAAAAAAAAAAAAAACAACAATCTAGAAAGATGTATATATGTACTTACTATGTACATGCATGATGGTAATCAGTATTCTACAGAATAATAATAATAAAACTATTAACCTCTTCAGGACGCCGGGCGTATGCATACGCCCTGCATCCCGAGTCCTTAAGGAGGTGGGGCGTATGCATACGCACGTGGGAATTCCGGTCCCCGCCGCTAGCTGGTTGGGGACCGGACGGGGATGCCTGCTGAAATCATTCAGCAGGCATCCCGGCACAACGCCCAGGGACATCGCCCAGAGACCCCCCCCCCCCCATGTCGGCGATCGCAGAAAATCGCATGTCAATTCAGACATGCGATTTTCTGCTATTCCGGGCTGATCGGGTCTCTGGTGATCCGATCACCTGGAATATAGGGATGATCGGAGCTGTCAGTGACAGCCCCTATCATGCTGAGGGCTAGGAGCGATCACCTCCTATCCCCTGCCATTGGTCAGAACTGATTCTGACCAATGGCAGTGCAGGACAGTGGGTTGCCATGGCAACCCCCTCCCTGTTCTGCCCACCCCTGGATGTCATGGGGAACGTGGGGAGAAGATGGAGGCCGGTACCTGGAGGAGAAGATGCCTGGGGACCCCCGATCATCGCTGGAGACAGGCACAGGTAGGGAAACGACGGTGGGGGGGGGGGGGGGGATGAAAGTGAAAGTAAAGTGATCTTTACTGTGGAAACCACTAGGAAGGTCAAACTGGAACTCCCAACAAGCCAAAGGCTGTCTGGGCATGCTGGGAGTTGTAGTTTTGCAACATCTGGAGGGTCACAGTTTGGAGACCACTGTTACAGTGGTGCCCAAACGGTAGCCCTCCAGATGTTGCCAAACTACAACTCTCAGCATGCCTAGACTGTCCAGGCATGCTGGGAGTTGTAGTTCTGTAACATCTGTCCCTTCAGATTTTGCAATTTTCATGACATTTTTTTAAAATTGCTGCTCTACTTTGAAGCCCTAAAAAATTTTCAAAAAGCAAAAATATGTCCATTTTATGATGCCAACATAAAGTGGACATATTGTATTTGTGAATAAAAATAAAATTTATTGGGAATATTCATTTTCCTTACAAGTAGAGAGCTTCAAAGTAAAAAAAATGCAACATTTTAAAATTTTTTATAACATTTTGGGATTTTTCACCAAAAAAGGATGCAAGTAACGCCGAAAATTTACCACCAAAATAAAGTAGAATATGTCACAAAAAAAACAATCTCAGAATCAGAATATTCTGTAAAAGCGTTTTCGAGTTATTAATTCGTAAAGCGACGGTGGTCAGAATTGCGAAAAAGGGCTCAGTCCTTAAAGGAGTACTCCGATGCACCACCCAAAAAAAAAAAAACGTGCCACAATGTAGCCCATTAACTTACCTTTTCAACGACCCCTCAATCATCTTAAATGGCTCAGCCGTTCTCCTCTTATGGCCGCCCGAACTTTCTGCTAAAAACTACATCTCCCAGCATGCCCGCTCCTGACATCCGGCCAGCTCCTGCCTAAAGGGAGGATTGCGCATGCGCAGAATGTAAGCGCTGATTGGAAGGCAGCGCAGAGATAGGCGTTTGCAGAGCTGAGCCTATGGTAGCTCAGTTCTGCGAATATATGAATATATTACTGAGATGGGGAGTGGCCGACTCAGGACTGGGAGGCTGGCAGAGCCTGCAGTGACTCATGGGAGTGATGAGTCACCGGGCTAAGATGGCTGCGGTGCCTAAGAAGCAGCGGTCGAGCGTCATGGATTGAAGAAAAAGGAGCCAGCTTCCGGTCGGAGAAGAAATGCGGGAGAAGACCAGGAAAAGAGCCATATGGATAAGGTAAGTAATTTACAATGTTATATAACTTTGTTTTAGGCTTAGTTTGCCCTTAAAAAAACGAGCATCGGAGTACTCCTTTAAGGTGAAAAAGGGCTGCGTCCTTAAGGGGTTAATATATGATCTCTGTTCAAGATGCATCCTTTACATTTTCACATGATGTTCTTATAGTGAATAATGTGAATAATCAGTATACTATATTTGTTACTATTGAAATGTCTTCAGAGCTATACATGTTAAGGTCCTTTAACCTTTCCTGGTAAGTTTTATCCTGCAATCCATGTACTAGTTTAGTAGCTCCTCTCTGAACTTTCTCTAGAGTATCTATATCCTTCTGGAGATACGTCTCCAGTACTGCGCACAATACTCCAATTGACGCCTCACCAGTGCATGAGCACTTCTCTCTTTCTACTGCTTATACCTCTCCCTATACATCCAAGCATTCTGCTAGCATTTCCTGCTGCTCCATTACATTGTCTTCCTACCTTTAAGTCTTCTGAAATAATTACTCCTAAATCCCTTTCCTCAGATACTGAGGTTAGGACTGTATGAAATATTCTGTATTCTGCCCAAGGGTTACTATGCCCCAGGTGCATTATCTTGCACTTATCCACATTAAATATCAATTGCCAGAGTTCTGAAAATGTTTCTTGTTTACCTAAATCATTTTGGATCTAATATATCCTTCTAGAAACATCAACCCTGTTACAAATCTTTGTGTCATTAAAAAGGGCATACTTTACCACTAAGACTTTTTCATCTTGCAATGCATGTGATTTAGATGTTCAACAATCCTATTCTTTAGTATGGTTTCCATTAATTTCCTCTCTATTCATGTCAGACTTACTGGCCTATAGTTGCCTGATTCCTCCCTACTACATTTTTGTGAATGAGAAAAACTAATTTCTAATCTTCTGCGACGCCTTCTGTTAGCAGTGATTGGTTAAATAAATCTGTAAACAATTTTAATAGTACACCACTAAGCTCTTTTAATAGCTTTGGCTGTATTCTATCATGCCTGTATCATATCAGGCTTATTTGTCTTTTCTAGACATCTGTTTCTTAATTTTCTTCTGTAAAAACTGAACAGAAGTATTCAAATTAAGGCTGTCAACTAGTCCTCTATTTTATTCTACATACCTTACTTCCTATTTTACATTTAGTTAGTCTTTGTTTTAATTACCTTTTTTTCATTTATATATCTGAAAAATGTCGTATTCTTTTTTTTTCACTGATTGGCCTATTTTCTCTTTTACCTGTGCTTTAAAAGCTCTTATAACTTGCTTGGCCTCATTCTGTTTAATCTTATAGATTTGTCTATTTTTATTGCTCTGTTTTTTTCGTATTTTTTTCATAATACTAAATACTAGCTTTTTTATTTTTATGATTTTTGCCACTTCTGCTGAGTACTACATTGCTCTCTTTTTTTCCTTTTTTCCTTTTTTTCTTTTACTGATAAGCCTAATGCAATTATCTCTAGCCTTCAATAATGCAACTTATAAGGTGTCTAATTTCTTCTTGACTTCATTTAAACCATCTGATAGTGACTCATTTACCACTAATCTAATTTTAGAAAAGTATTTTTTTCTAAAATCCAAAACTTTTGTTTTTGTGCGGTGTACAGTAATACCAGATACCAAATCCACATTTGTAAATAATAAATCTAAGATGGCCTCCATCTGGGTTGACACCTCAACTACTTGTTGGAGAAATAATTCCAGTATTGAATTTAGAATATCTGTATTCCTGGTAGAACCAGGACTGACTCATAGGGCCTGGATTGCACTGCAAAATATGCGGCGGACCCTTGAGGACATATTAGGGGTCAGAGGGGGAAAATTTTTTTAAAACTTTTTTTTTAACTTTTTTTTTCTTTCTTATTTTTTTTTACCTCCTACCTGTCCCTTTACTATGAATCTCACTCTGCACTATACAGCAGCACTTCAGCCCTGAGGTGCACAGATCTCGGCAGAGGGGGGGGGGGGGGGGCCTGGCTCTTTCTCTCAGCTCTGCCCACTGACTGAACGCGGTGGGCGAGCAGAGCTTAGAGAAGGGGACATTAACCCCTCCTCTGCCGGCTGCTACTGGTCAGACGATCATCCGACAAATAGCAGTGCTCCTGGGGAGGTGATGGGATCGCCATCTCCTCCTAGCTACAGTAGGTGATTGGCGGTGAATAGTACAATGCCCATCACCTTCTAATTCCGGGTCACACGTGACCTGTATGACCGGAGGCGCCGCAGATCACCAATGTGAATTAACCGGCTATCTGCAGTGATCGCCGACATGGGGGGGGGGGGGGGGGGATGGCATCTCTGGGCATTGTCACGGGATGCCTGCTGAATGATTTGTGTCCTTAACTACCAGGACGTCAGGGCGTACCCGTACAGCCTATGTCCTTAAAGGGGTAGTCCGGTGGCCAATGTGTTTTTTTTAGTTTCTACTTACCCTTGCACAAGTGTGTCCATGTAGTGTAGCATCTATTTCAGTTTTGCCTTAAAAAAAAAACTACAGCACCCAGCATGCCTTGTAGCCTGTCTCTTCTTTCAGTGCCCTGGCCAACTTGTTTTGTGTTGCCGCCCAGCCCTGTTTGTGGTAGGCTTTTTTATTTTTTTCCCTTTAGCATGCCCTTTCCCTGCCCTACTCATTAGTATACTCTTCCCACCCCCACATCGGGAAAGGCTTAACTGTGAGCCACAGCGCTGCACATTCTTCCCATGTTGGGGAATGTATGAATTGTCATCCGCAGCACGCTGTCCCCACATCAGGGAACTAATCATATGTGACCCGCGGGCCCTGCTCTCCTTCTCTCCCCCCCCCTCCAATTAATTATCAGCCGCAGTGCTGTGCTGTCCCCCACATCGGGAAACTAATCATATGTGACCTGCAGGTGCTGCTCTCCCCAATCCTCCTGTGAGCCGCTGGCACTTTAAATGAATGAGTTGCGGGCCACAGCGCTGGAAATGATTAAAGGACATCTGTACTGATGAATTTTACATATTCCTGTGCCTGGGCTGCAAAAATAAACAAAAGAAACTTTGACTCACCTTCCCACGTTCCCCCGTTGCTCCGGTATCGGCCTCATGGTCCTCCGCTGCAATCCTCATGCTACTTCCTGGGGACAGGGAACGTCACACAGCCGTCAGCGTATCACTGGCCGCAGCGATGACCCGCCTCGGCCGGTGATAGGCTGATAATTAATTAGGGGGGGGGGGTGAGAGTAGGAGAGCAGCGCCCGAGGGTCACAAATGATTAGTTCCCTGATGTGGGGAAAGCGCGCTGTGGATGACAATTCAATCATTCCCTGATGTGGGGACTGTGGGGTGATAAGCCGACAGTGCGCCCGAGCGGGGGGGAATCATGATAGCGCTGCGGCTGATATTTTACTAATTCCCCCGCCATGGGGACCATGCGCCAAGGGAAGGAATCATGATAGCCGATTCCCCTGATTCCCGTGGGCGCACGGTCCCCATGGCGGGGAAGGGGTTACATGTCAGCTGCAGCGCTGATACAGGGTATTCAGTACATTGTGAGCCGGGCTGGCTGACAGTGGGAGGAGACATCCATCCTCCCGCAACAATTCAATGAATATTCATTACAGGGGTGTGGAAAAAGTGCGAAATCATTGCAGGAAAAAAAAACAGCCAGGCCTGCAGCACTGACGTTTTGTCCACAACAGTGAACAAACATGGCCGCAGGTGTGAACGACAGTCAAAAGCAACCAGAAAAACTACTGAACTTCTTTCACAGAAAAGAGGTCAGTAAAAAACATATATGCTGTGGATAGATGTATAACATGTGAATTAAAAAAATGCTAAACTCACTACAAGCACGCTAGATAACCATAAAGCTGTGATACCGAAGTACCCCTTTAAGGGGTTAAGCGAGAGAAGGCCAATTCAGCCTCAGGAGGCCATGACATGGGGTTAGAACCCTTTTTAGTGAGAGAAGAGTAATGGGGAATAAATTGATGATAATAAGTGGTTAGTGGTAATAATGTGGCTAGATAGATTAGTTCACACAGCCAAGACGGAGGATCGCGTGCAGCGAGAGCATCTTTTATTCTGCTAGACAGTCCTTTTTTAAATGTAGCACACAAGGCCTCATTGTTTCATGCCAGTTCAGAGGCGAGTGTGCAAAATTGAACCACGTAGTCACCAAGGGAGGGATTTCCTTGGCAAAGGTTCAGTAAAGCCGTTTCAGCAGAGGAGGCACGTGCGGGTTCCTCAAATACACTGCAAAATTCAGCAAGAAAAAACGTCAATTTAGAGGACACCGGGTCACCGCGATCCCAGAGAGGAGTAGCCCAGGACAGGACTTTTCCAGACAAAAGACTGACGACAAAGGCCACCTTAGATCATTCCATCGGGAACTGGTCCTCCATGAGCTCCATATGCATGGAGCATTGTGTCACGAAGCCTCTGCACAACTTAGGATCTCCATCAAACTTCGTGGGAAATAGTAAACGTAGCTTGGCCCCAGAAGATGCTCAAGGAACAGGTGGAGAGACTGGAGAAGGTTGCTGTTGCTGTTGCATGTCTAGTAGCTGTTGCATCATGGCAGACAATTGACTTAGTTGCTGCACTTGACTGGCCTACTGCTGAGGGTGAGGAACCACAACTGAGGGAAGATCCGAGACTTGAGGCAGGGGTACCTCAGCGGGATCCATGGCCGGATCTTACTGTAAAACTCACAGTTAGTAGACTGGAATGCAGGAGGTAGTAGATCTGCTGGACCTGTGTGGCTGATGACACAGGCTGTGCCAGGAAGCGTAATCTAGGGTGCTGAAGGTTTTCACCATAGCCCGCCGCAAAGCGGGATGGTCTTGCTGCGGCAGGTGGCACCCAGGTCGCTACCCCTGGCATGACTCGACCACACAGGAGGATTTACTAGGCACAGGAAGGATACGGCAACTCATGGTCGGGATAGCAGAAGGTCAGGGCAGGCAGCACAGGTGCGTAGTCAGGATCGAAGCAGGAGGTCAATAGGCAGGTGGCACAGGAGCAAGGTCAGGTCAAGGAAAAAAGGTCAGAAACATGGCAAGGCAAGACTAAATAATGCATTCTCTCAAGCACTAGGGCAACAAAGATCCGGCAGGGGTGTGTGGGAGGTGCAGGAACTTATAACAGTGGGACAGGTGTAAACCATAATTATGGGCGCACTGGCCCTTAAAATCTCAGACCTCCAGCGCGTGCCCTAAGAGGCGGGGCCACGTGCGCCAGAGCTGAGAGACAGAGGAAGCAGCAGAGGACGGAGGTGAGTGACGGGCTGAGGTTCGCCGGCTGTGGACGAGAGAGGGGAAATGCGCTCACGGCCAGCATGTCCAGTTGGAGTGCAGAGTGTAACAACAGGGCTACCCTTCTCCCTTGCCTTCTCTGTCTTTTCTATATAAAAAGTACAAGACTAGTACTAAATAGTGTTGCTCGCGAATATTCGCAATTCGAATATTATTCGCGAATATCGCATATTCGCGAATTCGCGAATTTCGCGAATATAGCGCTATATATTCGTAATTACGAATATTCGTTTTTTTTTTTTTTTTTTTTTTTTTTTTTTTCTTCACAGTTCACATCACAGTGATCACCCCTCTCTGCTTCCAGCTTGTGTGGTGTAAAGAAGGCTCTAATACTACTGTGTGAGACTGGCGTGCGAAAATTCGCATATGCGAAAATTAGCATATGTGAAAATTAGCATATGCGAAAATTAGCATATGCGCATTTTCGTATATGCGAATTTTACCTTATGCTACTTTTGTATATGCTAATTTTCACATCCGCAAATTTTCGCATACGCGAATTTTCGCATATGCGAAAATAAAACGAGGATATAACGAATATGCGAATATTCGCGAATATATGACGAATATTCGTCCATATATTCGCGAATATTCGCGAATTCGAATATGGCCTATGCCGCTCAACACTAGTACTAAAGTGCTAGACTTTTAACGGGAAGCCTAAAGCCAGTGAGTACGACAGAATCCCCCGCAGGGGAAAAAATTATAAACAAAAGCAACAAACAAGTGCACATTAGAAAAGTAGACATCAAATATAAAGTATTCAGGTGCAGGGCTCAACGTGCCTTAGCATCAAGTAGTGACTGAAAAAGCACTAGAAGTGGAGGTCAAAAACATATAGAAGGAGACTTATCATTCTTTTCACACATATGGCTTTTATATGACAATTTTTTTTAACTTACATTTGCCTACGTATGACCTATTTATCAAATAGTCACACAACCTTAATAAATAAATCACACGTAAGCAAAAATCGGGAAAACAGCTTACAAAAGCATTTTTTAAAGCAGAAAAGTTTTCCCTTATGTTAATAGCTGAAGTTCTTTATCTACACTTTATTACCAGGAGAGTTGCTATAGAGTGGATGCCCACACAGCTAAATGGCTGATAGTGTGTTGCGGGTGTCCGTGCAGAGGGACAGACCCAAAAACCGACTTGTGTGCGGCGCTTCTCCGGGATTAAACAGGCGATTTCGGCAGAGATGCTGTGTAAACTTTTTATTTCTCAATTTACAATGGTAACAAGAGCAATATAAGTTACACAGGTGCAGGACAATATTATCACCATATATAATGCCATCATACTTGTTACTGACCAAATCCTGTATACTGAGATCAACATTACCAATAACACCAGTATACAAGGAGGAATATTATCATTATATTATGTTGTAGTCAGTGCAGTCAGTGTATAGGGCAATGTCCTGAGGGTCACACTATTCTACAACAAAGTTAAACTTCTATCTAATAGTGGTACCTTCAAATCTGGGCTCGCTGCAGGCTCTCACTCTCCTTGTGTCAATGGCAGCTCTGGCAGGCAGTGGTCAGCAAAGCACACTTAAATGGCAAGGCGGGTCAAAGTGTAGCATATGTACACAGTGACTTCTCCAGCAGAATAGTGAGTACAGCTCTGGAGTATAATAGGGAATATAACTCAGGATCAGTACAGGATAAGTAACATAATGTATGTACATAGTGACCCTACCAGCAGAATAGTGAGTGTAGCTCTGTAGTATAATACAGAATATAACTCAGGATCAGTATAGGATAAGTAATGTAATGTATGTATACAGTGACCTCACCAGCAGAATAGTGAGTACAGCTCTGGAGTATAATACAGGATGTAACTCAGGATCAGTACAGGATAAGTAACACAATGTATGTACACAGTGACCTCACCAGCAGAATAGTGAGTACAGCTCTGCAGTATAATACAGGATATAACTCCGGATCAGTACAGGATAAGTAATGTAATGTATGTGCACAGTCACCTCACCAGCAGAATAGTGAGTACAGCTCTGGAGTATAATACAGGATATAACTCAGGATCGGTACAGGATAAATAATGTAATGTTTGTACACAGTGATCCCACCTGCAAGAGAACAGAGGGGTCTGGAGGAGAATAGAGGGGTCAGGAGTGGAGAGAGGGGTCTGGAGAAGTACAGATGGGTAAAGAATGGACAGAGGGGTCTGGAGGAGAACAGAGGGGTCTGGAGGAGAACAGAGGGGGTCTTGAGGTGTCCAGAGAGATCAGAGTTGGACAAAAGGGTCTGGAGGAGTACAGAGTGGTCACAGATGGACAGAGGGGTCTGGTGGAGTTCATAGTGGTCAGAGATGGACAGAGGGGTCTGGTGGAGTACATAGTGGTCAGGGATGGATAGAGGGGTCTTGATGGAGAATTACAGAGAGGTCAGGGATGGATAGAGGAGTCTAGTGGAGTACATAGGGGGCTGGTGGAGTACAAAGGGATCAGGGATAGACAAAGGAGTCTGGAGAAATACAGAGAGGTCAGGGAGGGATGGACAGAGGGGTCTGGAGGAGTACAGAGGGGTCAGTGATGGAAAGTGGGGTCAGGGATTGACAGAGGGGTCAGGAGGAGTACAGGGGGATCAGGGATAGACAGAGGGGTAACTGAATCAGCCATGAAAAGGGGGATTATTTCCCCTCTCCAAGCTGATGTGGGGAAAAACCTATTAAAACATAACCTTTATTTGGTTTTAACTAAAATTACACCAAACCCAGTGATGAAGTGCTATAATTCTCAGCACCAACTCAAAAGTTAACAAACAGAGCAGTTACCACATTTGTATGTGGATTTACAGATATTTAGTCTGACTACTGCTTGGAATATCACCAAGTTAACAAACAGAGCAGTTACCACATTTGTAAGTGGATTTACAGATATTTAGTCTAACTATTGCTTGGAATATCACCTGACCCGATTCTGCCACTACGTGGCTTCCTCAGGGGAATATTTATATTCAGTGCGCAATAGAGGTGTCTACTGCTATACAGCAAAGTGTCAGAGTATAAAATATTATAAATTTAAAGAGAACGGTGTAAATTATTAATGATGGGGGAGACACCCGATACTTAGTGTCTAATCCCCTCTTATTACAAGTGTGGCACTTTATACAGGAGGTCGAGTCATCCCTGTAGAGAATCTAGAAGAAAGACAACCATTCACAGTGTCCCAAGGTATTCCAGGATGCACTCCTAGAGTGCTAGAGGGTGCTGAGCAGCCGTCAGAACTAGACGGCTCCCCGCCAATGCGTGTAATAGCGCATCTACCTGAGAACGGAAACCGGACGTGTGGCTACGGGAGTGTATCCTGGAATACCTTGGGACACTGTGAATGGTTGTCTTTCTTCTAGGTTTTCTACAGGCTCTGTTTGTTAACTTTTGAGTTGGTGCTGGGAATTATAGCACTTCATCACTGGGTTTGGTGTAATTTTAGTTAAAGCCAAATAAAGGTTATGTTTTAATAGGTTTTTCCCCACATCAGCTTGGAGAGGGGAAAAAATCCCCCTTTTCATGGCTGATTCAGTTGCTAATCAATACCGGGAAATTGGGCCCCTTGCAGGCTGTAATATATAGCTTTCTTTATGCAATCGCTTTAATAGACAGAGGGGTCAAGGATGGACAGAAGGTTATTGTGGAATACAGAGGGATCAGGGATGAACAAAGGGATCTGGTAAAGTACAGAGGGGTAAGGGATGGACAAAGGGGACTGGATGGGACAAGGCGGGCTTGGGGAGGTGAACAAGAGGGTTTGGAAGGTACGTGCCTGTCATATAAATAGCACTATAAGTTTCCTCTCTCCCTTCTCTGGCTGCTCCTGTCAAGCTCTGCTGGAATGAACAAAAAACAAACCTTCCACAACCCTCCACAGCTCTTCACATGTGGTGTACAGTATTTACTATAATATATGGCACATGGGGGCCCCATGGTCCTACTACAGCAAGAGCAATATATAGGAAAAAATTCTGAAAAAAAAAAACAAAACCTTAGCCAGTGACAAGCCACACCCAACAAACACACTCATATTGCCATCACACCAAGTGACTTATTTTTTTTGGGTTGCCTATCCCATGTATAAAGTATTTATTCACATGTGGTGTACAGTATTTACTAAACTGTATGGCACATGGGGGGCCCCATGGACCTCTATTGTTCTGGGGCCCAGCCAGGGGTGGATAGACAATTCATGGGTAGCCTGAGCAATAGAGGACCATGGCCCCCCCTGCATCATATATGACAGTAAATACTGTACACCACATGTGAATTAATACTTTATACAAGGGGTAGGCAACACAAAAAAATTAAGTCACTTGGTGTGATGGCAATATGAGTGCTGTAGTAACCCCCCCCAGTCCCCAATATTAGCCTTCCCCTCCCACAAAATGCAGACCTCAGAATCACCCTCCCTATGCATTATACAAACCCCAGAATCAGCCCTCAGTATTACCACCATGCATAATACAGGCCACAGAATAGCATCTTCTCTGATCATTGTTCTTCCAACTATGACTTGTCTCTTCAGAATCTGACAGACATACCTTTTTGGCTCCTATCTCCAGCACCATTCCCACCTCTATGAAAACTTCCCATCAATATTGCCCACTTTGTGCCCCTATACAAACATACTGCCCCCACACATGCGCGTACACAGCCTCCATACCCACTTAAGGACGCAGAGATGTTTCATTTTTGTTTCGTTTTTTTCTCCTAGCCTACTAAAAGCCATTTTCCACCTACAGACTAATATGAGACTTGTTTTTTGCACATCAATTATTTGTGGGGCGAAATTTGATTTTGACAGAGCACTTTTTTGGTAAAATTAACACCTTGGCCCTTATTTACTAAGAGTGGAGTGTAGGTTTCTTTGTGGGTTTTAATTCCCTAAAATTAATTTTCCACGGTATTTACTAAGGTTTCCCTACATTTTTCACTTTCCCTACACTTTGCTTTTTTTTACACATGCCCTGGTCTGTCTGGTTTTCCTCAGCTCAAGTCCACCACATTTTATGTGAAAACCTTAGTAAATATGTTGGGTTTTTTGTGAAAATGTCGGGAACATGCCCTTTTCGGAGACCAAGACCCTTTTCCCGGCGGCCACGCCCCCTTTTTTTTTCTAGCAAAATGGAGAGCAAATTCGGGCGCAAAATCTGGTGCAGACAGAATTTCTGGTGCAATGAGACAGGATCTGGCGCACAACCCGACAAAACATGTCGGGTTTGCAATAGTAAATGAGGGCCCTTATCTTTATTCAGTAAGTCCATACAATAAAATGATACCTAGTTTATAAAAGTTTTGATTTAATTTACTAAACTACTTTACTACTTTTTGTACAAAAAAACATTTTTTCATCATACAGGGATTTATGATGGTTAATTTATTGCGCCGTGACCTGTAGTCTTTATCGGTATCATTTTTGTTTATGAGGGAGTTTTTGATAACTTTTTTTTCCTGGTACATTACCAAAAATGCGCAATTTTTTTTTTTTTTGTTATATTTTAATTGTTTGGACATTTATGCAAGCGCTGATACCACACATGTTTTTGTTCATTTTTGTTTACATTGTTTTAAATTAAAAAGTGGGATGATTGAAACTTTTATTAGGTAAGGGGCTTATTAACATTTATTATTATTATTATTATGATTATTATTATTTATTATTTTTTTAAAACATTTTACACAATTACACGTCATCTCAAAAAAGATTGCATGTACTGAACAATGATGTGCCATAGCACAGCATTAATCAGTGTTATTGGCGTTCCATACATTTAAACCCCTTGTCCCTAAGGTGATATACATACACAGCCCTCATACACACACATACACGCCCCTATATACACACACATTATTGCCGCCATATACACACATACATGCCGCCATATACACACATACACGCTGCCATATACACACATACTCGCTGACATATACACACATACTCACCGACATAAACACACATACACAGCCCCATATACACACATACACAGCCCCATATACACACATACACAGCTCCTATAACACACATACACTGTCCTGTATACACGAACACACACATACACATGCCCATATACACCCCCTATACATACACATACACCCCCCATAAACACATATACACTGCCCTATATACACACCCCCATATACACACATACACTGGCCTATATACACACATACACCCCCCCATATACACACAGCCCTATATACACACCTCTATACACACACACACATACACACCCCAATATACACTGCTCTATATACACCTATACACACCCCCATACACACACATACACAGCCCTATATACACACCCCCATATACACTCCCCTAACACACACACACATACACAACACCCATACACACACACACTGCCCCATAGAATTGAGTACCACTACCTCATTAGTAATTAGGGATGCCGGCTGCTGCTCCTCTATTGCAGGCGCCGGGCAGGGAGAGGGAGGGACGCGCCGGCCGACGTCACTAGCCGGCGTCTTCTCCCAATGGCTGGTTATTGATGTGCCGCGCACAGGCATGTTTCATATCAGCAATTCTTCACTACACCGGCCCACCCGGTGTGCCCTATGGCTAGTCCAGCCCTGACTCCTACTCCCATCATGGGCAGACTATGCCCATGATGGGCGTTATAGTCCATGGGCTTAGATGCAGATCGCAGCAGGCCATTATCCAGAGACCCGCTGCGATCTGCATTTATTAAGTTAACAAGCCGGCGGTACATGCGGCTACAACGCTCTGCCGCTGGCTTCTATATACACTGTCATAATTCATAATCCTCGCCGCAGGGAGAGGGGAGCTCTGATTGGTGAAAGGCTTTTCACCAATCAGAGCTCCCATGTTCCGGCGGCAGGGATTATACATTTTGAGCGGTGTATACAGAAGCCAGCGGCAGAGCGATGTAGCCGCATGTACTGCCGGCTTGTTAACTTAATAAATGCAGATCGCAGCGGGTCTCTGGATAATGACCTGCTGCGATCTGCATCTAAGCCCATGGACTATAACTCCCATCATGGATGGAGTCTGACATGATGGGAGTAGTAATCCTAAAATGTGTGTTGGACCCCATATCCCTCGTTGCGCTATCTGTGAAGTATACTATTAGCAGCGCATCTGCCGGACAGCATTGCGCTGCCTTCCCCGGCCAGCAGCATGATACGCTGCTGATATACTTCACAGATAGCGCTGCGAGGGACATATGTATGCGCTTGCTGGGGGGACATATGTAAGCACTGCTGGGGGCAATATATATAGGTGGGTGTTAATGTCCTTTTCTGCGGACGTATGCACTTTTTGTAAGCCAGGTTGGACATGGAATACATATGCCACTTTTAAACGGCGATGCAACTTTTTTCTTCATAAATAGCGACTTTCGCATTTGATAAATACATGACCACTGCAAAGTACAAAAAAAATGTACTACGTGAGCTGATTTCAGAAATGTGCATTGGGATAAGCAAAAATCAAAAAGTCGCAGCATGTATAGAAAAGTCGAACGTGCGCAAGTACTTGCGACTTTTTTATGCAAAAAAAATCTACTAAGGGTTTGATAAATCTCCTTCTATATCATTATATCCCAAACTAGACTGCATCACTAATAGGTTAATAAGTATGTTAATGTCAACCCAAGATGTGTGCACTTATAGTTAAAAACCAGTTATACTTAAAAACCAGTTTATTTCAAATTCCATTATGTGTAAAACATTTTAGCGGTAATAAGTCCAAGCCACTTATTTGGAAGGAAAACTGTCAGCATTAGGTCTGCTTCTACATTTCTGCTCTAAGTGTAGGAACATTTGCACTGACATACAGCTGAAGGTACAAAAGCCATTACATTTGTACTGACTGCTTGGAAAGGACTGTGTCAAAGACCATCATGTTGCTAGGAGACAATAAGAACTGTGTATATTTTTTTATTATTAATTACTAATTATTATTTTCAATTTCTGTGGAAAATTAACCCCATCAACTCTAATTTAAAAGCTTGAATGCAATGGCAAAAATTTACATCTGCACAGTTAACTCACAGAATGCTGGTTGTAATATCTATATTAAATCAAATGCCAGAGACATGTCAGAAGTTTTGATCGGTCAGGATCTCAGAGCTGAAACCTCCACCGCTCAGGAGAACGATTGGGAAGAAGCATGCGATAGACTTATAATGGGGCTGCAGGGGGGATTAATGCAAACCAAGGAGTAACCCTGAGTGATCAAAATATTTGACATGACGGCAGTGACACTTTCAAACCATGGAGAAGAAGCGTAAATACGTAATTGTAGATTTCTACTAAATAGAAATTCAGTTTTGTAGTCAAATATTAACGCCTTAAGGACCATGTATTTTTTTTTATTTTGACATGTTTTTTCCTCCTCACCTTCTAAAAATCATAACGCTTTCAATTTTTCACCTACAGACCCATATGAGGGCTTTTTTTTTTTGCGCTATCAATTTTACTTTGTAATGACATCAATAATTCCACCACTAAATCTATGGCGAAACCAGAAAAAAATATTTGTGGGGTAAAATTGAAAAAAAACTAAAATTTTGTAACTTTTGGGGGCTTCCAATTCTACGCAGAATAAATTTCTGGTAAAATGACACCTTATCTTTATTCTGTAGGTCCTTATGATTAAAATGATACCCTACTTATATAGGTTGGATTTTGTTTTACTTCTGTTAAAAAATTATAACTTTTTGCATGACAATTAGTATGTTTAAAAATGTCCTCTTCTGACCCCTATAACTTTTTAATTTCAACGTATATGGGAATGTGTGAGAGGTAATTTTTTGCGCCGTGGTCTGTAGTTTTTCTCAGTACCATTTTTTTTATGGGCCTTTTTGATCGCTTTTTTATACATTTTTTAGGGTATACAAAGTAAGCAAAAAATATGCAATTTTGGACTTTGGTATTTTTTATTTATATGCCATTGACCATATGGTTTAATAAACATATAGTTTGGACATTTACGCATGCGGCAATAACACATATGTTTATTTTTATTATGTTTACATATTTTTTATATGGAATTTGGGAAAAGAGGGGTGATTTAAACTTTCAATATGAAAGGGGTTAATGGGTGTATTTTTTTTATTTATTTTTTACTTTTATTCAACTTTTTTTTTTACACTTTATTAGTCCCCTTAGGGAACTTTTAGAATGAATCATTAGATTCCTCATACAAATCAATGTAGTTCCATTGATCTGTGTGCTCTGTGTTCAATTGATAAAGCCTGGTCCAGCATGACTCTATCAATTACAGAGCCATGGACCGCACTACAGGAGAGATAAGCCCTCTGGCTACCTCCCCAATTGGATTGCCCTCTCTGTGATCGCACTGTACATAGGTACTGAAAGGATTAAGTAAGTAATTTATAAATCTGTTTAACTTTCTGGCACCAGTTGATTAAAAAAATTTTTTTCCCAGTGGTGTACCCCTTTAAGCACTCCCTGGTGCTTCAGTGGGGTGGATCCACCTCCCACAGAGCGATCACAGAGAGGGCAATCCAATTGGGGAGGTAGCCAGAGGGCTTATCTCTCCTGTAGTGCGGTCCATGGCTCTGTAATTGATAGAGTCATGCTGGACCAGGCTTTATCAATTGAACACAGAGCACACAGATCAATGGAACTACATTGATTTGTATGGAACTGCTTTTATGATCCACAGGAAGTTCTTTTCTTTTTTGAATTTCCTTTCTGCCTGACCACAGTGCTCTCTTCTGACACCTCTGTCCATTTTAGAAACTGTCCAGAGCACGAGTGTTTTTCTATGGGGATTTGCTCCTATTCTGGCCAGTACCTTAAATGGACAGAGGTGTCAGCAGAGAGCACTGTGGTCAGGCAGAAAGGAAATTCAAAAAGAAAAGAACTTCCTCTGTAGTTTACAGCAGCTGATAAGTACTGGATTAAGATTTTTTAGTAGGTAGTAATTTACAAATCTGATTAATTTTCTGGCACCATTTAATTTAAAGACAAAATGTTTTTCAGTAGAGTACCCCTTTAAATGTCCCTTTAGATGCTGCTGTCAGCTTTGACAGCGGTGATCTAAAGGGTTAATCGCCGCATGTTGGCTATTAACGGCAGCCCTCAGCTACAGGAATCAGCTGAGGGCCGCCCAGTATGGCGTGGGCTCGAGTGAGGAGCCTGCGCCATACACAGTTTGCCGTCTTAGGACGAACTGGCTTGTCCTTAGACGGCAACCGGTTACCTAAGTTGCATTTTCTAGTAAATACAGTATTAAGGCAGAAACATAAACAGAAATATCTTCAGTATTTCAGAATCCTCTTCTGTGCTGTCCACTGCCTGTTGACTGGAATTTTTGTCTTTAGCAGCAGAGAGACCAAGACAGGACACAGGAAATGGAGGTCAGACAGTGCCAGTCTCTTCAGTTTAAGCAAGACAGGACACAGGAAATGGAGGTCAGACAGTGCCAGTCTCTTCAGTTTAAGCAAGACAGGACACAGGAAATGGAGGTCAGACAGTGCCAGTCTCTTCAGTTGAAGCAGAATACTTTCTCTAGCACTAACTATGTGAGGGTATAGCAGAGTGAAAAAAAATTCCAATCAACTATTGCCAGAAAGTTATACAAAGTTGTAAATTATTCAAGCCTTCCAGTACTTACCAGCTGCTGTATGCTGTGGAGGAAATCATGCAGTTGTTTCCAGTCCAACACAGTGCTCTCGGCTGCCACCTATGTCCATGACGGGAACTGAGCAAACCTCAACTGCAAATGATAGTTTCTGACATAGGATAAGGTCACACATAACTGATGACCTGACCCTATATTGTGCCTTCCAGCCATGATGTCACAATACTCTGGCACCGTGATCGTGAGTCAACAGACATGGAGCGGCGGGACCCCCACCATCAGACATTTTATCCCCTATCCTTTGGATAGGGAATAAGATGTCTTAAGGCCGGAGTACCCCTTTAAGTCTCTATGGGAGCATGCAGAAGGAGATGGCAGAGGGTCCCAGCGGTCAAAGGCTCTATAGACAATGAATGCTTGACTTGCCGCTTCATTTTTGGGTTACTTGGTCCCCATTCTAATGATTTGACACAGGATAGGGTTAGATGTTTTAAGTTGGAATACCCCTCCAAGCTACTTTTAGAGTTTTATTGATGATGACATTAATTTTTTTATTTTTTGCACATATAGCTTATAGCATAGCTATAAAATGATATTATGTTGGGACTTCAGATGTTTTGGTTTTAAATACACTAAAGCAAAAGCAAACAGTTCCATAAAATATGGTTTTAATGTTATTCAGCATTGCAATAAACAGTGATGAAGCAAAAGGGATTTAGTACTAAGAACAATGCTGACATTCCCTTAGGGTCTGTGGCACACTTTGTACCCTACTTCAGTTTATTATACAAACAATAGGTCTAAGTTGGAAGATATAATATGCGTAAACCAATTCAAACTGTGTTCTAGAATTTTCTATAAAGTAGTTTGATTAACTCAAGTATCCTGCACATATTTGATGCTGCAGATTTCAATGAATACAGCTTCAAATCTGCAGCATCACCTATGGGAAGGATACTGTACATGTGAATAGACTCTAAAGGGGTAGTCTGGAGAATTTTCTTTCTATTTAAAGGGGTTTTACATTTTTGAGATAAGGCATGTAGTGCACACTCACTGGGGGAAATGTATTAAAACCTGTGCAGAGGAAAAGCGGAATAACTCCTTAAGGACTAAGCCCATTTAGGCCTTAAAGGGGTAGTCTGCCCCTAGGCATCTGATAAGATGTCAGATCGCCACGGTCCCGCTGCTGGGGACCCCGGGGATCGCCGCTGCAGCACCCCGCTATCATTATTGCACAGAGCGAGTTCGCTCTGTGCTTAATGACGGGCGATACAGGGGACGGAGCAGCGTGAAGTTATGGCTCCGCCCCTCGTGGCATCACAGCCTGCCCTCTTAATGCAAGTCTATGGCAGGGAACGTGACAACCGCGATGCCCCATTCCTTAGACTTGTATTGAGGGGTGCAGGCCGCGACGTCACAAGGGGCGGAGCCGTGACGTAACGATGCTCCAGCCCGTCATTACGCACAGAGCCAACTCCTTTGGATAGGGGATAAGATGTCTAGGGGCGGAGTACCCCTTTAATGACTCAGCCAGCATCATTTTTCTGTTTTTGTTTTTTCCTCCTCACCTTCTGAAATCCATAACTTTTTTATTTTTCCATCCACAGACCCATATGACTTGTTTTTGTTATAGGGCTTGTTTTTTGCGTTACCAATTGTACTTTGTAATGACACCTTTTATTTTACCATAAAATGTATGGCAAAACCAAAAATATTTTATTTTGTGGGCAAATTAAAAAGAAAATCGCAATTTTGCAACTTTTGGAGGGTTTTGTTTTTACGCAGTGCACTTTACAGTAAAAATGACATGTTCTATATATTCTGTGGGTCAATACAATTCAAATAATGTCCCATGTTAACACGCTTTACTATTATTGTACCAATTAAAAAAAATCTCTAACTTTTTTAAACAAAATTTGTATGTTTTAGTTCGCCCTATTATGACCCCTATAGCTTTCTCATTTTTTGTATATGGGGCTGTATCAGGGCTAATTTTTTGCGCCATGATCTGTAGTTTTTATCGGTACCATTTTTTATCACTTTTTATTACATTTTTCTGGTTAACCAAAATGCAGCAATTTCTGACCTTTCTTATTTTGTTAAGTTTACGCCGTTCACTGTATGGGATCTTTAACATTATATTTTAATAGTTAGGACATTTACACATGTTGCGATACCAGATATGTTCATTTCTTTATTTTTTTGTTGTTCATTTATTTATTTTTTTGTAAAAAAGGGAGGGACTTATTCAAATTTTGTTAAACTTTTTTTCTACTTTTATTACACTTATATAGTCCCCATAGGGGACTATTTATAGCAATAACTTGATTGTTAATACTGTTCAGTGTTATGCATAGGCATAGCACTGAACAGCATTATTGGCTATCTACTGCTCTGGTCTGCTCGGTTGCAGACCAGAGCAGAAGAAACCAGGATGACGGCGGGAAGCTGGTGAGGAGACCTCCTCCTGCCATCTTGGCTGATCGGATCCCCGCTGCAGCGCCACGGACATCGCTGATGTCTGCCATTTCTGGCGGGCCCCTGGCTGCTGATAGCAGCCACGACCTGCCGTGCAAGGTGCGAGCACCGATCTGGTGCTCATGTCATGTGTAGGACGCAGATGTACACCGCACCAGGATGTACATTTACCTTTAAAGTTATTAAGGGGTTAAAGAAGCTATCTGATTGGCTGCTATGGTCAACTGCTCCACTTTTTTTCTGCACAGGTTTTGATAAATATCCCTCACTGTGCCTAGTAGAGCCATTTTTATTGAACTTTGAGAAGGATCAACAGGACTACAATGTCCCCTTATTCCTATTGCATATTGGGACTTATTTACTGAAGACTACATTTCAGTCTTCCTATATCTTACCCCTCACACACACACACTTCAACTGCCCCTAAATTGTTACCTTATCATAGTATGTTTCTCATTCTGTTGCACTAATTCATCTTCAAGTCATGTCCAAATCAAATATCTATGTAAAACCATGAGAACCATTGAAAATGTCATGGAATCTTTCAGTAAATCTTATATGTTTATTTGTGGATATGCATGTGTATAATATTACAAATATAGAGGTATCAACACTTTAACCTCTTAAGGACCCAGGGCGTATGGATACGCCCTCACACCCTGAGCCTTAAGGACCCAGGGCGTATCCATACGCCCTGGCGTTTTCCGGTCTCTGCCGCGCGCCGGGCAGAGATCGGAACTGGATGCCTGCTGAAATCCTTCAGCAGGCATCCAGGGCAAACGCCGAGGGGGGCCATGTAGGCCCCCCATGTCGGCGATCGCCGCAAATCGCAAGGGAAATCGCCCTTGCGATCTGCGGCGATACTGGGCTGATCGGGTCTCTGGGACCCGACCGCCCGGTAATTTTGCATGATCCCGGCTGTCACAGACAGCCAGGACCATGCTGAAGGCTAGGAGCGAGGTGGCAAACCGGCCACCTCCTCCTAT
Source organism: Hyla sarda (assembly GCF_029499605.1). Taxonomy (NCBI): domain Eukaryota; kingdom Metazoa; phylum Chordata; class Amphibia; order Anura; family Hylidae; genus Hyla; species Hyla sarda. Next base: position 498,887,459 of record NC_079189.1, on the reverse strand, counting down.
GCCCTGCGATCCGTCGGTTGGTTAACCGACCAATCGCAGGAGGGGGGGCGGTTACTTCCTCCCGTCCTGCCCGGCCCCTGAAAGTCCGCAGAGGACGGGAGGAAGACCGGAGGACGTGGCGAGGGACGGGGTAGTGCTGGGGACCGGCCCCGGTACTTACCTCGTCCCTGAAGACCTGGATCCCGGCGATGAAGACGGCGGCGGCGGCGGCGACAGGTGAGTTGATCTTCAGCCGCGGTCGGGCCCTTTACAGCAATGCACGTCGCCGTAAAGCGACATGCATTGCTGTAATGGGACCCTGTAAACTACAACTCCCAGCATGCCCAGACAGCCCTTGGCATCTGGGCATGCTGGGAGTTGCAGTTTTGCAACATCTGGAGGTCCACAGTTTGGAGACCATTGTGCCCTTCCAGATGTTGCAAAACTACACATCCTCAGCATGCCCTTACTGTCCAGGCATGCTGGGAGTTGTAGTTCTGTAACATCTGGCCCTTCAGATGTTGCAGAACTACAACTCCCAGCATGCCTGGACAGTTTTGGCATACTGGGAGTTGTAGTTTTGCAACATCTGGAAGGGCACAGATTGAGAACCACTGTATTAGTGGTCTGCAAACTGTAGTCCTCCAGATGTTGCAAAACTACAACTCCAAGCATGCTGGGAGTTGTAGTTCGGCAACATCTGGCTCTAAAGATGTTGCCAAACTACTACTCCCAGCATGCCTGAGAATGTTTGGGAGTTGTGGTTTTGCAACAGCTGGAGGCACACTGGTTGGGAAACATTGTCTGTTTCCTAACTCAGTGTTTCCCAACCCGTGTGCCTCCAGCTGTTGCAAAACTATAACTACCAGCATGCACTGATAGACTGTGCATGCTGAGAGTTGTAGTTTTGCAACAGCTGGAGGTCCCCCCCCCTGTGAGTGTACAGGATACATTCACATGGGCAGGGGGCTTACATTGAGTATCAGGCTGCAAGTTTGCGATGCAGCAAATTTTGCGCGGCAGCTCAAACTCGCAGCAGGAAACTCGCTGTAACCCCCCGCCCATGTGACTGTACCCTAAAAACACTACACTACACTAACACAAAATAAAATAAAAAGTAAAAAACACTACATATACACATACCCCTACACAGCCCCCCTCCCCTCCCCAATAAAAAGGAAAAACGTCTGGTACGCCACTGTTTCCAAAATGCAGCCTCCAGCTGTTGCAAAACAACAACTCCCAGTATTGCTGGACAGCCGTTGACTGTCCAAGCATGCTGGGAGTTTTGCAACAGCTGGAGGCACCCTGTTGGGAATCACTGGCGTAGAATACCCCTATATCCACCCCTATGCAAATCCCTAATTCAGACCTCAAATGCGCATGGCGCTCTCACTTTGGAGCCCTGTCGTATTTCAAGGCAACAGTTTAGGGCCACATATGGGGTATCGCCGTACTCGGGAGAAATTGCCTAACAAATTTTGGGGGGCTTTTTCTCCTTTCACCCCTTATGAAAATGTGAAGTTGGGGTCTACACCAGCATGTTAGTGTAAAAAAATAAATTTTTTACACTAACATGCTGGTGTTGCCCTATACTTTTCATTTTGACAAAAGGTAAAAGGGAAAAAAGCCCCCCAAAATTTGTAATGCAATTTCTCCCGACTACGGAGATACCCCATGTGTGGGCGCAAAGTGCTCTGGGGGCGCACAACAAGGCCCAGAAGGGAGAGTGCACCATGTACATTTGAGGTGATTTGCACAGGGGTGGCTGATTGTTACAGCGTTTTTGGCAAACGCAAAAAAAAACAAAAACCCACATGTGACCCCATTTCGGAAACTACACCCCTCACGGAATGTAATGAGTGGTGCAGTGAGAATTTACACCCCACAGGTGTCTGACAGATCTTTGGAACAGTGGGCTGTGCAAATTAAAAATGTTGTACAGACCACTGTTCCAAAGATCTGACAGACACCAGTGGGGGTAAATGCTCACTGTACCCCTTGTTACGTTCCTCAAGGGGTCTAGTTTCCAAAATGGTATGCCATGTGGGGGTTATTTTGCTGTCCTGGCACCATAGGGGCTTCCTAAATGCGACATGCCCCCGAGCAAAATTTGCTCTCAAAAAGCCAAATATGACTCCTTCTCTTCTGAGCATTGTAGTTCGCTCGTAGTGCACTTCAGGTCAACTTATGGGGTACCTCCATACTCAGAAGAGATGGGGTTTCAAATTTTGGGGGGTATTTTTTGCTATTAACCCTTGCAAAAATGTGAAATTTGGGGGGAAACACCCATTTTAATGATTTTTTTTTTTTTTTTACGTATGCAAAAGTCGTGAAACCCCTGTGGGGTATTAAGGCTCACTTTATTCCTTGTTACATTCCTCAAGGGGTCTAGTTTCCAAAATGGTATGCCATGTGGTTTTTTTTTGCTCTCCTGGCACCATAGGGGCTTCCTAAATGGGACATGCCCCCGAGCAAAATTTGCTCTCAAAAAGCCAAATATGACTCCTTCTCTTCTGAGCATTGTAGTTCGCCCGTAGTGCACTTCAGGCCAACTTATGGGGTACCTCCATACTCAGAAGAGATGGGGTTACAAATTTTGGGGGGTATTTTCTGCTATTAACCCTTGCAAAAATGTGAAATTTGGTGGGAAACACACATTTTAGTGAATTTTTTTACATATGCAAAAGTCGTGAAACACATGTGGGGTATTAAGGCTCACTTAATTCCTTGTTACGTTCCTCAAGGGGTCTTGTTTCCAAAATGGTATGCCATGTGTTTTTTTTTTGCTGTTCTGGCACCATAGGGGCTTCCTAAATGCAACATGCCCCCCAAAAAGCATTTCAGAAAAACGTACTCTCCAAAATTCCCTTGTCACTCCTTCGGTTCTGAGCCCTCTACTGCACCCACCGAACACTTTACATAGACGTATGTGCATACTCGAGAGAAATTGGGCTACAAATATAAGTATACATTTTCTCCTTTTACCCCTCGTAAAAATTCAAAAATTGGGTCTACAAGAACATGCGAGTGTAAAAAATGAAGATTGTGAATTTTCTCCTTCAATTTCCTGCTATTCCTGTGAAACACCTAAAGGGTTAAAAGGCTGACCGAATATCATTTTGTATACTTTGGGGGGGTGCAGTTTTTATAATGGGGTCATTTGTGGGGTATTTCTAAGATGAAGACCCTTCAAATCCACTTCAAACCTGAACTGGTCCCTGAAAAATAGTGAGTTTGGAAATTTTGTGAAAAATTGGAAAATTGCTGCTGAACTTTGAAGCCCTCTGGTGTCTTTCAAAAGTAAAAACTTGTCAATTTTATGATGCAAACATAAAGTAGACATATTGTATATGTGAAAAAAAATTAAAATATTTTGAATATCCATTTCCTTACAAGCAGAGAGCTTCAAAGTTAGAAAAATGCAAAATTTTCACATTTTTCATAAAATTTTCAAATTTTTCACCAAGAAAGGATGCAAGGTACAAATTTTTTTTAACACTATGTTAAAGTAGAATATGTCACGAAAAAACAATCTCGGAATCAGAATGATAACTAAAAGCATTCCAGAGTTATTAATGTTTAAAATGACAGTGGTCAGATGTGCAAAAAATGGCCGGGTCCTAAGGTGTAAAATGGCTGGGTCCTTAAGAGGTTAAGGTAGTTAAAACAAGCAGATTTATTTATTCATTCAACAAAAAATATAGCAGTCCTCTAAGGGGTAGATATATAAATAAAAAATGTATTGATATATTAAAATTATGAAAGTAATAATACAATCTGAGAATAGAGATGAGCGAATCGAAGTTGACGAAGCCGAATTCATACGAATTTCATGAAAAATTCGATTCCCAATGAATACGAATATTGCCGCGATTCTTTCCAGCGAATCGCTTCATTAAACTCCATTTTACAGCGTTCCAGGCTATTGGAGACCTAAGATGGCGGATCCACATGTGAGTACATGGGGCAGGGGATTATGGGAGGGCGGGAAACAGCGGTGGGAATGAAGGTAGGCGGGCTGACCCTGAATCACATGTGAGATGCAGCCTATCAGTGTTCACTGATCCCTGTGATGTCACAGCCCCTATATAATCGGCGGCCATCTTGCCTCTCTTCATTTCATCTATGCACTCAGATGGAGAGGACGGGACTGTGTGTGTGTGAATAGCTCATACCACAGCGTTACACTGCAACTGCTAGTCACATCAGCATTAGGGAAAGGCAGGAGGGCAGAGTGCTGTGCTGTTACACTGAGAAGGATCATTGATAGCTAAACCTCCTATTCAAGTTATTGAGCATTGCAGCAGAGAGGGGCAGATAGCTGTCAGCTGCCTCATACAGATCAACAAGCTGCCTGAACTTTCTGAAGCATCTTATCTCGTCATTTTTCAGCCCAATTAAGTTTATTTTTTTTTTGCTCCACAAATCTTCTGCTGCTCAGAATTGTGTGACAGAGTGCAATTTAGGGTTTAATCCCTGGATTTTTTTTTTTGTGGTGCTGCACTGTTGGGTCCTGCTGCTGTTCAGAAATATGTGATTGTTCAGTGGACTGTAGTGCATTTGTACCATTTTGTACCTGTTAATCTGTCAAGGGGCTGGCTACATACTGTGCAAGTCCAAACAATACTATTCACCGGCTGTTTTTTGTTTTTTTTTTAAATAGTTTTTTCTGCGTATAGTTACGCATATATAACTGCCCTCATCAGTGCATACCGCATAGGTACATGCAAGTATTGTACCATTTAGTACCTGTTAAGCTGTCAAGGTGCTCCATACCGTCAAAGTCCAAACAATAGTATCCACCGGCTGGTGTTTTACAAAAATACAGAGTTTTTTCTGCTAATAGTTAGGCTTATTACTGCCCTCATCAGTGCATACCGCATAGGTACATCCAAGTATTGTACCATTTAGTACCTGTTAAGCTGTCAAGGTGCTCCATACCGTCAAAGTCCAAACAATAGTATCCACCGGCTGGTGTTTTACAAAAATACAGAGTTTTTTCTGCTAATAGTTAGGCATATTACTGCCCTCATCAGTGCATACCACATTGGTACATGCAAGTATTGTACCATTTAGTACCTGTTAAGCTGTCAAGGTGCTCCATACCGTCAAAGTCCAAACAATAGTATCCACCGGCTGGTGTTTTACAAAAATAGAGTTCCTGAGCTCCCATTATCAGCCAGCGGTCGTGTCTCCACCAGCAACCCATCTGCCATCGTCGATTGGTTAACACGCTCATCCACATCATCACAAGTGACATCTGACACCCCCAGTCAACAGTCGGTGGGTTCCTCAGAGACAACCCTCAGTTGGCATGACCCGGGAGCAGTCCCTGTCCTCCCATTGCCTTTGTCCTATGCTGTTCCCTCTCCTAAAGAAGTATCTTATGCTGTGGGTTCAGCTCCACTATTTACTGAGGACCATCTAATAGAGGACAGCCAAGAAGGTAAGGAGACATGCGCCGCTTGCTCCGCTAGGCGGCCAAGTAGTGATGCGGAGAGTGACGTGGGAGGCGGTGTTGCAAGTGTTCAGGGTCCTGAAGCAGACACTGATGGGGAACCTGAGGAGGACATCAGTGACGTGCACACAACTGTTGATGATGATGAAGCTGATCGCAATTGGGAGCCGGGTGCTGAAGGGGCTTCATCATCATCAGGAGAAGAGAGTTGCAGGTTGCCCTTGAGGCAGCAAGGCGGTAGCACGGTTGGCAGTCAGCGTGGTGGCTGTAGTGGAAATTCAGGAGCCAAACGTGCCCGGGGGAGACCACCTGCTTCGCGGCAGCCTACCTTTCCGGGAGGTAGTGGAACAGGGGTTCCTGGAGAGAGCGCCAGCAGCAGTCAATTAGTGCGGACAGCGGGTGGGAAAATCAGCTACTCAGCGGTGTGGAAGGCATCCGGAGGAGGTTCACGTAGCCACATGCAAGATCTGTCTGCAGAAGGTGAAGCGTGGCCAGGGTCCCAATGTCGGCACCACGGCCCTGCGTCAACACATGCTTCGCCACCATAAAGCGGCCTGGGAGAACCGTGGCTCCGATGTAGTGGTCCAGCCTGCTGCATCACCCAGTGGCCATCCGCTCCCTCTTTCATCCAGCCAAGGCTCCAACACCTCAGCCGAAGGGAGCTGTGTGTCAAACCCTCCTTCTGTCGCTCCTGCTTCTCCCGCTTTTAGTCAGCCATTCCGCCAACAATCCATCGGCGAAGCCATGTCCAAGAGACAACAGTATGCGCCCACTCATCCAACGGCGCAGAAGTTGAATGTGTTCCTGTCCAAGTTGCTGGTGTTGCAGTCCCTCCCTTTTCAAGTGGTGGACCTTTCAGAGAATTGATGGCTTGTGCCGAGCCGAGGTGGAGAGTCCCAAGCCGTCATTTCTTTGCGAAGAAGACAGTACCAGCCCTGCATAAGTTTGTACAAGAGAAGGTGGGACAGTCCTGGTCTTAAGGTTGAGCCTGTCGGTCTGTTCAAAAGTGCATGGCAGCGCCGACATGTGGAGCTGTAACTATGGGCAGGGACAATACTTGTCTTTTACGGCCCACTGGGTAAATGTGGTTCCTGCACAGCCACAACAGCAACTTGGACAGGTCACACCGCTTCCTCCTCCACGCTCTCACTCCCAGGCAGTTGGTCCTGTTACACCGCGCGACGCCACCTCCTCATCCTCCACCGTGTTCTCGGCCTCCACTGCACGTCCATATCTCGTTGGCCCTTTATCGTACCATGTGTGTAGGGCACAGCGGTGTCAAGCTGTTCTTCACATGGTTTGCCTTGGCAAACGGAGTCACACAGGGGAGGAACTGCTAAAGAAATCCGAGTATGGCTTACTCCACGAAATCTGGAAATGGGAACCATGGTGAGCGACAACGGGAAGAACATTGTGTCCGCGCTGCGACAAGGAAGTGTGAAACATGCGCCCTGCATGGCACACGTGTTGAATCTGGTTGTCAAGCACTTCCTCAAGTCTTCACCCCATTTGCAAAACATCCTGAAAATGGCAAGGAAACTGTGCATGCACTTCAGCCACTCGTACACCGCAAAGCACACCTTCCTTGAGCTGCAGAGTCAGAACGATATCCCACAACATAGTCTTATCTGTGACGTTGCCACACATTGGAATTCCACCCTCCATATGTTGGACGGACTATGCGAACAAAGAAAAGCCATCACCGATTTCTTGATGATCCAAGCAGATAGGAGTACTCCCCTGTGTTACTTCAATGTGAACCAGTGGCAGCTCAAACGTGACACCTGCCATTTGCTGAGGCCCTTTGAGGAAGCCACGTTATTTCTGAGTCGCCTGGATTATGCCATGAATGACATAATTCCACTCCTACATTTCCTACAACAAATTATTGATACCATGGCTGGTCACGGCAATGGAGACATTGCGCCTACATCTCAAGGCTACATGAGCCCAGTGGGGGCTGAACTGGAAGAGGAGGATGATGAGGGGCAGAGCGGAGCACAGTTTAGGTTGGATGAGATGGCCGGTGTTTCTAGTCTTTGGACAGGAGAGGAGGAGCAGGAGCAGCCAGAGGAGCTGGAGGGTTATGAGGAAGTTGAGACAAAGGACCCAGACACACCGTGGCAGTATGCAGTGGAGATGGAGGCAGGTAGCTACTACAGAGAGATTCTACGTAGTCAGTTGGCTGATGCTTATCGCCCACATGGTCCATCCACTCGCAGGTCTGACTTGGGGGGCCCTCTGCACTCACCTTCCACTGCCATGGCTGCTGGGGAGGGGAGGGGTGGGAGGAGCAGTACCAGCTCAATCAGCAGCAGCCTGAGTCTACAGTCGCTGTTGAGTAGCTTTCTTCACCCGCATAGTGAAGCAACTCATCAGCAGCAGGTAGACATGGAGCAGGACCTGAACCAGCAGGTGGTGGCATACCTTGATATGGCCATGCCAACAACCATTGAAGATCCGCTGGACTTCTGGGCAGCCAAACTTGATTTATGGCCACAACTAGTAGAGTTTGCCCTGGAAAAGCTGTCCTGCCCGGCCAGTAGTGTGCCATCAGAGCGTGTGTTTAGTTTGGCCGGGGCCATAGTCACCCCAAGGCGAACTCGTCTGTCCACCAAAAATGTGGAGAGACTGACATTTGTCAAGATGAATCAGGGATGGATCAGCCAGGATTTCCAGCCACCAATGCCAGATGCCTCAAAGTAGATTGACCATGCTGCTACACCAACATTTCCCAATTATGGTTGGTTATGAAACTCTCTTGGGTTATCAATTAGGGTTATGAAACCCTCTTTGGTACTGCGATTGCCTGCTCCTGGCTCATCCTGTGTCTTTCAGGAACTACTTGCCTCACTGATGTTTCTGGCCTTGGACCTTTCATTTTTGGATGTTTAGCAGTAGCTAAATATATGCTTAATGCAAATGTCAACATTGATCTTTAAATGTAAGGGGTTATGAAACCCTCTTGGGTACTGCAAATGCCTGCTCCATACTCATTCTGTGTCTTTCAGGAACTACTTGCCTCCCTGCCCTCAGGCCTTGGGCCTTCAATTTTTGGATCTTTAGCAGTAGCTAAATACATGCTTAATGCAAATTTCAACATTCATCTTTAAATGTAAGGGGTTGGTTGTGAAACCCTCTTGGGTACTGCGATTGCCTGCTCCTGGCTCATCCTGTGTCTTTCAGGAACTACTTGCCTCACTGATGCTTCTTGCCTTGGGCCTTTAATATTTGGATGTTTAGCAGTAGCTAAATATATGCTTAATGCAAATGTCAACATTGATCTTTAAATGTAAGGGGTTATGAAACCCTCTTGGGTACTGCGAATGCCTGCTCCATACTCATTCTGTGTCTTTCAGGAGCTACTTGCCTCCCTGCCCTCAGGCCTTGGGCCTTAAATTTTTGGATGTTTAGCAGTAGCTAAGTACATGCTTAATGCAAATTTCAACATTGATCTTTAAATGTAAGGGGATGGTTATGAAACCCTCTTGGGTACTGCGAATGACTGCTTCTGACTCATTCTGTGTCTTTCGGGAACTACTTGCCTCCCTGATGCCTCAGGCCTTGGGCCTTCAATTTTTGGATGTTTTGCAGTAGCTAAATACATGCTTAATGCAAATTGCAACATTGATCTTTAAATGTAAGGGGTTGGTTATGAAACCCTCTTGGGTACTGCTCCTGACTGCTCCTGACTCATTCTGTGTCTTTCAGAAAATAATTGCCTCCCTGATGCCTCAGGCCTCGGGCCTTACATTTTTTGAAGTTTAGCAGTAGCTAATACATACTTAATGCAAATTTCAACAATGATCTTAAAATTCTCGGCGCTCTGCTAGGGCCTTCTCCTACCCCGCTGGGGCTGATCCGAAGACCTCACTAAACCATCCAATCGGTAGTAGAGACATGCGGTGTGTACAAAGGGCAGGGACTTAATGAACCCGAGCTTATGACCGGCGCTTAGTTGTGATTCTTCTTTCCTGGCAAATAAGTGCAATCCCTGATCCCTATCGTGAACGGGGTTCAGCGGGTTACCCGCACCTGTCGGTGAAAGATAGACACACGCTGGTCCGTTCATTGTAGCGCGCGTGCAGCCCCAAACATCTGAGGGCATAACACACATGTTTCGCGAGTGATCGTGCAATGTAAGGGGTTATTAAAGCCTTTTGGGTACTGCTGACGCCTACTCCTGACTGCTCCTGTGTCTTTAAGGAACTACTTGACTTCGTGATGCTTCTAGGCTCGGGCCTTTAATTTTAGGATTTTTGAAATACATACATACATGCTTAATTTAAATTTCAACATTTATGGTGCAATGTATGGGGTTATTAAACACTCTTGGGTAGTGTTTTTTTCAAATTTTCTGATAATTATCACAGTAATAAACTTGAATTTTCCACAATAATAACCATTACACCATTGATCGATTGTTGCGTGTGATTTTTCAAGTAAAATTTTCAAAAAAAATACGCAGAGGGATGAACTCTGCTTCTTTATTTCATAAAAAATTCTTTTATAGAAGAATGTCTTTTGGTGGTCCACCGTCCTGAATTATAGAGTCTTCTGGACTCTTGGGTATGCGCTTGTTCTTAAACAAAGGTACAAAAAACAAAAATGGCCGGTCAGGGGTATGGAGACGTTGCGCCTACATCTTACCGCCACATGAGCCCTGTGGGTGCTTGTGAGATTAGGTCCTTCGTACCCACACAGCGGGGTCCAGGACACAAATTTTGATTTAAATTTAAAAAAAAAAAAAATCACACATTTCAATGGTCTCCTCATGCTGCAGCCAACTCCAGGCTGCTGTTCTAAATTTTCGTAAAAATTTTTCGTCAAAAATGTTTGTCTTTTTTATTAGGGATTGTGAAGCTTTGGTGCGTACTCATGCATCAGCCAACTCCAGCCTGTGTCATTCAGGCAATATATGGTTTACTGATGGCGATGCTGGGCCTGGGTCTGGGAATTTCAAATTTTCTCATAGGTAGCATCCGCTATCCATAAGTCTTCTTCATAAATTCCTAAAATTTTTGTGTTTTTTTTAAAGGAGTGTGAAGCCCTAGTGTGTACTCATGCATCAGCCAACTCCAGGCTGTGTCATTCAGGCAACATATAGGTAGCAACCACTGTCCTAAATATTCTTAAAATTATTTTAAAAATGGTTGTTTTTTTCTTTGGGATTCTGAAGCCCTGGTGTGTACTCAATGCTGCTTCCTGCTACACTCTGCCAGCCCGTTGGTCCTGCGACAGTGTGCTACTCCGCTTCCACATCCTCCACTGAGTCTTAAGCCTCCACTGCCCGGACAAGTCTCAGTGGCCCTTCAGTATACCATGTGTGCAGGTCTCGGCGGTGTCACGCTGTTCTTCACATAGTTTGCCTTGGCGAGAAGTCTTGGAAACAATGGCCGGTCAGGGCAATGAAGTCGTTTCGCCTACATCTCACGGCCACATGAGCCCTGTGGGGGCTTGTTGGATTTGGTCCTTCGTACCCACACGCTGGGGTCCGGGACACACAAAGGTTGTTTTAATTTTAAAATCTAAAAATGATGGCGCTGATGGGCCTGGGTCTGGGAATTTCAAATTTTCTCATGGGTAGCACCTGCTATCCACTATCTTTTTCAAAAATTTCTAAAATTGTGGTGTTTTTCTTGGGGGGGGGGGGGGGTTGTGAAGCCCTGGGGTGAACTCGTGCATCAGCCAACTCCAGGCTGTGTCATTCAGGCAATATATGGGTTACTGATGCCGCTGTGGGGCCTGGGTCTGGTAATTTCAAATTTTCTCATTGGTAGCACCCGCTATCCAAAATCTTTTTCAAAAATTTCTAAAATTGTGGTGTTTTTTGGGGGGGATTGTGAAGCCCTGGTGTGAACTCGTGCATCAGCCAACTCCAGGCTGTGTCATTCAGGCAATATATGGGTTATTGATGCCGCTGTGGGGCCTGGGTCTGGTAATTTCACATTTTCTCATAGGTAGCACCTGCTATCCAAAATCTTTTTCAAAAATTTCTAAAATTGTGGTGTTTTTTGGGGGGGATTGTGAAGCCCTGGTGTGAACTCGTGCATCAGCCAACTCCAGGCTGTGTCATTCAGGCAATATATGGGTTACTGATGCCACTGTGGGGCCTGCGTCTGGTAATTTTACATTTTCTCATAGGCAGCATCCGCTATCCAAAGTCTTTTTCAAAAATTTCTAAAATTGTGGTGTTTTTTTGGGGGGGATTGTGAAGCCCTGGTATGTACTCGTGCATCAACCAACTCCAGGCTGTGTCATTCAGGCAATATATGGGTTACTGATGCCGCTGTGGGGCCTGGGTCTGGTAATTTAAAATTTTCTCATAGGTAGCACCTGTATCCAAAATCTTCGGTTTAAATTTCTTAATTCATCTTTTAATCTTAGGGATTGTGAAGGCCTAGTGCCTACTCATGCTGCTGGCAACTCCGTGCTATGCCATTCATCCACTATATGGTCTCCTCATGCTGCCAACACCTCCATGCTGTGTCATTCAGCCACTATATCGTCTCTTCATGCTGACAACATGTCCATGCTGTGTCATTCAGCCACTAAATGGTGTCCTCATGCTGCCAACACCTCCACGCTGTGCCATTCAGCCACTATATGGTCTCCTCATGCTGCCAACACCTCCACGCAGTGTCATTCAGCCACTATATGGTGTCCTCATACTTCAGCTTCATCCAAGCTGTGTCATTCAGCCACTATATGGTGTCCTCATGCTGCCAACACCTCCACACTGTGCCATTCAGCCACTATATGGTGTCCTCATGCTTCAACCTCATCCAAGCTGTGTCATTCAGCCTCTATATGGTGTCCTCATGTTGCCAACACCTCCACGCTGTGCAATTCAGCCACAGCAAAAAGTCTGAGCTCCCGATGTCAGCTAGCAGTCGTGTCTCGACTAGTAACCCAGCAGCCGTGATTGATTGGTTCACTCAGTCATCCACTTCATCCCAAGTGACATCCGACACCCCCAGTCAACAGTCGGTGGGCTCCTCAGACTCAACCCTCAGTTGGCATGGCCCTCATGCTGCTGCTGACACCTCCAGGCTATGTCATTGTGCCGCCATATGGTCTCCTCATGCTGATGCATCCACCTCCAGGCTCTCTCATTGTGCTGCCATATGGTCTCATCATGCTAATGTTGCCACCTCCAGGCTGGGTCATTCTGCCACATTATGGCCTCCTCATGCTGCTGGCGCATTAAATTAAACTTTATCTTAATTTGTTTTAAATTTTCAATTAAAATTTTCAAAAATATCTTTAATCTTTTCAATGAGGCCCTATGGTCTCGTCAGGCTGTTGCCACCTCCAGGCTGGGTCATTCTGCCACATTATGGTCTCCTCTTGCTGCCGCCAATTCCAGGCTGTGTCATTCTGCCACATTATCGTCCCCTCATGCTGCTGCTACCTGCAGGTAGAGTCATTGTTCCACCATATGGTCTCTTCATGCTGTTAGCACCTTAAATTAAACTTTTAAAATGTTAATCTATTTAAAATTTTCAATTTAAATATTACAAAATATCTTTAATATTTTCTATTCTGAGGCCCTATGGTCTCATCGGGCTGCTGCCACCTCTAGGCTCTGTCATTGTGCCGCCATGTGACTCCTTGTTATATTGGGTTTGGTCAAACAGTATTAGTTGAAAGTAAATGCTTCAGGCCCCAGGACATTAAACTTGTGAATCTAATCAAAATCTTAAATTTAAATAAAATAAAAAAATCAATGTCATCTTTTCAAGACTGAGGCCCTATGATCGTTAACGTCATATATTACCTGTGGAATTACCACAAGAATCGAATGAAACAGATTGGAGCGATAACAATGAACCATAACTGATTACATGAAACATTCACGCTTTCACAGTCAGGGGGGGGGGGGCTGAGAGGCAGGGGCTGGTACAGGAGGTAGCTTGCCTCGTAGAGGACCGCCAGCTCGATTTTAAGATACAAGTACAAGCTTTTTCACTGCAGCCAATTCTATCTTTATGCGCCACTAATCCAATGGCACAGAAGCTGAATGTGCTCCTGTCCAAGTTGCTGGGGGTGCGCTGAGCTGCTGGCACCGGACTTGCCTTCCAATGGGTCCTCAAAAAATTATTTAAAGTTTGCTCATTCCAATTACCAGGCTCTCTCAATGTGCCGCCATGTGATCTAGCCATGCTGCTGGCACATTAAATTTGTGAATCTATTTAACATCTTCTATTTAAATTTAAAAATATCTATGTAATCTTCTCAAGACTGAGGCCCCATGGTCGTCGTCATATATTACCTCTGCAATTACCACAGGAATCCAATGAAACAGGTTGGAGCGATAACAATGAACCATAACTGATTAAATATAACATTCGCAGTTCCACACAGAGTAAGACGTCGGGAGGGGGGGGCGTTGAGTGGCAGGGGCTGGAACAGGTGGTAGCTCGCTTTGCGGTGGACAGCCAGCTTGATGCTCACCAGAATGGTGATTAATAATTAAATTTAAAAAAATGTACATTAAATCTCTTTAATCTCTTCAATTGTGACACCATATGAACTCCCTGCTGCCACATCCAGACGCTGTGCGGCAGTGATTCTAATGGCGATGCCTGTAATCTGCATTTCATACTGAATAACAGTATTATTTCACTAACACAGCACACTCCATATGAGTGTTACACAAGGCAAAGTGTTCTACACCCCTATTGAGGCTCTCTGTAGCCCAGAAATATGTGGTGCCTTGGTGGGGAATGTAGGGTAGTTGGGGTGTTGCTGTTCTGGATTATAAAGGGCGCTGTTAACCCTTGTCACTCGTGACTCCAGGGTGAGGGTTAAATACTGAAATGGTGCTGGGCCTATTGCCACCCTTCCCAAGAGCGATAGGTGAATGCGTAATTAATGGATTTTCCACAACCGCTGTTTAACTGAAAACTTGCAGGAACTTTTACTGAAGATTTTCTGTAGCAGGCAATAGCAACAACAGTCCAGTTAACAGAGTCTATTTCTATTGGAGCAGCGATTGACAGTTGGTTGAGATCAGATAAGCTCAATGTAGCTTTAGGAAGATTCTGTTGCATAGATCCGCTGGATTTAGGGATGAGTTTAGGTACAGTGATCTTGCGGAGAGAAGCGGGGAATTATAGATATCTAACCGCTGTGGTGTAGGCCGAGGCCGCAATGCTTTGGCCTAGTTCACGTACTTGAAAGTTGCGGAGGTCCTACCTCATTCAGAGTCCGCAACCCAAGAGAGCAATCATTGGCCGCAGCTCCCTTATATGGGCAGGCCGTTTTGGATTGGTCCAAAACAACTGTCACTCCCGGCTTTATGGGTGAACACGTGACTTAAGAACCACCTAAGGTCCTCCAACATACCATAGAGTTCTGAACCAAGTCACATGACGCGCAGGTCCTGTGACGCTAAACAAGTGAGTAACACAATATACATATTTACAATGATAATATTTATAAATATTAGCTTACTAAGGGGTGACTAGGGGCTAACTAGGGAAGCGGACCCCGACAGTCCTAGGGACTCTTACTTTGGGGACCCCCCCCCCCCCACCAAGGCACCGTATGAAATACGGTGCCGGGACACCACATTATATATATATATAAATATATACTGTGTATATATATATATATATATATATATACTGTATATATATATATATATATATATATATATATATGTGTGTATATATACATATATATATATATATATATATATATACTGTGAGTGTGTCCATTAAATAGCGAGGAGTTTGCCACCTCCCGTCTATTCTTAACAATATTTTACTTATGCATTCTTATTATTACTTTCAGGGCTGCTATATTTTTGCTGTATATATACCTATTTTCTGCCTTTTGGTATTGGCAATTAGCAGACACCTTGGTTGTAGAAAGGTAACGTGAGCTGCACCCCCACAGATTTTTATAGATTTCTTTATTCACTCATTGTGCATTTTTAGTGGTTGCAAAATTGCTAAATTGCCGGGGGGGGGGGGGGGGGGGGGGGGGTTAGTTTCACCCCTAAAAAAACTTTTTTTGCCATAAATTTTGTGGAAACATTCAGTTCAAGTGGTCCTGCATAAAACAAGCCCTCATATGGCTCTGTAGACTGAAAAAACGTTATGGTATTAAAAGGAGGAAAAAAAAATGCAACATAAAAAAATGATCATTTGTGGCAAAATACACAAACATCATTGCATCTTTCCAACAAATTCTGTTACTCAACACATTGTCCTTTATTACAGTGAGAAAGTGAATGAGTTCACTGCTGTCACTTATATCTACTTTTAGGATCCACTTTTTAGCAGCTGTGTAGTAAATTGATTAAACTTGTACACAGTGATAATTGGTATTTATTATCTCAATCCAAGCATAGCGCTAATATATAACGGTGGTAAGAAGATGGCAGTGTGGTGCACCACTGCGATGAATGGCGCAACCACGGGTGTTGCGGTGTGAGTGGTGGGATCAGATGTTATTGACCCTATGTGTTTGTGATGCCAGTGTGGTTTTCGGGTTCGGGAACACCACACGCCCAGATTCTCCACTATCCCACGGGCTAGTAGTGAATAAAGAGTTCACAACCAGTTATGGGTAAACGGAGGCTTTACTGAGTAGAAGACAGGTGTAATTATCTTCACAGCTATGGGCAGAATTCCCAGAGAGGTGACCAATACCCAGAGGACCTCGCAGCTTACGGGACCACTACTTGTAATAAACTTGACTTGGACTTATAATTTAGAATTGACTTGTACTATGTGCAGGACTTGACTAACTTCAGTGACAACAGACATAGACTTGTAGACTTACTGGAGAGTTGTAGCTTTTTGGTACTCCAGATGCTGTACACTTGTCTCTAAGGCCTCTAGTAGCTGCTTCAGCAAAGACTTGTTCTCAGCAGCCGGTGGTAAAGCTAAGAGAGCGAATTAAAGATGGCCACCCCTTTATATAGTGGGGGGCTGGACTAAAGCCCATTGGTCAAGCTGTGGGTCATAGGTTAAAGCTGGTGCTCTCTGGTAGTACATCTTACAACCAATCATATAACTGCATAACATAATATGTGACAGGATTACTCACAGGTCTTTGAGTCCTCCAAAGGTCCTGTATACTATCTAGACATAAGGATCCTGTCTATGGCCTTAAAGATACACATACCACATTTAATAAATTATCAAGAGAACAAGGGGAGTCCCTGCAGGGGAGCCCCCAGGTCACTAAGGGACTCAAACTGACAGGGCCTAAAAGGTAGTACAGGAGCATGTACCTTTACTGGGACATCACAGCAGCGCATAAGCATTCATAAACACAGTTTAATAAGGATAAGGACTCGATCACACGGGCGGATCCACAGCATATTTTACGCTGTGGATCCGCCAACAATGGACCCCTAAAGTGTGCCTCCAGATGTGCCTGCTCAGAGCGGCAATTTGCCGCTACGAGCGGACACACTGTGATGTGCGAGTTTACTGCGCAGTATACTTACACACATCGCGGCTGCTCTCGGCCTAGCTCAGGGAGCAGGGGAGGAGCCGCAATATGTGCGAGTACACTGCCCGGCGACTCTCACATCACAGCAGTGTGTCTGCTCGTAGCGGTGGATTGCAGCTCTGAGCAGGCACATCTTGAGGCACAGTTTAGGGGTCCATTGTTGGCGGATCCGCAGCTTTAAATACGCTGTGGATCCGCCCGTGTGAATGAGCCCTTAAGCTATCGCTTTTAGTTGTTTGTACATGGAAATTCTTTAGCATTTTTACTAAAAATATCAGCTTTAAAAAAATGAAGGGCAGTGAAATCACTTATATCTTTACAGTGCAGCAAGTTTTTATAAACAGAATTTGCTCCAAACTTGCATGTATACAGGACAGTTATAAAAATAAATGATATCACCTATTTACAACTCTATTTGTGCACATACATTTAAATATTAGCTAACTAATTATCTCACTTATATAGTGTCAATATATTCTGAAGCACCGTAAAGAGATTGTCACTAGTCACATCTGCCCCCAAAGTGGCTCACAATCCTTAGTGCAGAATCTCATAAGCTCTGTATGCTGTGAAGGGTGCCCTACATATACAAATATGCTTCTAGATTATGCTTTTTTCAACCACTTCCCAAGCTGGTAATTTTTTTTTGTACGTATGTTTCCTCCTCTCTTTCTAAGGCCCCTAGCACGCTATGGAACATCCACTAAGAGAGATGTCGCCAGAATGATTCGGTGCTATGACCAGTAGACATGCGTTGTCCCATTGACAGCAATGCAGTTCCATGTAGAAGTCCAGAATTAGAATTTCCATTGCAGAAATTCATCAGTGTGCACAGTGCAGTAGAATTCTATTAAAGACAATGGAATCGGAATCTCCTCCCAAAATTTCTCTGGGCAGAAATCCTGTTGTATGAAAGGGGCCTAAGACCCATAACATTTTTATTGTTTTACCTGCAGAAACTAAGAAAGCTTAGTTTTTGCTAAATAAGTTGTACTTTTTATTAGCACCTTCATTTTTCCATATAGTGTATTAAAAACAGGACCAGCCCATGAGTGAAAATCTTGGTTGAGTTCCCACACTTTTTTTTCCCCAGGAAAAAAAATATATTAAAAATATAAATCAAAATCAGCACAAAAAATATTTGTGGGGTATAAAAAAGAAAGAAAAATGCTACCACTTTAAAAAATAAAAAACATTAAAAAAATGTACTTTTTATTTTTTGGCTACTTTACTTAGTTTTTATAGGTACTATTTTGGGGTAAATAGGACTTTCTGATCGCTTTTCATTCCATTTTTTTCTATTATGTTATGTGACCAAATTAGTTCAGACACTTCTTCCATTTTCAAATGATATTTGCATACAAGGTAATGGGTAGAACTTATAGTGACAAAAGAAAGGATAATGATGTTAAGTTAGGGTAGGCGCACATTACAGTTGTGCTTTCCGAGGCACTGATACATCAGCATCCAGTCAAAATGGGATGCCAATGTATCTGTGCATGGACAGGCAAGTGTCCCAATTACTGCAATGGCCTGAATGTAAGCAGCTAGTATCTACGATTGGGATTTTTTTAAATGTGTATATGTTTTTACTCTGACCGCTCAAAAAAATAAAGGGAACACTTAAACAACACAATGTAACTCCAAGTCAATCACACTTCCGTGAAATCACACTGTCCACTCAGGAAGCAACACTGATTGACAATTGCACATGCTGCTGTGTGAATGGAACAGACAACAGGTGAAAATTATATGCAATTATCAAGACACCCCAATAAAGGAGTGGTTCTGCAGGTGGTGACCACAGACCACTTCTCAGTTCATATGCTTCCTGGCTGATGTTTTGGTCACTTTTGAATGCTGGCGGTCCTTTCACTCTAGTGGTAGCATGAGACAGAGTCTACAACCCCCACAAGTGGCTCAGGTAGTGCAGCTCATCCAGGATGGCACATTAATGCGAGCTGTGTCAAGAAGGTTTGCTGTATCTGTCAGCGTAGTTTCCAGAGCATGGAGGCGCTACCAGGAGACAGGCCAGTACATCAGGAGATGTGGAGGAGGCCGTAGGAGGGAAACAACCCAGCAGCAGGACCGCTACCTCCGCCTTTGTGCAAGGAGGAGCAGGAGGAGCACTGACAGAGCCCTGTAAAATGACCTCCAGCAGGCCACAAATGTGCATGTGTCCACTCAAATAGTCAGAAACAGATTCCATGAGATTGGTATGAGGACCCGACATCCACAGGTGGGGGTTGTGCTACACCAAGATTGGCAAATTCGCCACTGGTGCCCTGTGCTCTTCACAGATGAAAGCAGGTTCACACTGAGCACATGTGACAGACGTGACAGAGTAATGGTGTGGGGTGGCATTTCTTTGGGGGGGCCGCACAGCCCTCCCTCCATGTGCTTTCCAGAGGTAGCCTGACTGGTACAGAGATGAGATCCTCAGACCCCTTGTGAGACCATATGCTGGTGTCGTTGGCCCTGGGTTCCTCCTAATGCAAGACAATGTTAGACCTCATGTAGCTGGAGTGTGTCAGCAGTTCCTGTAAGAGGAAGGCATTGATGCTATGGACTGGCCCGCCCGTTCCCCAGACCTGAATCTGATTGAGCACATCTGGGACATCATGTCTCGCTCCATCCACCAACACCACGTTGCACCACAGACTGTCCAGGAGTTGGCGGATGATTTAGTCCCGGTCTGGGAGGACATCCCTCAGGAGACCATCCTCCACCTCATCAGGAGCATGCCCAGGCATTGTAGGGAGGTCATTCAGGCACATGGAGGCCACACACACACACACACACACACTACTGAGACTCATTTTCACTTGTTTTACTGACATTACATCATTCCTCTTTGATTTTGAGTATGATTCCATATCCAGACCTCCACGGGTTGATAAATTTCATTTCCAGAGATCATTTTTGTGTGATTATGTTGTCAGCACATTCAACTATGTAAAGACGAAAGTATTTCATATGATTAGTTCATTCATACACATCCTAGATCTGAATTTGGAAAATGACCCGGACATTCAGGCCATTGTAGTAATTGGGCCCATGCCTGTTCATGCACAAAAAGTTGGCCTCCTTATCAACGTATACATGCCTCAGAATGCACAATCATAATGTACATGCACCCAGGTTCACATATCACTACTGCGGAATATATTAGTAATTCAGTATTATGCATATAGTACATTTATCAGCCGTTTTCCAAGTAAATAAAATATGCTGTGTACTGCCTCCCTGTTGTTTACTTCCTTACTTCCCTCTTTCCTGCGTGCACTGTAGCTGCCAGATCTTCCGATCCTCTCTTTGCCCATGGTATTTTCCTTGCGATGATGTCCCACTCCCGACGCGCCCAATGACCGAGCAAGGTGAGGAACATTGGAGGAAATGTTCAGAAGGGAAAAAGAACAGGAGGTAGCTGCATTACTTTTTTAACGCACAGGGAGGCAGTTAACAAAATTTTTTTATTTTCTTGGAAAACCCCTTTTAGGCTAGGTTTGCACACAAGTTTTTTTTCTGGTGTTTTTTTTTTTTTTTTTTTAAATCTGCCACTGCCGTTTTTGAGCCAAAGCTAGAAGTGGATCCAGTAGGAAGAAGAAGTATACAGGTGAAACTCGAAAAATTAGAATATCGTGCAAAGTTCATTTATTTCAGTAATGCAACTTAAAAGGTGACACTAATATATGAGAGACTCATTACATGCAAAGCAAGATAGTTCAAGCCATGATTTGTCATAATTGTGATGATTATGGTTACAGCTCATCAAAACCCCAAAGCCCCCCCAATTACTATGATTTGGGGAGCCATATCATCTGCTGGTGTTGGTCCACTGTGCTTTATTAAGTCCAGGATCAACGCATCTGTCTATCAGGAGAATTTGGAGAACTTCATGCTTTCTTTCCTTTTAAGTTGGATAAATGAAATACAAAGAACTTTTGCACTATATTCTAATTTCTCTAGTTTCACCCATAATGAGCATAGATTCCAAATTTCATGTGAACCTAGCCATGGCTGAAAATTGGATTTATTATTAGACTGAGACCAGCACTCTATAGTAGATACAAACTTCCTTACTTTATTAATTCTTCCTTTCCTTTTAAGTTGCATTACTGAAATACAGTAGACTTTTGATATTGATACATGATATTGTAATTTTTCGAGTTTTACCTGTAAGTCCTTTCTTTATATTTCCCATTTCTTTTGAATATACTTCTGGCTTTGTATAAGTGTTAGTTATCCTAGAGACTGACTGTACATGTACATTGGTATGCTGTCAGAATGTATGCAGAACCAGTACAACAATGAGGATAGTAACATGTAGTTAAGTGCTAAATATAACTGTATTCAGCTGTTCTGTGTGGGTAAAAATGGAATATGCCCAATAAGAAATGACTGCACGTGTGAGAAGTTTGTGGCAAAGTATTAATCTGTTTTTCAGAAATAGTTGTTTCTATGGTAACTATCCCACAGCTATCGGGTTCTATATGATGAAAGTATTTTTGCTCATTTTAATTTAGCTCAGTTTTCAAAATTTTGCATTTTGCTAAACTAGGCTATGATAAAAAGTAATGGCTGCTACGAGACAGAAATTTAACGTGAATATTAGGAGAAAAGAGTGCAATGTGCCATGTGTCACAATGAGATGCTGTGATAAATGTTTGCTATTGTGTTATTTAGTAGATAGAAACATTGGGTTCTCGACATGACAACGATAGTAACAGCTTTCTAAGACCTCTTAGAGCTCCCCATAAGACACGCTATACAATTGTGATATTGTATGTTAGATAAGTGCTGTGGAATATCGTTCCACTAAACTAATAAAGATTATTATAGATATGCGATCTAGTTACATAAATATGTTAGCAGGTAGAGTACCTTCTTTATTGTGGAAATAAAAAGTGTAGGTTTTATTGTCTGAAGGAACAACCAGGACTCTTCCTAGTAAACAATCAGGGAAGAAGATAAAAACAAGACAATGACCCCACGCACACAGTCAAGACAGCACATGAGTGGCTTAATGACAACTCTCACGTCTGGGCAGGGATTAGTGAAGCCTTGAACTGACTGGCCCCCTCTGTCCCTGTCCCTGGAGGTGCTCTCCTCCTTAATAAGGTGTCCCCAACCACGGTGCTGGTCCCTCCACAAAGGTGCAGGTTATAGTGAAATCAATGTACGAATAAAACACTATAAGGATGTCGGGGAAAAGGTTATGGCACAAAAGGGTTAACAAACACATAGAAACAGGGAATGCACAACATTTACAGTGTGTCCATACAGGCTATGCCCTCACTACTTCTATTAAGCAGATTCCTTTATATAAAACTTGACTCCATTTGAAACTATACAATACAAAGTAAACATCATCAGTAGATAGTCAGTATCTAGTAATTAAAGGGGTTATCCAGGAGAAGAAAAACAAAGCCAATGTCTTCTAAAACGGCATCAAACCTGTCTTCAGTTTGTGAAGTATTACTACTTGGCTCCTTTCACTTCAATGGAACTGAGCTGCAATACCGCACACTACCTGAGGACCGGTTTGGTGCTGTTTTTTGAAGAAATCTGTTCTGTTTTTCCATTCGTGAAAAAACTCATTAATTTATTTGAGTAGCTTCCCACATAATCACTGACCATGATGTATTTTCTCCCCCTCCGCTCTTCTCTCAGCTCACAATAATTCTTCTTCGCCCTCCCCCTCTACCCTTCCCCTTTCCCTGCCTGCACTACTAACTGTTCTTGCACCTTCCTGATCCATATTTAAGTCATACCATACCAGAAATGTAAACAGGTTTGTAAATGACTTCTATTTAAAAATCTTAATCCTTCCAATACTTATCAGCTGCTGTATGCAGAGGAAGTTGTGAAATTATTTTTCAATCTGACCACAGTGCTCTCTGCTGCCACGTCTGTCTGTGTCAGGAACTGTCCAGAGCATGAGAGGTTTGCTATGAGAATTTGCTTCTACTCTGGACAGTTCCAGACACAGACAGAGGAAAAAACTATACCACCAGCAGCTGATAAGTACTGGAAGGGTTTTAAATAGAAGTCATCTACAAATCTCTATAACTTTCTGACACTAGTTAATTTGAAAACATTTGTTTTCCACCAGAGTACCCTTTGAGAGAAAAAAAAAAGGAAAAACATGTAAACATGGGACACAAAACTGGATAACTAAAACTAATAACTAAAAGTGATGATGCCTGGAAAGTATATTTTAAAAATGAACTACAGTATCTAGAGGATCTTTTCTATTCCCTTTTGCCTATATTGTTATAAATAACTTACTTTTGTGGCCTACCATGGTTCATCAAGGTAAATATATGTATATATTAAGCAGCAGATTCTTTTTCATTGCTCATCCTTCCCATAATGTACTTATTCATTCTACATATTTATCTATTTGAAAGGGCACATTAACAAATTATTTGTTTCCCTTCTCCTTTGAGGTCTTTCACATGAATAATTGAACATATGCTGCAATGTATGAAGCAAATCAATGATCATCTCATCTGCCATATCCTTTAGTCCTATATGATGTTATTATGATGTTTATTTAATCATTTTTTTCACCAGTTTTTTCTATTCACCGCTCATACACTAAGGTTAGGTCTTTTGAGGACAACCTAAGATGTTACAGAATTTTTATTTTTGCAAAACAAAGTTATCCTCATAGCTTCAATATTCAAACAGAGGGCAAAGAACAGTGGGTGGACATACCCAAAATATACCCTGAAATCCCAGATCCACTGTGCAGATAGTACAAACACACTAAACAATTTAAAGGTATCCCTCACTAGCAGCTGGTAGCAGTATCCCTGGGCAAAACTCTGGCAAGTCCGTAGCATGATGCTGAAGCGAGGGGTATATAAAACTACCAGAAAACCCATAGACTTGCATTGCAGAACACAAGTCAATGAGAAATCGCAAATTTCGAATTACACTTTGCGTTTTTCACTTTGGTGTTTTTTTAATCCTTTTGGCGTTTTTTCACTTTTTCTGCGTTTTTTTCCGCTCTTTGGCATTTTGAAAAAAACGCTGTAGTTCCCTCAAACCGGCGTTTTTTGTCAAAATTGTGGCGTTTTGCTCCAATAGAAGTCTATGGTAGTGAGAAAACGCCAAGAAAAACGCTATATGGATTTTAACTTTGGCGTTTTTGCAGGCGGTTTTTAATTTTTTTTGGACTTTAGCGATCCAAAAAAGTGATGTAGATAGCTGTTTTTAATAAAATTTCGTAGGGTACCATTAAAAAAATTTTTGGAAAAATATACAGTAGTGAAGGAAAAGATTGTATCTAACGAAATGGATATTATTGAAAAAAAAGACTATTACTTTTTAAACAGGGATCAATTTATGTGCGCAGGGAAATACAAATGTAGCCGACAATTATAAAAATGTATTGTGTGTGTGTTTTTCACTTTTTTGCTTTATTTTTTACATTTTTTTTAGTTAGTACTACTACTCCCAAAAAAAAAGAAAAAAAGCAAAATGTAGGGAAAAGTGTAAAATGTAGGGAAACCTTAGTAAATACAGTGGAAAAAAATTGCAGGGAATTAAAAACCACAAAAGAAAACTACACTCCACTCTTGTGTGGTTGACCACAGTTTTAGGTCCGGTTGTAAAAGCGCATACGGCGCAAAAATGAGCCGACCGGACCGAACGTTTCACTCCGGCCGGCTCATTGAAATGAATGACATACGGGAGCGCATACAAAAGCATACGGGAACACAAG